>NW_012153062.1:3441802-3485501 GCF_000956105.1 Propithecus coquereli
GTAGAGACGGGGTCTCACTATTGCTCAGGCTGGTTTCAAACTCCTGAGCTCAAACAATCCGCCCGCCTCGGCCTCCCAGAGTGCTAGGATTACGGGCGTGAGCCACCGCGCCCGGCCTACAGGTAACTCTTTGTTACTGATTTCTAATTAGTTCCATTTTGATAAGAGAACATATTCTGTATTGTTTTACTACTTTAAAATACAAGACTTGTTTTATGGTTGAGCACGTGCCCTACCTTGGGAAATCCACATCACTCGAAAAGAATCTACATTTTCCAGTTGTTGGTGCAGTATTCTGTGAATGTCAATTAGGTAAGATGGTTGATAATGTTTTAAATCACTAACATTTCTATTGATTGTCTATTTGTTTTATCAATTAGTGAGACAGAAATGTCGAAATTTCCAACTACCATTGTGGGTTTATTTATCCCTTCCTTCAATTTTGTCAGGTTTTTCTTCAGGTATTTGAAGCTTTTTTTCTTAAGGTGCATACATATTTAGGATTGTTGTATCTCCTTTATGATTGTCAAATGTCTCTATCCCAAATATTATTTATCATTCTGAAGGCTATACTATCTGATATTAATATAGCCACTTTAGCTTTCTCAGGGTGAGTGATTGCACAGTATAGTTTTTTATATCTATGTCCTTCTCTATCTCTGTATCTATCTATAGTTATTTTTAAAGTGAGTTTCTTGTAGACAACATGTAGTTGGGTTTTGCTTTCTTCTTCTCCAGTCCTACAATTTTCTTTTAATTGAACTGTTTATTTTTTTCACTTAGTGGAAATATGATTAGTGCAGCTGGGTTTAAATCTGCAGTCTTTTTCTTTTTTATTTGTTCTAACTATTTTTTTGTTTTCCTCTTTCTTTGTTTTTGTTTTGAGTGTTTTTATAAATTCCTTTTATCTCTACTATTATCAGTTATCTCTTTTTGTTTTATAATTTTAGTGGCTGCTCTAGGATTTAATTAGGTGTATGTTTAACTTGTCACAGTCTACCTTCAAATAATGTTACACCTCATTACATAGGATATAGGAATCTTACACCAGTTTTTTTTTTTTTACACCTTATTGTTTTCCCCTATATCTGTTATGCTGTTGTCATACATATTCTTCTACATGTTACAGATTTCTATAAAAATATTGCTTTCTGTTTTAAATAATTAATTATCCTTTGAAGAGATTTTTTAAATGAGGAAATAAAAGTCTTCCATGTTTTCCCACAAGTTTATCATTTCCAGCACTCTGATATTTTCTTTCTCTCTGAAGAACCTCTTCTAACATTTAAGTGAAGACCTGCTAGCAATAAATCTTCTCAGTTTTTATTTCCCTGAAAAAATCCTTATTTGATCCTCAGTTTTGAAATATTTAAATTGATATTGAATATTAGATTGACAGGTTATTTTTTTCTTCAGGACCTTAATAAAGAGTCATTTCATTGTCTTCTGGATTGCTAAGATTCTGATAAAAAAAATCTGTTATTCTTTTCTCTGTACATAATGTATATTTTTATTGACCATTTTTAAGAGTTTTTCTATATCAATGCTTTTTGAGAATTGTATTACACATGCTTTAGTATGTTTTTGGTTGTGTTCAGCTTTCTTGGAGTTCAACATGTTTTTTAGATGTGTAGGTTTACCTTGTCATTAAATTTGGAAAACAATTAGTCATTATTTCTTTAAGTAATTTTTCTGTTCCTACATTCTCTTCCTTTTCCTTTGTTATAGGTTACTGAGCTCTGCTTTTATTTGTTTTATTTATTTTTTTTGCCCATTTTTCTTTCTCAGCTTCATTTTGGATAGTTTCTATTTCTATTTTGTCAAGTTCACTAGCATTTTTCTTCCGAAGTGTCTATTATGCCAGCAGTCCCCAAGGTTTTTGACACCAGGGACTGGTTTCATTGAAGACAATTTTTCCACAGACCAGGGGTGGGAAGGATGGTGAGCAATGGGGAGCAGCTATAAATAAAGCTTCACTAACTCACCTCCTACCATGTGGCCTGGTTCCTAACAGGCCATGGACTGGTACCGGTCCACAGCCCAGGGGTTGGGGACTGCAGTTGCTGTTAATGCTATTTGGTGAAATTTTCATTTTAGGTATTTTATGTCTATCTCTAGAAATTTCATTTGGATCTTCGTAAAATATTCTTTTCGTCTCCACATTATGCTCATTTTTTCTTTAATTCTTTGAATATACAATTAACATCTTTGTCTGCTTACTTCCATTATCTCTGCCACTTCTTATTATATTTCTATAGAATGATTCCCTTGCTAGTTATGGGTCAAGTTTTCCTGTTCTTTCTTAAGTATGATAATATTTTATTGCATGCCAAACATTGTGAATCTTGCATATTTGAATGTTGGATATTGTTGTATTTCTTTTAAGAACAGTCAAGTTACTTGAGAATTAGTTTATTTTTAGAAATTTAAGGTAAGTCTACAATAGGATTTATTCTAGGCCAAGCTTAACCCCATCAATAAGTTGTAACTTCTCTGAGTTCTCTAATGAATCTCCCACATTATCAATGAGGTCTTCCCTCTTTGGCTGGTAGGAACTTGAATCATTTCCTGATTTGTATGAGCTCTAGGAATTATTTGCTTTATAGCTCTTTAGTGATTGTTCTTTCTCTAAAAGTAGCTTTTTGCCTGACTTCATGGAGTTTCTACCTAGGTATATGCAGATTACTGTTCATTAAAAAACTCAGGGGGACCTTCTGCAGATTTCTAAAGCTCTTTCTATATATTTCCCTTCTTTCTTGTACACTGCCTTGAAAATTCTAACCCTTTTGGCTACTGGAAAGCTGATATTTGTTTTCTCATTTTGGTGAATCCTCTGGAATCTGTTTGGTTTCTCCTTCCCTGCACCACGGTCTAAAAATTGCCTCCAGGCAGAAATCTAGAGTCAATTTCCAGATATTCATTTTAATTTTTCCTTCTTCTCAGGAATCATAGTTGTGTGATACTGAGTATCCATTTTCTAAAGTCTGCTGTATCATACATTTTGTTTCATTTTCCAGTTGTTTATGATGAGAGAGTAAGTTTGGAACCATTTGCTCTCGCATGGCCCAAAACAGAAGACCACCTGGGGCAGGTATAGCTCACTGGGAGAGCATTTGACTGTAGAAGACCACCTGGTATAGTTTTACATAATTTTTGTAGTTTTTATTGGTGTTGTTCTCACGGACAATTTAGATTTTACATATAGTTTCCTCACCTCAGCCACAATTTGGATGGTAACTTAACAAAAGAGGTCAGTTTCAGCCAGAAAATTCTAATGTGTTCTTATCAGATTTTTTTTTTTTTTCCCTGAGTGGATTTGTGATGAAGCCTAACAAAGCTCTGCTGTAAGAAAGCTAAATAGTACTTATTTTGGTTATATGTTAGCTGATTTCCAAGCTTCTCTTTTAATTTAATGTCTGCATACTGCCATATAAGTAGTTTTTACTCTATTTCTTAGTTTCCAGAATGAAAAAGAATCAAGAATTAAGTGAGATACTATTTTACATCTAGCCTTCATTGTATTCTTACAGAGTTCTGAAAGCACATGCAATTAAAACTCCACAGTTGGTGCTAGAATTTAAGCACCAAATGGTACCTCGGTGTCTGAGGAGATACTGCCTTCACTATTTCCCAAAACTTTTAAGCTTTCCTTTGCCTTGCAGAATGTTAATTTCAAAAAAAAATCATGGAGTTTCAATCTTTCTCTAGTAGAAACTCTAATTTAGTGTAACTACTTCAAATAAACATCCCAGGAGACAAAAAACTATTTTAAACAGATGACAACGTCTTGTGGCATAATCTCATGCTAGTACAATTTAAATGAACACTATTTTTCATAGACAAAATCTATTTTAAAATTCTTTCTGTAAAACAGTTGAGGAAGAATTGTAAACATAAGAACATTCTGTTATTTTCCTTGGCATTTAGAAAGTACTGCTTTTGAAACCTACTTTATTTTAGGTCTGGAAATAATTTTAGAAAGTGTACATAGTTTTTCTTTCAAAGGTCATGAGCAAGTATAAATATACCCATTTTAGGATAAGAAAAAGCTTGAATCTCCCCCACATCTCACCATCCTCCTCCAAGGCTGAAAACGAAAGTATATCTAAAATTTCAAATATCTGTTCATTTCCTGGCATTGAACAAAATAGAAGATATCCAAATTGGGTTAATAATATTAAAAAATGAAAAGGTAAACCTTATTTGTGTTGGAGGATGAGAGCAAATGTTTTTGGATGCTTCTTGGACTTGATATCTTAAGTCCAATTTCATTAAGGGGGCTCATATTGGTTTGGATTCAAGTTCTTAGATTTCTTTGTTAACAATAAGCCATGGCCCAGCAAGGTCTCAGTAAAAGTATCATCATATGATGATGACGATAATAATACAAAACTCCACACACAGCAATAACAAAACAGACAGACAAACAAAAAAAGAAAACAGAAAATTCATGGAGAAATAAGCAACCCAAAAATCTGAAATAGTTTTCCACATTAAATTATAAGTTTGACACCCATAGTAATTTTATTTTAAATTTCTGTGATTTAATATTAGTTACTAAGGAGTTTTTGGCTTAGGCTATGATTATGGATGATGGTGAAGGGTGAGGAGTGTTGAAAAGTAATATAGGTGTATATACGCAAATATGTGGAAGTGCATTATGATGGAGTGTTCTTAATTTAGAGTAACATACAGAATTTGAAGATTACTTCAAAGAGTATTCAAAAACCATGTATTTAAAGTCCATGATAAGAGAACATGTGTTTTCTTAAAGGACAAAGTTTTCAGGTAGTTTCTACTACTCAGATTGTCACTGAGTGGTACCTTGAAACTTGATGGCAGAAAATGTGCAAACTAGAGATATGTTCATTCTCTTACTTATTTTTAGAGACTAAAGGTAGCATGAGCTTCTTTCATATTTGATTGAAATGCCTTGAGAAAGCAAACAACTTTAAGAGCCCTGCTTATCTGCTGCTTCTTTCAACTACCTTGCTTCTCTTATAATAGTTTGGCTTTTAATCTCTTCCAGCGGATACTCCATTCTGATCCCCTTCCTGGTCCCTACTAATCCTCCCAGTCCTGGACCACTAGACAGCTCAAAACATCAACTCTGTGTGAGGCCCAACTCACCATATAATTAAAATGATTGTCGCTGTGATTATGTTGTACTTTTAGGAGGGTCAGGAAGAGTTTGTTGTCTGTATTATGGTATACCTAAAAGTTGTAAAATTGTAGCACAGAGAGTCAGCCTAAAACCAAAGGCAACTATTTTAAAAACTATGAATTGTTTTTACCTGAGAAAGGCAATATATAATCATTGCAGAAAATGAAGAAAACATGAAGATGCGGGGTCACCCTCTTTCTGGCCCATCTAACCAACTTTTTCCAATTAAGGCAGACAGTACACAGACTACCCAGTTATTCTTTTTCCTGGAGTTGTTTAGATTTTAGGGAATCTCTGCAACATACTATTGCTCAACAGATGTAAGAGACTTCAGAACTTTAGACTGGATGAACCTGGAACCTCATCGGCAGTCGCCCGTAAAATCAGACCTTAACCCTGCCAACAGTTTCCAGTGCCCTAATGTATGTCAAAGAAAATCATATTTATCCAAACTAAATGAGGGTAGACAAGTTATAGAGTATAAATTTCTATAGATTCCATGATTAAAATTCTCTAAGCTGGCCGGGCGTGGTGGCTCACGCCTGTAATCCTAGCACTCTGGGAGGCAGAGGCGGGTGGATTGTTTGAGCTCAGGAGTTCGAGACCAGCCTGAGCAAGAGCAAGACCTCGTCTCTACTAAAAAAAATAGAAAGAAATTATCTGGACAACTAAAAATATATAGAAAAAATTAGCCAGGCATGGTGGCACATGCTTGTAGTCCCAGCTACTTGGGAGGCTGAGGCAGTAGGATCGCTTGAGTCCAGGAGTTTGAGGTTGCTGTGAGCTAAGCTGACGCCACGGCACTCTAGCCCGGGCAACACAGTGAGACTCTGTCTCAAAAAAAAAAAAAAAAAAAAAATTCTCTAAGCTATATTGGACTCTGTTTTGTTATTAGCATTTGACTTTGGAATCTGTAGTCAGTTGTGGAAAACACATTTCAATTCATTAGCAAAGAGAAAATAATCATCATCTTCTTTAAGTCTCCAATAGAAAATTACTGTGAAGTGTGGCGGGCAGCTTTCCTCCTCTTTACAGAAACAATGGACTTCGTCTGTAACCAAAGAGATTTAAATTAGGAAGAAAAACTACTTTGCAACTATGAAGTCAAATACTAAATTGGGCTTCTTAAGGCTGTGGTAGGAGCTTCTAATAGGATGATGTTTCCAAAACTATTCAGACTTCATTCACTAAAAAATCTTTTAAGCATATGGGGGACTAACATGAAGTTGCCAACTCTTTATTTATTCCAGGTAAGTATGTTAAATAAAAACAAATTTATTTATTCAAAAAATAGAAAGTGAAAGTCTATTTTTAATCAGATGTTGTGCTAAAATATGGGGCTACAGTGGTCAATCCCTTTCCTCATGGCCTTCTGGTTTGGTTGGGGATTTGTATCAAACACACACACACAAATGAACATAAAGCTACAAGTGGTTAGTGCGATGAAGAATATGTACCTATATAAAAAGAGTCTAATTTGGCCATTTTAAAACCAAATATGAAAGAAAGACATATGGTCATCATCCTCATGGCGAACAGTTACCAGATACTTACTACATTCCAGGCGCTATTCTGAGCGTGTTGTATGTATAACATCATTTTATCCCCACGGCAACTCTAGAAAGTGGGTAATTTTATTATTCACATTTTCTTTCATAGCTTGCCAGTGGTACAGCCTGGATTTAAACCCTGACAGTCTGGGTCTGGAGTTCATATTCTTAACTACCAGGATAAAGGATAGTTTTCATAATTTTCGTAAGTTCAACCTTATGAAAATTTTATTACCTTATTGCTATTTTCCTCTTTTAATGGCAGAATGGTAAAGATTTGGACCAGAACTAATCACGGACCAACAATGGAAAACCACTCATTGCAGGTGGATTTTACAATGAGGACTCACTGAATGAGATGGTTTAACATGAGTTCTTGCCCAAAGACAGAAGAAAAGACTGACTGCATTTGAGGACAATTTCAGCCTTCTAAAGCATAGTCTTAAATGCATTTTCAATGATATTATATGGAACCTTCATCTTGTGTCCCCTTTAATTTATTACAAACAAAATGCTCTGAAGAAGATATGTAGAGCATTCCCTGGTGCTTCTATTCCAAAGATGTTTTGGAATTTCTTTTGTTTAAAAAAATATTCATTTATTGACTTGGTTTATTTGTTAAAGGGCAGGTAAGTAAGAATTATGTAAGTACTGCATGCTGATTGTGCCACTAGAACACGGTATGTAAGAATTATTTAAAAAAATGGTCCATATCCACTTGCAGGTTTTATCCACTTTGAATGTGGCCACAAAGATGAGAAGATGCTAGAAATAAGAAAAATCCCCAACATTTTCCAATAAACATTTAATTTGACCTTAATGGGAATTACTGATGTGAAGGAAATGAAAATTGATTACCAAATTCCCAAAGAGTAAGAACAAGCTGAAAGACATTCTTTTTCTATGGGTCTGGGATGAAAAGGTTCCTGACAAAGAGTCTTTCTTTGGTCACCTTGAATTTATCCAACCATTTCCAGGGCCCAACTTACTTGTCAGCTCCAGTACGGAGGATGATAATGCTTTATAAAAGCAGCTGGGGTATCTCACCACAGTGGGAAACCACTTTAAGACTGACGTCAACAAGCTCTCACCAAGCCCTGTTTCTGGGAGACCTTACATACATCACAGCTTTTCCGAGTTGAGACTGGTGATGACAAGGTCAAAGACATGGGCTAGGGACCTGAGGTCAGCCTTTGCAAAGGTAACTACACAGAGCATTTCCTTTGCTTTTGCCCCATGCAGTGAAAGTGCAAGCTCACCAGGCAAACCCCCAGAATGTAGGCTGGCAGGTCAGATGTTTCATATTGTTATGGTTCCTTTCTGTATTTGTATTTGTTCTGGATTATAAACCATCATGATGCAATAAAGGGCTGGGGCCATGAATTCCAAGAGGCTGTGCAGTGCTATTTCATGAAATGGCAAGTCCAACTGTTATGAATTCAGACAACTTAATGATTTCAGTTTCACTGCATTGCTCTGCTCCCCAGGAACTTGTGGAAGTGAGTAGGCACCTATCATAAATCCAGACATACATACAACATGAAAATAGCTGGTGAAGCTTTAAATCAATGCAGAATGTTAGACGAATAAAAATGTTGATCGCACTATTTGGTGAGAAATATTAATTAACTAGAAAAAGTTGATAAAATGTATTTCTAAAAAGATGAAACTGCTCAAATGTCTTTCTTTGTGCTTATTTGTATCTGCATGAATATAAAATGCCATTGGTTCTTCATCTTTAATACCTAGGGGATTTATAAGCATATTGCTTCAATAAAACTGGGTTCATCTGTACAGTACGTGGCTCAGATATGCATATTTAATTACTCTGAAAGTAATTTACTTGTACAGATGGTGGTATTAGAGGGTCTTACTTCAATTTAAATTACTTTCATTGGGAAGAAAAAGTGTTCCTTGGCTATGATTTCCAAGTAAAAATTTAACTTTTATAACATGTGGAATGTACCTGCTTGTAGTAATTATACATGAATAATCCCACACATGCAAAATAAACATTATTGTAAAATTTTGAAACCACTCACAGGGAATAGTATTATAACAAGATAATTCAAGACTCTCAGATGCAAAGCTCACAGTGTTGTAAACTCTAAACTTGCAGCCAAACTATATAAATGAGCTTAGAAAAAGCCATGGAGGATCTAATTTGAAGCTGAAAGCAGTGAGCAGCCTCCTTAGTAGGCCGCTGTGACTTACATTGGGTAAAACCCATCAAGCCCCTCCTTCCCTGAGTGAAATGTGAAAGAAATTAGGAGATAATTTGTGAGCCACACACCTGGGCAGACCTCAGAGACTCAACATGGATCTGTGTGTTCCCTGGCGGGGACCTGAGTCATTTTACACCCCCTTTCTAAAAAAGGAAAGGCTGCCTTCCCCCATCACAGCTTGGTGCCTTCTGAAATGCAACATCCATCCTGTTGAAACAAGCACCCAAATAAAAATGATCACTTTCAAAGGCAAGCCAGTCACAAAGAAAGACAAATGGCTTGTAGCATATTGTATTGATTATCACACAGTAGCTGGGTATTAAAAATCGGGAAACTATAAATGCTTTTGAAAAAGATATTGTTTTCTATTATGAGATTGTAAAAATGTGCCCATGTGTTTGTTCATTCTTCACTGCAAGTATTTCTTTATTAAAGCACTGCATCTCAGAGGCGGCACATGCACTACCCGCTATTCTGGTTGCTATGGTAAGTAGTCATGTTTTATTGAAGAGTAAATAGCCACCACCCACATGAATGGCCCCCAAGTGGCCTTAGCAAAAGCTCCCTCCCCCACCCTTTTTTTTTTTGAACCCACCTGATTTTTTTAAAATGAACATGAATTTTACCCTTATTTAGAGTAAGACAAAATCTTCTACTGTCTTCTCTCAAATCTCTCTCTTAAAATGATTCTATTCATTATGGACAATGAATTAAGTCACATCAGCCTTAAGAATCTTTGTGATTATACATTCATATATTAATATTTATGCAGAAAATAAGCATATACAGTAATATTTGGGGGAATATACTGTGGGGTTCATTTTAAATACTGAACCTAGAATACAAACAGAAAAGTACTTTGGTGGTATGTGTGTGCTTGGGGATCCTATCATAAGACATCTCTATAATGTGAAGCCATACCCATGAAGCAATTTTTCAAGCTAGCTATACTGTGTAACTGAAACTCTGTTTATCTATCTATCTATCTATCTATCTATCTATCTATCTACCTAGCTAGGCAAAGAAGTCTTTGTCATATGGTGATAATCTGACTGATTGCCAGTCTGCAGGACTTGAAGCAAATGGGGTCTGAGTGAGTGAGGTCAGTTCTCTTTTTGACTCATGACTATTTGGGGGAGATATTACCAAAAGAATGCTTTACCAGAAATGCTTTGCCAAAAATTTGGCTTATGAAGACAAAATCTCTGATGACAATGACAAAATCTCTTGGACTAAAAAGCCTCCAACTAATCAACAGCATCCAGTTTCTTTAATGAATTCAGCTAGCAATTTCTGACCTCTGCCATATTTCTATTTTTGCTTTATTTGCCTCAAATTTGGCCTGAAAATGACTAGGCTAGCTCCCCCACTTGGGTCACATATGTGTGATTTAGCACAAGTTTTCCTATCATTTGGGATTACCTGAATTGCTATTTTCTCACCAAGACTGAAAACTACTACCATTTCATGAAGAAGAAAAACACAGGGCAAGATGAGAAGAAAAGATAATGGAGAGCAGTGGAATGAGGAGAGTGTTTCTTAATTATGCTGTAGACTCTCTGATGGGTCCTTTTCCTACCCTGCACTGTGCAAAATAACTGTCACACAGTGACTGTTACAGATGATGCAGCAGTGGCACCCAGGTAATACAGCTGTGCCTCTGAGACATACAGGAGGTGACTTTATTTTTAAGAAAAAAAGCAAAAGAAGAGGAAAAAAGTTTAACCAAAAATGTTAAAGATTTTCCTTTATTTATGCTTATTACTGTTTGTTACATATTTTCAGTTATAAGGGGATTCTCCCCCCGCCCCACATGTAATTCTTTTTATTGATTTTTATATTAAAGCAATTGGAAGCAATGTGGTATCGTTTTCTGGTATAATAGAGCCATAGAAGCATGACAGCAGACACCTCACTAGGGGAAATAACATGTAAACACTATATAAATTAGCCTCTTCTCATGCAGTTAATAAGAGAAAGTAAACACTTGCAGATGGAGTAGAATGAAACAATACTTTAGAGCTCAGTGTATGAGTTTACTGTAGTCTTTTCTTTTTATTACAAATGACCATCACTAAAATGATCCTAAATACCCCATTAATAAAAACTTACTCACTAATAGGTGAAGACTAATGAGGCAATAGAAAATATAATTGGAGAACTTGCTACCTCAACCACAGAAAATTATACTAGTACGCACAACCAAATACCAATATCTGCTAAACATTTTAGTTAACTCTGAAAAGTGAAAAATGCAAGTATACTTCATTCATTTATTCATTTATTCTTTCAAATTTAATTTATTACTTCATATGTGTAGATGTTAAATGAAATGGAGGAAAAAAATAGCAATAGTCAGTGGAGTTAAAGTATGGAAAATAGGATTCTTTACTTGTCATGTGGAGTAGACAGATTCTTTAAGATGCGAGAGGCCCTGGACCTTTGAAAAAGAACTCAAAATGGTAATGAGAGTCCATCCATGAAAATATATCTGAATAGAACAAGTGAATATTACCGTTGTTTCCCGTATTTGTCTTCTTACTAGCTTTCTCCCACTGCGACCTCATGTTTCCCAACGGACTTTGGTTCTCACATATGCCCGCTATGGATTTAATGTTTCTTGTTCCATTAGCCACATCTGCAACCCGACTTCCACCCAAGGAGCATGAATGTAGTTTTGCATTTTGATAATAATTCTTCAGTATCCAATTCCTGACCCTCCCCTGATTTTCAGCTTCATTACCCTCACATTTTGCTGACAGGTGGTAGTGGTTTACCCTGAAATGCCATCAAGATAAAATAAATGAAAACAAATGCAATTCAAGATACAATGTGATAAGTGCCATTAGAGATATATAAACAGGATGCTATGGAGTTTCGAACTGGAAAATGCCACTCTCAGGGATACCAGGGAAGCCTTGATTGATTCAAGACATATAATGACAGCAGAAGTTAAATCTGTGAGTCCCAAAGTATGTTAGCAAAAAGCTGCCTCAAGATTTTTAGGGGAGAATCTTTTATAACCTAACAGAAAAATCTGACCCACAGAGCTCTTTGATCGCTTAAGAATGGTTTATATACATAACTATGCCCGAGAAAACGCATATAGAGAATTCTCACGTTTTGCTCAGAGAAATTTACAAATGTGGAGATGGGCTTTACAAAGAAGTAAGCCAATTATTTCAGCCTGAGTGCTTTCTTACATGCAAGTTAAAATTCTTAATCAGATTGAAATTAACCATGTTAATACTGGATCTGAAGAAATTTAAGGGGTGTTTTTATACTCACCTCAATCAGGGAAAAACATAGTTCAAATAGAGAAAAAAACAATATGTTGTCATGCATTAAGATGCCGTCCTTAATTTTTCCAGTTACATCGTTCTTGGAAGGAGGGAAGTGGGAATCTTTATTTTTAAATTACTGCAGGTCCTTCTGAGTCAGGAGGTTCATGGATCTCCAGTTGAGAAATAACGCTCCGTGATCTCCATCTCTGTGCCTCTGGCTGGGTGGAGACAGCAGATAAGGAGAGCCAGTCTCAAGCCTTACCTGAGTTGTGTGGATGTGTCTGAGGAGATAGCCCATCAAAAAGAAAACAGTTATATGAGGGATCCAAAAGAATGATGTTAGATGTGAGGGCCCAGAGTAGTAAATGGCCATGAGAACTGGGTGTGTGCCACCAGGGAGGAAGTGGAGAGCCAGTCCGGTGAGGGCTGGTGAGGGAAAAGTGAGCAAAAAGGAGCAAAGGAGAAGGTGGGATGGAACAGGGCTTGTGAACAGCCATAGCATGCCTGACACTTCCAAGAACAGAGTGGGGCCAGGCCCAGGGAGGCCAGCCTCTACAACAGTATGCATAAATAAGAGACAGAGATGCTGGGGAAGTCCTTTTGTACAATTTAGTTAGCTTATGGGGGTGAATGAACACTGAATTAACAAGATCATACTATACTCCCAAAACACTTGATTGGATGACTGATGGATGTATTCATTCATTCATTCACTCAGACATCTGATGTGTTTAGTACACATTCTAGATAACCTGCTAGACTGTGGGGATTTAGCATTGGAAAAGATCGGCAGATGAAAACATTCTTAGCTGAGGTCTACTTTGTTGTGATTTGTTTTTAAGTATAAAAAGAATAAAGCTGATTGGGTATAATAGCAGGCAGTTCAATTTTTGGAACTGTCAAAAGGTATTGTTAAATAGTAAACAAATAGTATAATTCATATTTAATTCCCAATGAGTCAATCATCAATTAACTTTGAAATATAATAAATGAATAGCATGGGTTATTGATACCTATAGACAGTCCTCAAATAGTCTTTTTCCCTCTCTCAACAAAACCTTTCATGGAATTGAATAAGTGGTGAAGTTACTGCACTGAATGAAGAATTATCATCCATATGATTCACAAGAAGCAGACATGCCTATGCTTCTCACGTTAGGCCTCTTCACATAATCCTGCATTTCTTGTAGGCTTTGCTCTTTTCTCTTATTTCTCTGCTCTATCACTGCGACTGACTTATTTAATTGAAAGGTGTTATCTTCAATCCCTGAGATTCTTTCTTCTGCTGTTCTACCCTGTTTTTGAGGCTTTCCACTGTGTTTTGTAATTCCTTGAATAAATTCTTCATTTCCACAAGTTCTGTTTTTCTTTAATATTTCAATTTCTTTAGTGAATTTTTCTTCGAAGTCCTGGATTTGTGTGTGTGTGTATGTGTGTGTGGTTTATCTGTGTTGGTTATCCATTTTCTCTTGTATATCATTGAGTTTTCTTACAATCCATGTTCAAAATTCTTCTTCTGTCATCTTGGTGTTCTGAATTTTGTTGATGGCCATTGCTAGAGAGCTGGTGTTCCTCTTTGGGGGTGTACTTTCCATTTGAGTATTCATACATCCAGAGTTCTTTCGCTGATTCCTTCTCATCTGGATCAGCTGTTGCTCATTACCTTTAGATTTTCATTTGAATAATGACATCCCTGTTTACTCTCTGAGCCAGTAGGTGGTGTTTGTGGGTGAGATTTGACGACATCCTGTATGATGAGTCAGTAGATGCAGTAAAAGGTTGTGCAAATTGACTTCCTTGTCAGTAGGTAGCGCTTGCTGGGAGGGGCAAGCTGCGGTGTTTTTGGATCCTGTAAGCAGCTCTTGTTCCTCTGGAGAGGCATTCTAGTGCCTTAGGTGGTGGGTGGAGCCCTGGGACTTCCAGGTGTGTCCTTATTCTCCACCTCTGCGGGGGCAGCTGGGGGAGTGAGGCTGGGCGCTGCTGGATTGGGTGAGCCTGCCCTCAAGCTCCTCAAATGATGTTAGCAGGGATCAAAGGTCTGTTCTCTGCTTCTGGGCAAAGCTGCCAGCAAGGGGCTGAAATGGCCCCACTCAGTCTGCATGTGGGGGTGGGGCTGACTGAGACCCCACTGAGCAGTTTGGAGCAGACCTCCCTCCTTTCCACCCTCCCCTATTCTTTGGTTTCTCCCAGGCCTCTGCCAGCAGGCAGGACCTCAGGCCAGCGGATCTCCCCTGGCTGTGATGCCGGCCGGGAGGGTCCCTACCCAGGACTGCAGCCTGAGCTGGGCCAACGGCCCTTCCGTGGGAGGAGGGTTGCCCCTCAAGAAAGCTGATCTCCCCCTGAGGGCACACACAGCTCGGTAGGCTGGTTCACAAATATCCCTTCTGTGCCCCAAGCAATGCGATGGAGACCTGGGTGTATGTAATGTGGTCTACAGGCCTGTGCCCTGGGCCCTGGAGATCAATCCCTGACCCTTCCAGGGAGAAGAGTGCTGGTCTCAACTCACCCATAGGGTGCCCAAGCTGGATCAATGTCTCTCTACCTCGGGATTTGCCCTGCTCTGCTGGAATCACCAGGCAAGCAGCACCTGGGAGGGCTGGTGGGTAGGGAGCTCACAGTCTGAGTACCCCTCAGTCCACTGCAGGGCCCCAAAAGGAAATGTCCCCTTCCCTGTGAATGCCTCCAGGTGATGGCTAAATTGTCTCTCTTGGCAGCCACGGGTAGGGAAGGGGGAGGGGAGAATGAAGCAGTATGGCGCCTGCTGATCGACTTGGATCTGGGGTGCAGGAGGTGCCCTGAGGAAGCTGGGAGCCTGGTGCCCTGTCTGCAAGAGGCTCACCACCCACTGGAAGCAGCCGTCCCTGGGCTGATGTTGGCAGGTCTCTCCAACCACTCAAGAGCCCATCAGCAGTCCGAGATGCAAGGGAGGGGAAATTTAAGTGTTCCACCTACCCTTGCCGCTGGTCTCCAAGCCCCTAGGGGGTCTTTCTCCTTCCAGTTCTCCTCTGCAACTTCTTCCCGGAGTCTCCTGTAGCTTCAGGCACCCTTCCTTCTGATTCTCATCTGATCTATGTTTGTCTGCCTGTTTATTTTTTTTTCATTTTTTAAAATCTATCTTTCTTGCAGAGACACTCTGGCTGGCAGTTTTTCTCATCCACCATCTTGCCCCTCCCCAAGAAGTAGAAAATCTAAACTTATAAAGTGGTCAAACTCTAAAATAGTGAAGAGGTCAAAAACAGGAATTGGTAAAACGAAGATCTGGATTATGTTGTGGGATGGTGCTCCTCATTTGTGGCTAAACGGGGTCTAATACTGGTAGCAAGACTTTGATGGGCATGTCTCCTGACTTTTCTGGGTTAGGCACACCAAGAGTGCACTGATTTAAGGGGTTGGGGAAACAGGTAGAAACCAGCACCTCCTTAGGGAACAGGGAGTCAGCCTGGACTTTGCCCAATTACCGACATGTAAGTTGTCAGAGGGGTTCTAACTCTAGCAAGGTCTCTGGCATCCTTTTAGTTGCATAGCTGAGGCCCAAAGGGAAGATTGCACATAAAAAGTGAAAGATGAAGTTCACTAGAAACTGTCATAAATTCAGGAACAAGGAGCACAGCCTAGAAGCCTGTTTCAGTAAAGTATTACATTAGAGAGAGAGAGAGAGAGAGAAAGAAAGAGAGAAGAAAGAAGCATTATTCTTTATTTTGCCACAAAATACATTGAAGCTTCAGCTCCATAAACACTCCAGTGCATGAATAACCCCAGCAAAAGGTGTGGTAATGATATCAGAGGATGAAGCAGGAAAGTCTTACCTAGCCAGTTGTGCCAGACAGGCTTGGAGAGTGTCAGGTGAGACAGCATCCATGAGAGTGGGCCCGAAAGGAAACAACAACGGTGCCTGCAGTCGGCCACATTGGGCTTGAGGGTCTCATCTCTGAGCACATAGGAGAAACTCTTGGGGGAGTTCCAGAAATGCTTAAGTGGGGAAAATGTTTACGATGCTTGAGGGCTCTGTAATAGCAGGTGGGAACCAGAGTAAACACGTCAAATATGAGTTACTAACGTTAAAATAAACTATTTGTTACCAGTCAGCCCAATGGATCTCAAAACTGACTGAGAAACAAAGGTTTTAGCACACAAATAATCAGTTCCTAAATACATGAAAAGGGAATATTATGGCTCTGTTGAAGATCGCAGAGAAACTATTGTGTAACTGTTTCCAAAACACTCAGCGGAGTGCTACAGAAATGTACAAAGTATCAGGACATTTAGCACCAAAAGTTTTCAGTGGGTGCCACATATTTATTATAAAGAAAGGGTAAGAGCCAGAGAACTAAAAACAATAGTGGATATAGATGCTTGAGTAAGTAAAAAAATAATTTGGAGACAAACAAATATCTAGATAAGATTTCTATAACAGCTGTTGCTAAAGTGGAGCATGGCTTATAAAATCAAAGGGAGACTTAGACCCAGGGCATTTCAATGACCAGAAATTTTGTAAATAAGAAGATTATAATGTTCTTGGGAAAGAAACCCAGAAAGTCAAAAATTATTTATGTAACATTTGATAATATTATTAATATATCCAGGTATGCTATTTCTTTTACATTTTGCCACAATTCTATGTATAATTCCTTCTCTTTTTACCTCCCATTTTTTCTGTCCTTATCCCTCCTTCTTTTTCTATTCCTCTCATTCCCTCTTTTTTCTCCTCTCCTCCCTCCTCCTTCTCTACTTTTTTTCCCTGTCCTTTGTCCCTCCCTTCCTCCCACTCTCCTTCCTTCCCTCTCTCCTTCTTTTCTGCCTGGATCACATTTCTCAGAAATCCACCATTTATGGAAAGACACTTTAAGTGGCAGTTTCACTCCAAAATTCAGGGCGCCTCTGCATGTCTATTATGTACAATCAGCTACTGACAGGGTAGGTTCAGGGTTTGAAGGGAAAGAAGCAACCCCTGGATGATCAAGATGGGAAAAAATTGTCTACATAAAACTAATGTATTTCGGCGATATTTAATCCCAATGACATTGTAATATAGGTGCTATGGAAGTGGACTCAAATATCTATTCCTAGAATATTTAATGTTGACCTATCAAAAAGAAAACTAATAAAAAACAATGGCTATCTGACTTTTATTTTATTGGCTTCAGTGGACTACGTGAATTTACTTCCTTACATGTATGTGCTACATTCCTCGTTATTTCTTTAAGGTCTTTAAGCAGTCTTGGCCATATTGCAGCATTAAAGCATTATTCCTGGGCTTTCATTTCAAGCCAGGTTCCATCAGGCTTTGTCTTATAGCTGAATAAATGCAGAGATTCTGAAATGACTCAAGAAACAGGAAACAAAGTAAACAAAGAATTCTAAAATGAGACATACAATAAAGTTTGAGTTATTTGGAGTTATTTTGCCTCCAAACTCTGATATTCCTTCATTGTTTTATTTTCCCTCACAATACTTATCACTATCTAACATACTATATATTTTACTTATTTTTCTTAATGTCTGATCCCCCTCTCCACTAGGAGGTAAGCTCCATATAGCAGAGATATCCGTGTGTGTCCCTGCATGCGTGCTCGCAGGCATGCAAATCTGTAACTGCTATTAACATCAGGGATTGTATCTCACACATAGCAGGTGATCAGTGAATGTATGTTCAATTAATCAATCTCACTTTTTGGGAATTTATGATTACTCTATGTTTTAAAAACATTTGCTAAGCAAATGATTAATATAAATAAAGTTAAAAGAAGATAAGCTATAGATAATAGCAAAAAAAAACCTTTCAGACACTTCAGAGGTAATTGTTTTTGTGAGGGAAAATTACTTAGAAGTCATTCAATATGTCATTATGCACTTTCACAAAAAAAAAGTATATTGTGTGTGTACACTGGAACACGGGCTCAATGATAATGTATCAGCCGCGATATTATAGGACTTCTCTTTAAAAGCGTTCTCAAATTCAGACATCTCTCATCAATCCGGACTGACTTCCAGGTTTGAAAGGTCTGTTAATTCCAAAAGCATCTGTAGGGTCAGATTACTAGGTAATATTAATTCACTAAATGTTTTCTGAGTGTTTATTTAGTAAAGGGCCCTTCATTACATGCTATGGGAAATATTAATAAAAAATGAAAAAGACATATTTTTCAGGGAGAATAAAGAAGGGATTTGACAGAAGGCCGTGAAGGAAAAGTTGTAGTGGATTGAGGAACTTGCATAAACAAATGGCATGGATTGGGGAACTGCACAAAGTTGTTTGAGAACTGAGAACAGTCTATGCTGTGGGCATGCAGGTTTATTAAAAGTTGAATCACTTTTCATGAATGTGCAAAGTATTTGGGAAGAAACTGTATAATAACCTGCCTCAGAGACACTATATAGGAAAGGCTCATTCTTGTGTGGCCTGCTTACTCCAAAATTTCCTTAGACCCCTTGGCAAGTGTGTACCGAGAACGAACGCATTCTAGAAGCACCAGAGAATGTAAACAGAGATTTGGAGGTCCCAGAAGCAGAAGCAAATGGATGCACATTTGCTAAGGCACTTTATAGTTGGTCAGCTTATCAATTATTAAGTCAAAGACCTGAGTGGTTGTAAAGGGATCTCCCAGATGAACCACATGTTAGAACACAAAGCATAAAGGAGAGATAGACCTCCATCGCCAAGAAATCAAAAAGTCTGAGCAACACCGAGATTTATTATTCTCCAAGTTTTCCAATTTGTGCTTAAAGTAATGAATACATAATAAAGATGAGTCATTATGTTTCCAGTCACCACTCCAGAATCAACAAGGTTATTTTTCTTTAGCTAAATTAAGTTGCTCTCTTTATAAGGATTCATTATACGCAGGATGAATCTCTGAATTCTCATCTTAGAGAAATCATTTTTGTCAAATTCACCAAAAGAAACAGTAAACCTTTCTCTGGCTTTTTCTTAAAGTATCTTTTATTGTTTCTTTTTCAATACTGATTATGATAGTAATACATAATGACTACATAAATTTGTAAAAATACAAATAAATACAATAAATTAGAAAAAATACTTGAAATACCTCTGCTGCTATTATTTGGGTGTGTCATCTCCCCAGGCTTTTTTTCATGCTAATAATGAATAGTTAGCACAAAATAATACGTGAACAAACACACATACATACAGGCACCCAAACTGAAACATCTATTAATGTATAAATGATTTTTGCTTTAAACATATTAAATATTTCCATATCAATTATGTTTTCTTCAGAACATGATTTTTAATTATTGCATAGAATTTTCACATACAAATATACCATAACTTATTTAATCAATCTCTAGTCTTTCCTAGCATAAAGAAATGATAATGGATATGCTAAATGTTTATGTACAACATATCTATCACTGCATTTTTAATATAAAAATTAGAAACAAATTAAATTAAAAATGCAGTGATACATTGTACATAAACATTTAGCATATTTACTACTATCATGTCCTTATGATAAAATTGCAGGGTAAAGGGTCTGGAAAAATGTTCAGCATTTTGACACACATTGCCAAATCACATTTCAGCTGAGTGTGAATGACTATTTCCCTGAATACTTTCAATACTGGTTATAGTAACTAAAAAAGGGAAAAAAAATTTTTTAAATGTGGCATATTATCTTAATGTTGTCTTTTTTTTTTTTTTTTTTTTGAGACAGAGTCTCACTCTGTTGCCCGGGCTAGAGTGCCGTGGCGTCAGCCTAGCCCACAGTAACCTCACACTCCTGGGCTCAAGCAATCCTCCTGCCTCAGCCTCCTCAGTAACTGGGACTACAGGCATGTGTCACCATGCCTGGCTAATTTTTTCTATATATTTTTAGTTGTCTGATTAATTTCTTTCCATTTTTACTAGAGACTGGGTCTCACTCTTGCTCAGGCTGGTCTTGAACGCCTGAGCTCAAGCGATCCTCCCGCCTCAGCCTCCCAGAGTGCTAGGATTACAGGCATGAGCCAGTGTGCCCAGCCCTTAATGTTGTCTTGACTAACACCTTCATTACCACTGAAGATTGAACATTTTAAACATGTTTATTAGTCGTATGCATTTTATTTGTAAGGTCAGTGTCTATTTGGGGACTTGTGCTTTATTGATTTCTAAGAGCTCTTCAAATGTTAGGGATAGTAAGCCTTTATTTGTTATATGTGAATTCTTACTTGGAATCACAAAAATGCGATTATACCCATTGTGAATGTAGTACAACCTGGATATATTTTGACACTTACATCAAGTAAATTATTTTAAAAAATAATTTATAGAAATGGAAAAATTCAACTTGAAAATGAGATATATTTTACAATTCTGATGAACAAACAGGTCTTAATCGCTCCACTAGAGATTTTAATACCAGTCTTTTAAGTTACAGATAGCAATAAAAAGGGTAATTCACTCCATAAACCTGCTAGCAATCAGAATGCAAATCAGAGGATGAGATATTGCTTCATCAGGAAAGCAATGGCTAGGTTTTTAGTTGTCACACCAAATGTTATACAAAACTGTGGAGAAATATGATTGACAGCACATTGAAAGTACACACAACAGGGTAAACCAGGATTTTGTGTAGATGGAATTAATTTTATTTTTCTTTCAGACTTCTGATCAAGATTATATTGGCCTGGAAAGAAGGTCATAGATTAAAAATAAATTATTCTGATAGTTTTATTAGAAAATATGTATTTAGTAACGAACTACCAAGATTTTAAAACTAAATTTGGCTTTAGGTCCTTAAGTTGGTTTTTGCTTTGTCTTTCTGTTTGCTTTGTTCACTTAAATGGCTCTTTGGGTGCTGGTACTCGTGTCAAATTTGACTTCTAGGAACAAGGTGTTCAAATAGAAATTCAGGACCTAAACCATCTTCCAGAGATCCCTATTCTACAGCGTTGTTTTATTCAACAAGAAAACTGCACTAATTGGGCTTAGCTTTATCTTTTCTCCTCCTCAATTACTTCTTTTTTTAAAATTTGTTTTTATTTCAGCATATTATGGGGGTACAAATGTTTAGGTTACATATATTGCCTTTGCCTCACCCGAGTCAGAGCTTCAAGCATGTCCATCCCCCAGATAGTGCACTCCACACCCATTAGGTGTGTATATACCCATCCCTTCCTCCCACCTCCCATCTACACGACACCCGATGAATGTTATTGCTATATGTGCACATAAGTGTTGATCCGTTAATACTAATTTGATGGTGCTCAATTACTTCTTTCATAAGAAAAAATTCTGAGTACTAGAAGAATGCCTAACAGGTTCTTCTTCATGACCACTTCTGAGTCCAGTTCAGACCCTTAGTTAAAAATATTCACCCTGGGCCGGGCACGGTGGCTCACGCCTGTAATCCTAGCTCTTTGGGAGGCCGAGGCGGGCGAATTGTTTGAGCTCAGGAGTTTGAGACCAGCCTGAGCAAGAGCGAGACCCCACCTCTACTAAAATTAGAAAGAAATTAATCGGCCAACTAAAAATATATAGAAAAAATTAGCCGGGCATGGTGGCGCATGCCTGTAGTACCAGCTACTCGGGAGGCTGAGGCAGAAGGATAGCTTGAGCCCAGGAGTTTGAGGTTGCTGTGAGCTAGGATGATGCCACGGCACTCACTCTAGCCAGGGCAACAGAATGAGACTCTGTCTCAAAAAAAAAAAAAAAAAAATATTCACCCTGAATGATTAACCACACTGGTGCATTTATACCATACAACACTACTCAACAATAAAAATGACCTATAGTTACATACAACTTGAATGGATCTCAAAGGAATTATGCCAAGTGAAAAAAATAAAATCCAATGTGAAAGTCACAAACTATATGATTTCATTGATATATCATTCTTGAAATGAAAACCTTATAGAGATGGAGAACAAATTAGCCAGGGGTTAAGGATGGTGAAGAGGAGGGAAGTGGCGTGAGCCACATCATTGTAGTGATGGTATAGTTCTATATCTTAACTACAGTAGTCATTACATGAATCTACATATGTGATAAAATAGCATCACACTATGCACACACATTGTACCAGTGTTAGTTTCTGGGTTTTGATATTGCATCATAGTTGTATAAGATATAACCATTAGGAAAAACTAGGTATACAAGATCTCCCTATAGTACTATCTTTACAACTTCCTGTGAATCTATATTTCAAAATAAGAAGTTTTTTTTTTTTTACCACCCAAATGAGGGAGGGGGTAGGAACGAGCCTTTCTGGAGGTTCAGGGGTGAGCAAACTTTTATTAGTTTATAAGCCAATTCTATTTTAAAAAATAAAAATGAAACAAACAAAAAACTCCACGCAGAAAGCATTTACTGCCCCTTCAAAAGTATGTGTTCATAATTCTCATATTTGGAGATCAGGAAAAAAGTGTGTGTTTAGTTTTCTCTAGCAATTTTATAATGTATGCTTTCAATATAATTTTTTTTGAAATGGGGTCTTGCTATGTTGCTCAGTCTAACCTTGAACTCCTGAGCTCAAGGGATCCTCCTGCTTTAGCCTCCTAAGTAGCTAGGACTATAGGCATGCACCACTGTGTCCAGCTTTTTAATATATTATAGCAATTTTATAATGTATGCTTTTTAATGTATTATAGAAATTATATTTTTATTTTTGTGTGTCTTAGATTCTCTTAGCAAACATATATTATGTACTTCTTAGTCTACCTAATATATTTTTTTTCTTAACAAATTTATCTTTCTAACTTTAAGAAAACTTATAATGGTAACCATGAAAATCTATCAAAATTACAAAAGGTATTATCTCTAGATCTCTAGTAGAATCAACAACCCTGAAATTATATAAACCCAAAATTTTGATTTGAAGATGTAGTTAAACATGTTAGCTTTTGAGTGTACTGAATTTAAATTAATTTGAAATCTTGATTTGAAGATATAGATTAGGATGTTGGTTGGCTTTTTCATAAACTAAACTTACATAAATTTGAAGTCTTGATTTAGAAAAGCAGTTAAGTTGGCTTGTGTGTGTATGTGTGTTTGTGTTTAATTTGCATAATGTGGCCAATTATGTAATTTGCATATTCCATCCCTTAATAGTTGGATGACCTGGGGTAAATGATTGTAAGATCTCTACATTTCCAGAATATGTAGATGATAATAATGCCTGTCTTATCTTCTTCACAAAGTAAAACACTAACAAAGGTTATTATTGTTACTAATAAGAATAATTGCAACAGGGCTGTTTTGTCAACCTGTGGAGTATGATTTCTTGATAAAGTATGTCTTTCCCACCTCTGAAGAAGAATTTAAATGATGTATAAACTAATGATTTCCCTAACTAGATCCAAGTAAATTCCATCAAATGAAAATCTTAAAATAACAGACAGGGTAGAAATTTAAAAAGGCATATTCTAACATGATAAAGGGCCTGTATGTTCCTTCTGTTGTGGTGGCTATCATTTCCTGCTACCACTTATGAATTTATTTTCTTCTTTCTAGCACCCAAATTTTCCAGTTATTCTCACTCATTTGAAAACTGTTTGACTGTAGTCTTAGATAATAATGGTAGGATCGCTTATAATAGCAAAAGAAAAAAAGTAAACATTCTAAATATTCAACAGGTAGCGAATGGATAAACAATGGTATATCTATTACAATCATATGTATGACATTTTTAGAAACATAATAATTGAAAACAAGATATGCATGCTCTCTCATTTCAACTATATAAATATAGTTTAAAAATTAGTGTGACACTCCATATAGATGGCTTTTTCTTCTTTATAAATCAGTATCCAAATTTTCAGTAATAAGAATTTATCACCTTTTTTATCAGAAAAAACCAACTTGTTTGACACTGCCAATTGCCACTGTGGAGGACAGCCTTGAAGATGGCCTCTAGTGATTCCTCACCTCCTGGTATACCCACTATTGTGAAATTGCTCCTTGACTGCGGGCTGGACCTAGTGACTTGATAATAATGAATTGAATAAAATATGGCAAAAATGATGGGGTATTATCCCAGGATTAGGTTATAAAAAGATTATATATTTCATCTAGGGTGCCCTAACTCTGCTCTCCTGTTCACCCACTCTGAAGGAAAACTCTGCTCTCCTGTTCACCCACTCTGAAGGAAGCCAGTTGCCATGTTGAAAGCTATCCTTTCATGTGGTCCATATGTCAAGAAGTTGATGTCTCCAGACAACAGCCATCAAGGACCTGACGCCTGACAACAACCGTGTGCATGAATTTGGATATGGATCCTCCCCTGCTTGAGCCTTGCGATGACTGCAGTTCAGGCCAGCACCTGGATCACAGCGTTGAGAGAGGCCCTAAGCCAAAGGAATCCAGCTAAGTTATGCCAGGAATCCTGACTCACAGAAACTGTGATATAACACATTTTTATCATTTTAAGCTGCTAAATTTTGGGGCAATTTCTTTCACAGCCACATTTAGTTAATATAGTCATTATTAAAAATAAGCATTATTTCATATTCTAAGATCTATCAAAGTGTATAGGTTTTTTCTGCTCAAACATGTACTTGGTTTTCATGTCTAGCTATATTTATTCATCATGTAAATATTGTTTTCAGCTTTTTATTATATCATAGATTTGTGCTTGTGAACTCAGGAGCCAAAAATGAACAGGACATGTTTATGTTGCCAAGGGTCTTGTAGTCTGATGGGGGAGGGAGGATAGAGACACATGAGTGGGTAATAATTACAATAAAATGGACAATAATAGAGACATAAATATAGTGCTATGGGAGCACGGTAGAAGGAGAGACTATCTTTCTCTCGGAAAATTGTAAAAGAATCCACAACGGATGCTACAGGTGAGCCAGGCAGCAGGATCAGTACATGAAGGGCGGGGATAGGTGGTAGAGTAACACTAGACTCACATAACAGTATGTCCAAAACCAGAATTGCTACTGTGATGGCCATGTTGGAAACAGCAAGTGAGGGGGCATTTCAGGGTTTAGAATTCATATAGGGACTACGCGTTTTCTTTTTAGTGTAAAGCATTTTGAGTTAGGTTTCTATCACCGAAAACCAAATGAGAGCCTATTAAAACATCGTCCTTTGAGATGTAGCCCAAGCATTACCTCCTCTTAGAAGTTTTTCTGATCCTTCCCATTCTTTAATCTCTCAGGAAGAATTAGTTGCTCCCCTTCCTCTGTACTCTATTAGTGTCTTTTCATTGTTGTATTAATCACATTGTATTTTCAAAAATAGACTATAATCTCCTTGAGGGCAGAAATTGAATCAGTTTTCTGAGATCTAGAGAAGAGTTCTAGCATACAGCGAACCATAAATATATGGTTTTTCAATTATATTTTTTCTTAGAGCACAGAAGAGTGTTTATTAATTGATTAGATCAGTAAAGATACCTTTGGCTCAAAGTAACAGAAACCTCAAATCAAATGGACTTAAACGTTCAAGAGAATTTATTGGCTCATGCCACCTGAAAAAATCCAGAGGAAGGGTATCTTAATGTCGGACACAGGGGATGAGGTAGGAGGTATACTAAGAAACCTATGATAACTCATAGGTTACTCATTAGCAACTGGAGGAATATTGATAGAATTAGTATATATGGTCCATGTCCTGTATGAAAATGTGAGGGAAAGAATCCTTATACCTCTTTCTGATTTCCCAGAGTCTAATGCACACTGGTTACAAAGTCATAAGTATTATTGCATGAAGAAGCATGTGATGATGTCTAATAAATGAATATAGTAATTTTTCCTTGTGATTTAGAAATTTTAATGACCATAAAGATCATTCATAGTATTTTATTTTCAGGTGCAAATTATAAATAACTCAATAATCTTTCAAAGAAAGTGGTAAGCCAACAGATGATTCCTAAAGTAGATAAATTAAAAAATGTCAACATAGGCATAAATTTAAGCAATATGGAGGTTAAGACTAGGAGGAGTTTAAGACTAAAACTGAAGGTTAAAAGGAGTTGCTTCTGGAGTAGGGGAGGGTGTGGAGATTTGAGGCAAGCGATAACAGCTTCTCAGAATAAGTCCTTCTCTACCATTGGATTTTCTAACCATGCTTATGTATTGATTTGATAAAATTAAAACATTTTAAAAATTAAATAAACTTAAAGTAAGGCAATTGTAAAGATTCAGTGAGGACTAAATCAGTCTTCAAAAAACAAAACTTCGGTAAATAAACCTAATCCCAATGCTTATTGTGCTCTGCACAGCTCTCTTACCATGACTAAAAAAATTATTCAGACGCCTCCTATGTTTTTTTCTCTTGCCTGTCTGGATTTCAATGATTGCTTTTAGTTCAGCATCAGAACTCTAGTCCTTGACTTTGCTCCTTTGTAGATTCAGCTTTGGTTTTCCACTGATACACTGATCTCCACACTGGTGGCCACCCCAGTGGGATGAAGCTGAGCGTCTTTAGCAATCGTGCAGAAGGTGCGTGCTGACTTCGCCCATGACTCTCGGGTTGGTGCAGTGCACACCATCCTTACCATCTGAGAATTATGTTTACTTACTCGTTAGGCCATATATTTCACGAAAGAATGTGGCATTGTGAAGAAATCATGGTTTAGATTTTATCGAACATCTCTTAACTTCTCATTTTAAAATAATTTCTGATTTCATCAACAGAGAAGGGAGCCAAACGGGAAGGGTTACTTCAAGGCCATCTCACTGTTCAACCAGAGAAGCAATCTTGGTTGTTGTAATGCCTGCAGCTTGCCTCACATCTCCATTCCCTGGGAACATCTATTAAACCAACAACCTTGCTTAAATTATTGTGGAAAGGGTCAGTAACACAATATTCTTAAATTCCACTCTTGACCAGGCCAAAATAAGGGGCACAAGCTTCTCACCAATGCCATTTTGATTACACAAATCCAAACATGCCCACTTTTAATAGCTAGCAAGGTAAATCTTCCATGTCCATTAAGATTGTAGATGTCATTACAAAGTTATATTGAAGGGTATGACAGACAGCACAAACATTTACAGCAGGCTAAACTATTTGTTACAATACTTATTTCTAAATGAATTACCTGGTGGGTGATAGTAAAGCTGAAAACTAAGAAATAAGGGTCAGATTCCTTCTGTGAGATCTCCCTTGTAAAATTATCCCAAATGTAATAATACAACATTATTGACTTAAGCACACTTCCCAGTGACATGCCATAGCTGACCTGTAATTTTTATTCTACATGATGCCAGCCCTAATAAAATGACACTTGTGAATGTAAATTAAGCTCGCAAAGGGGACAGATTGCATGATTCTGGTTTCTCTCAGATGCCTGTAGGCTATCACAGGTTCCATATGTGAAGTAATTATGTTCACTGAAGGAAAGAATAAATGCTGTCAAATTGTGTACTGAGAGAGAAAGCAGCTATTATATTTCAGTAGTTGCTAGAGCATTGCCCCCAGACAGTAGCAAGATGTATAAGAAAATAAAAACGGTGCCAGCCATATATTACACATCTGCTTTTACATTTGTAGCTCCCTTTAAATGTATATCATACAAAGACAATAACTTACCAATGAATGTTTCAGCTGTCTTCTTCGGCGTATTTTCTGTGGAGCCATTTTGGAATATGTGCCATGATAGTTATTGAAGAGATAATGAATATAGATTCTTCTTAGTTCTGTTTCCCTTGTGTTGTGCTGAGAAGCAACAACCCTGTTAGATCTCTGACGTTCAGACTTTGTTTTTTTCTTGAATGATATCTCAAATTCAAGCCCAACCCTGCCCACAGCTGTTTTCTTTATAGCTGATGGAAATGGCAGAGGGGCTTTCTTCATTCTAAAACCTCCTTACCTACTGAGGGCATTTTGAAAACTGAATTTGGATAGTTAGAATAATATTTGGTACTCATTGTACATTGTGTGTAATTCATTAGATGAATTCTCATTCTTTACCTTGCTTAGTATCTCAAGTGAAAAAGGTGAATGGTACATATCTTTTTTTAAAAAGTATATGGTTTCCAGCCTAGAGCTCATGGGACCTCTCTAACCTTCTGTCCTAGCCTAGAGAAATTATTGAAACCTGAGTGGCACAGCCAGCATGCAGTAGGTCTTGACCATCATGGGAGGAGGAACTTTTTTTTATCTTAACCCTACCCTCTGAGAAAGGTAGGTAACTTTTCAGATTGGTGACCATCACCCCTCTTCTGCCACCCCCTGAGGAGTCTGTTGTACATCTACTGCTTTCTGATTGATCAAAGAGTCTCCCAGTCAGGCCCCTAAACTTAATCTTAATCTTAATTTATTCTCCAGTCTTATTCTCCATCCTCTGAAAACAAAACAAAACAAAATCTAGCATAACTCTTCAGAACACTTTATTTAAGTTGGGTATTAAGAATAAAATAACAACAAAAAAATAATACATAATATGGTATTAACAGGTGGGAGCTGGTTATAATTATTTGTACTATACAAAGGAATGTTCATTAAACTAAACTAGCGATTACAGACTGGGTGATAAAATAAGTTGTGGGATCTCAGGTGGAATAGATTTTAATGTTCTTCTATAACATTTAAGAAACAAAGTTTATCAGTTTCAGTGTGAACAATTCCAGTGCCCGGGAATTTGAAACCTCAAGGATGTTCTATTTCATGCAGCATTGACTGCTAAGGGTTCTTTATAATGAGATAAAATCAAAACTGGCATCGGTAATATTTACCTTATGATACCAGTTTTGCCTTCTAGAGCTGGAAAGAAAACTTAGCTCCCTTTTCCACAACTTTCCAATGTCTGAAGGCAGTAACCACATTTCCATTCCCCCAATGATTCTTCGTTAGGAAGCTTTTCCCATTCAGTGCTTTCTCTTATAATATTGTTTATAAGGCTTTCCATTCCTTGATTACTTTCTGGAAACACAAGGGAAAAAATGTTTGGAGAATATTGTCTCTTTTAAATCATACTACATTAGTGACCCCCTACTAAGGTAATACCAGCATTTTGTGTTCTATCTATCTTGGATTGTTATCAATGGATACTAAAGCCTGTGAGAGTGATATGAAGAAATCTAAACTTTTTTTAAAACTTCCAATCTGCTGCTTCCTGGTTTCTTTTATTATCTGTAACTGGACTACATTGTCATGCTGGATTGTATGAAGAAAGAGTGACTAGGATGTCCATAAAAGTCTCTTAAAGTCAAAAGAGAAAAAAGAGATGTCCACAGAAAATATATTCTGCCCTGAGAACAAGGCAGAGGCTACAATGTCTCTTGTTAAAGCAAAATATTTTTCCTAGTTAATCAAACACCATATGTCACTTTCCTGAAACTAAAAAACAGACCAAAATGAAACAAAAAAACTAATGGTATGGTTTGTAGCATGTGACCAGGAAGGTCCAGGAAGGTATCCTGTGGATACCATGGTGAGTTTTGTTTCAGGTGAGCTTCTAAAGGTAAGTTACTTCAAATCACCCAATAAGTCAGACGAATGAAAAGGGGGATATGAATGTCTTAATTAACTTCACATAATGTCCTCCAGGTTCATCCATGTTGTTGGAAATGACAGGGTTTCCTTCTTTTTAAAGGCTGAGTAGTATTCCATGATGTATACATAGCACATTTTCTTATCCATTCATCTATTGATGAACACTTACGTTGATTAGCTTGACTTAGCCATGCTTCAATATATACACGTTTAAAAACATCATGTTGTACATAATAATATGCATGATTTTTATTTGTCAATTAAAAAACAAAAGGAAAAGTGTGTGAAAAAGGGTATGAAAAGTCCTACTGAAATGAAGGAGAAATTTGCCTGATGATGGTTTTCCATTTACTATTTGGCAGCAAAATTCAACTTTACAGTAACAGAGGAAACATTGACTAAGGCTGCCCTGAGGAAGAAAGTTCTTTGAAAAAGCTTTTACTGGGTGCTCAACCAAAGGAAAGGAAATGGAGGCTGGCAGTGGGTGCCCTGAATCTCTGGTATGAACTATTTTTAACAGCTTTATTGAGGTATAATTCACATACCATACAATTTACCCATTTAAAGTGTTCAGTGTGGTAGTTTTTGGTATATTCATAGTGTTGCAATCAATTTTAGAGCATTTTCATCACTCCCTAAAAATACCCTGTATCCATTAGCAGTCACTCCCCATTTTCTCTTGGCCCTAGTCCCTGGAAACTACTAACCTAATTTTTGTCTCCATAAATCTATTTTGTTCACATCATAGAAATGGATTCATATGTGACTCCACATAAATGGAATCATATAATGTGGTCTTTTTCGACTGGCTTCTTTCACCTAGTGTACTGTTTTCAAGATTCATCCACATTATACATTTTTATCAGTACTTCATTCCTTTTTATTGCTAAATAAGTTTCCATTTTATGAATGCACCACACTTTGTTTATCCAATCCTTAGTTGGTAGATAGTTAGGTTATTTCCTCCTTTTGGTTATTTTGAAGAATGCTGCCATGTATATTTGTGTATGACTTTTTGTGTGGAAATAAACTCCATATTTAACATTTTGAGGAACTACCAAACTGTTTCCAACATTGCTGTAACATTGTACCTTCCCACCAGCAATGAACGTTTCCAATCACTCTATATCCAAGCCAGCATTTGTTTCCTTTTTGGTTATAGGATCCTTATGAGTGTGAAGTGATAGCTCATTGTGCTTTGATTGACATTTTTCTAATCCCTAATGATATAATTTATCTTTTCTTTCATGTGCATATTGACTGATTGTACTCTTCTTTGTAGAAATGTCTGCAAGCCCTTTGCTGACTTTTTAATTGAGTTATTGGTATTTTTATTGGTGAGTTGTAAAAATTCTTTATATATTCTGGATGATAGTCTCTTATATATGTGTTTTGTAAGAATTTTCTTCCATTTTGTAGGTTTTTTTTTTTTTAATTTCTTGATAGTATCCTTTGACGCACAAAAGTTTTTAATTCTGATAAAGTCCAACTTATCTATTCTTTCTTTTGTCACTTTTGTTTTTGGCATAATATCTAAGAAAGCTTTGCCTAACTTAAGGTCACAAATGTTTACCTGTATGTTTTCTTCTAAGAGTTTTATAGTTTTAGATTTTAATTTAGGACTACGATCAATTTTGAGTTAACTTTTGTTTTGTTTTGTTTTTTTGAGACAGAGTCTCACTCTGTTGCCCGGGCTAGAATGCTGTGATGTCAGCCTAGCTCACAGCAACCTCAAACTCCTGGACTCAAGCGATCCTACTGCCTCAGCCTCCCAAGTAGCTGGGACTACAAGCATGTGCCACCATGCCTGGCTAATTTTTTCTATATATTTTTAGTTGTCCGGATAATTTCTTTCTAATTTTTTAGTAGAGACAGGGTCTCGCTCTTGCTCAGGCTGGTCTCGAACTCCTGAGCTCAAACAATCCTCCCGCCTTGGCCTCCCAGAGTGCTAGGATTATAGGCATGAGCCACCGCGCGCGGCCTGAGTTAACTTTTGTATACAGTATAGAAGATGTCCAACTTTATTCTTTTGTATGTGGCTATTTAATTGTTTCAGCACTATTTGTTGAAAAGACTATTCCTTCTCCATTGAAAATTTTTGGCACCCTTATTGGAAACCAGTTGGTCATAGATGTATGATATGAACTTTTGACCCCAAACTATAAGAGACTAAAAAGAAAGAGGAAATATTTTCTATGAGTTAGCCAGAACATTAAAAAGCAACAGATCTAATGCTGCACCAGGCCTAGGGTGGGGCAAGTGAGGCATTTCCTTTGACACAAAATTTAAGTTTTCAGTAATCAAGACAAATGTTATTTTAAGGCAATATTTAAAAACTCAGAATTAATGGAAAAAATCCATGATGAACAAAATATAAAAATTTTAAATAAAGATAGAATCAATATTACCATTATTTTCTTTTTCTTTCTTTTTTTCCCTTGAGCTCCAATGTCTCACCACAGCACTGTTACCAATGCTGTCTTTATTAAACATTTTGTTCAGAGTTGCTAGCAGCTGTATAGAAAGAAAGAAAAAAAGAAAGAAAGAAAGAAAAAGAAGAGAAAAACATTTTGATATCACTTTTTACATTAAAGTAGATTTTCAAAAATATGGCATCAAAATACACTTATTTCGATTATTGGCACCCACCTTCCCTCCTTAAATTTTGTGCTGGGTTCCTGATTCACCTTACCTTGCCCTGGGTCCTGGCTCTGCTGGCAATTACAGTTAACGGTTTTGCACCCTAAACTTGTGGAACAGGTTACTTGCAAGCTTGACTATCTAACCACAAACAAAGTGTATTCATCTAGTTAACCAGAAAAATTTCCCTTTTTCTATTGAACCAGAGAAAATTATTTAAGTTGCACAATATTTGTATCTGTTAGTCAAAGTCATGTTCCGTATTGTGGCACCTAATCCAGTTCATGAATAAAAGTGAGCATTATAAAGATCAAAAGTAGAGAGCCTAAGTTCAGGTTCTGTCCCTTAATTAACTATTCTCTGTAGAAGTTCAGTACTTTCATCCTTTCATAACTAATTATCTGTATTGGCTGACCATCGACTGTTCTGCTGAAAGGCCACAGCAATGACATCAGTGCACATGACAAGAGTATGAAGCTCCCAGGCAACTGCAATCCCTGCCCCAGAGTACTACGGGATTAGATAAGTACAGAAGGATTCTGCCGCATTAAGCATATATTCTGGGGTGCAGCTGATAGTGTGGTTAGGGTGGGGGGAGAGAAATGCCTGTAACAAGAAAGGATGGATGAAATAAGAATAAAAAGAGATGGTTGGCCTTTGAGAGTCAATTCTTCCTCCATTTTCTTAGTGACATTTAAGTTTTTCTACTAAAGATGTTTTGGTTTTATACTTGAGCCTAAGCTATAATTCTTTTCATGACTGCTTTGGGGCTGGCTGGCCAACGGTAATTTCTAACGGCTACTAACAAATATACTTGATTACCTTTCAAATACGAATAATGATTGGCGTAGGGCCAGGAGTACATAATGGGACAGTTCAGACAGGGAGAGGCTGAAGAGAGAAATATGAGGGAAAAGACCTTCCAAGGAAAAAGTGGTTGTGAAAACAAGAATAGCTATAAGAGAATGTGGTGTCTCCTTTAAATTGGATAAAGAAATGGTTATATGTAAATAATTACCCCCTTATGAAGGAGCTATGACTTGTCATGCCATGGAAGCCTCTGCTGTCTGAGATGTCTTCCATTTCCTGCTGCAGGCTCTACTTGAGCCATTATCCACCAGAGACTCCCATTTTCCCAAAAAACCCCTACTCATGTCAAGGTGGTTTGTAGTTAGGCCAGCCTCTGTTTGGTGGAACTCCCTGTCCAGTGTTTTTTAAAGGGTGTTCTGCTAAACTCTGTTCTACGGTTTGATAATCAAATTATTTTTGGAAAAGATATGTGGGTTGTTTTTTTTTTAAATTACAACAAGGTCTCTGAGAAACTTTGACATATATTGTGGTTGGTGGTAAAAGGGCTGCATACAATGTCTGTCAAAAATATTTGACCATAAAATCCTTCTTCATGATCATTTTGGTGAGAGTAAGGGTAAAGTGGGTGAGGTTGCAGGATATCCTAAGTGTTCCCTAGCCACCAGTTTGGGAAAATGTGTTCAATACATTTTCTATTTCCTTAATTTTAAGAGAATTTTAATGCTCAGAAGTTTGAGGGGGAACTCCTAAAATTCCCAAACCCAATCCCATTCCCATTCCCAGCCTCCTTTATAAGTATAATACCAATTGCCCTCCCACATATGATTCATATAAAAATATTCTATTCTCGGCTATGTCCATTTTCTCTTGCTGCATAAGAAATGACCACAAACTTAGTAGCTCCAAACAACACACATATATTAACATGCAGTCTGTTCATCAGCTTAAAGCCAATTTCTCATTTAAGTGCTGTTTTTTATTTGCTACTTGAAAAGTATTTTCACCTATAAAATAGTTTACCTATGAATAAACTATCAATTATAGTTTATAGCCACACTCACTTGTGAAACAAAGCCTTTGATCAATTCCTAGTAATGCTTAAGAAATTATACTAAAACTTGAAGGGGATTATTCAAAGGTAGCAAACACTGAAACATATTTCTGTATTCAAGTGTCAAGATGGAACAGTGCTGGCGCTCAGAAAATGATACCCTAAACTGAGAGCACCTGGGGAGCAGCAAATGCAGGGGAGGGGGCCTTTCTCTGAAGTTTCTTTATCTGACTGAGGGTCCTCCAGAAGAAATGCAATTGTCTTGAGCTTCCTCCCTACAGTCTCATCAAACAAGGAGGATTAATTCACAAGAAGGGAGAGGGAAGGTCAATACCACCTATTCTGAGGATGGCCACCTGAGAAACTATCCGTCTGCATAACAAGACAGCCTTTGTTCACCATGTGTTTCCAGCCCTCAACCTTCCATAATCGTCTGCCCCAAGCCCCTCATTTCTTTCCGTAGCTCAAAATGCTATTTAAGCTCCAAGCATCTGGCCCTCCTTTGAATCTCATGCTTTGTGAGACTCCCATGCATATGCATAAAAGGTATGCAGTAAATTTGTATACCTCTTCTCCTGTTAATTTGTAGTGTCAGTTTATTTCAGCAGATTCAGTTATTGAACCTTCAGAGGGTGGAAGGGAAAGTTTCCTTTGTCCTTACAATAGATATGGAGGAGAATATCCAGTAAATAATATAATTATGATGAAATTTGGTATTTTTAAATGTTGATATGTTGACTTCTGATGAAAATTAAAAACACGTTGTGACCACCAGCCTTCATTTCCTTTCGCTTACTGTGACCGTCTGTGAACTGGGAGAGCCACAGCTAAGATGACAGAGCATTAAAACGAATACTGAAACAGAGAAAAATTAGAGCTAAAAAAAAGCTTGAGCAAATGACCACTGTACTCAAATTATTCACTGTATTAACTTTGTTGTTGTTATTAATCTCACAGAGACATTTGCATCAGAGGAGCAAGCCTAAATAAATTCTTAGTAACTGTCTGTATCTTCAAAATAGTTATAAAAAAGTAATTATTTTATGCTTTCAGTTCACAGCCTAGAATTACTGAAAATATTTTTCCTCCAAAAGAGACAAACTCTGTGTCTCCATAAAGTTGTTTTGTATGTGGCCAATTCAGGGCAATAGCTAGTAGAGTAGTCAAGGCCATGTGATCATGGATGTGTGTGCTGTGCACACACACATTAAGAGTGGGAAGAAAAGACAAATTACTTCTTACTGCAATGACATCTTGTTTTGTAAGCAAGAAACTTTCCTCAGTTTAAGTGCTTGTTATAGTGTCTCTGCACAGGGCAGGGCTTAAAAAATTCGGTTTTAAGAATAGATACACATGTCTGAATTTTCAGATTTTCTGGGTATTTTTTTTAGAAGCTCAGTTCCCTGACTCTAAAAGAATTCTTATTTTTATGACAAGAGAAAAAAATTTAGTTATTTCAAATTACAAATAAATATATGCATAAATAAGGCTGCCATTGAAATATACATAGTGTTAGGCCTTACTGTGCAAAAAATAGAGACAATAATCTCATGAGATTCGCTGTACAAAATGGTTTGAGCTAAAAAAGAAATATGAGAAGATCAACATGGTTGCAAAAATGGGAACACAGAAAATAAGCAGCCAAGCCATTGTGCATAATTTTAGGCAAAATAGTGAGGTCCTCTTGTTTAAAGATAATATAGTGAGATTTTAACACTAGTAACTACAACTACCTCACTATATTAACTGACCTTTAAATATGATTGTCCTTTTCATTTGACCAAATGACATTTACCTCATAAAAGAAGCTATTCATTCACTTTAGAAAACCAATATATGAAAATATGCTAAATTGACATTTAGAATTATCTCAAAACACCTTTATGATAACTTACGTTATTTCCATATGATTTGAATTCGAGATTTTTAAATCCATTTAAAATAATAGTCAGATATCAAGCGGCTATTAGGGTCATCTGATAATGATATTAGGATTTTTCTCAACAGCTAAGTAATTACTTCTTTCCCCTGCTGAAGGCAGGTTGAGCTTTCTGCTCTCTGCAAGATTCACACCTGTATCGTGTTAGGTAATGGGGCAGCAGGCTGACATTTTATGTACCGCAGCATTGTTTTATAAAGGAGAACTGCTTTTCTATGTTGTCCTGATAATTTGGGAAATAGTGGGAGCAGAACAGCAGAGTTATCAGGTTGCAGGCACTGACTGACCCATAATCTAGAGCTGCAGATCTGCCAGCTAGATTTTTTTCTTTAGGATGTCTTTTTGCTGTGCGTGAACACAGCCTGCCTCCTTAGTTGCCCCCGCTGCTTCCCGGACTCTTACAAGTCATATGGAAGACATTAAACAGAACCATTTCAGTGAGCTTCAGTGCTATGGATATCTGCCTTAATTTGACATAAATAAAATTACTTTGGACGCTTTGTGACTATAATTATATCAAAAAGAACATAGGAAATTTTACTTTCTGGTCTCATGGAAGTTGAAAAATCTAGTTCTTGTTATAAAGCAAAATTCAGTCGAGGTATATTCTTGAATCACTTCCCTCTTGGAGGAAATTTTTTTTTTTAGAGTGTTTAGCATGCTTGACACTAGTAAATGAATGTTCTTTCCCCTAAAACACAGTCAGAAATAGAAAGTAAACAGATAGATTTAAGATTAAAAGTATACCAAAAAAAAAAAATCAAATATCTAGTCTCCAGAATCTAAATGGATTTAGGTATATCAATCACTGCTCTATTTTAGTGCTAAGTATAAAATCTGGGCTAACAAGTACAGCCAAGGAGGCTTAGTGAGCACTTTTAATGCACTTTGTTAACCTAACAAAGCCTTGGGGATATATATGCACATATATATGTATATCTGTCCTACAGGAAGAACTCCTGTTGCTCCTCATGAAAAGAATGCCTAATTTTAAACACTTAATGAGCTTGGTGGGGTGATCCAAGGTTCTAAAGATTTCCATAGACTTACAGCTAATGAGAGCCAAGTTGTGGGCTGATTTGTATCAGTGGGAAGCTCTGCTTTTTGCTTGTCTAAGGATGGAAGAGAAGTGTATAATGGCTTTTGCCTTGAGGCGATTCTCAGGCTAGCTTTTCACTTAAGTAAAAGTCTTCTCTTTGCCCCCAGGGCTTCCTACAGAACAACTATAGATAGAGGCCTCCTTAAAGGTAAGATTATTTTTAGATACACAAACAACTGCTTGAAAAGAAATACTTTAGTCAAATCTTTTTATTTGGAGACAATGAGAAATTTGCTTAGTATCATTCCCATCCCTTATTGCCATCTCTGTTTTCTTTTTTTAAACTACAGTTAGTCAAACTATTTGAATTCAAAAACACGCGTTTCTTTCATAAACATTAAATACATTCGGTTGCTTTTAGCTTTCATCGTAACATATTATCCAATTTGTGATACCTAAACTATTTCTTCCTGCCCTTTGTTGTGAGTTATTTTTGTGAGTTATTTAATATCCAATTGGTACAAATTGGAACCATGGAGTTTTCATGAAAAATAACCGTAGCCTCTCCGCGGGTACTGATATTAAATTTAGTAATATTAACAGCATAATGACAACAGGCACAATCAGAATTACTTTTAGCAGAGCATTATCCAACAAGACACTGTAGGATTAAGCCATTTTAGTGGCGTTAAATACTTGTCATTTTATTTCCATCACTTTGCAGTTGGTGGTTGATTGGGATTAGTGGATAGATTAGTCTTTTCATGGAAATGTTTATATGCATTCAAGAGGTACATCCTAAATGACGAGCTGAGTGCTATGCTCATTTGTCTTTAATAGTGATGTAGATCATTGTACCTACTATTTAAAGGAGAATGTTCTGGGGAGAGACATCTAGGATTAGGGTGCACTTTCAAAAATTTTTGGTTCAAGAAGATGGATTTACCACAAGTTTTTTCTCTCTTCCCTGTCTCTCTCCTTTTTCAAATCCCAGTAAATGGTAGAAAAAGATTGTGAACTAAACTAAAATCTCAAGCCCCCTGGCTGACTTAAACCCCCCAGAAATACCCTAAAACTGCGTTGCTGGTCACGAGAAGGAAGGTCAGACATGCCTGATCATGCCCCCTTCCCTTCTTGGAGGTACTCTTTGTAACTCATTAACAGGCCTAAGGATATACAGGACAAAGTTTAAACCTGCAGGCCATCAATTTACTCAACAGATCACTTGAGTTTTGGTTATTATTCCATGCCTCTTTAACCAATTACAAATCAAAGAATCTTTAAACCTACCTATAGCCTATAAGCCCCCTTGCTTAGAGATATCCAGCCTTTTCAGGCCAAACCAGTGTACCCCCTCCACGTATTGACTTGGAGTTTTAAGTGTAGTTCCCGTTTCCATAAATGTATAAAACCCACTGCACCCCAGCTACTGTGGGCACATTTTCTCGGGACGTCTTGAGGCCATGTGCCCTGGGCCAGTCACACATATTCAGCTCAGAATAAACCTCTTTAAATTATTTTACAGAGTTTGGGTCTTTTCCCATTAACTAGATATAATGGATAATGGCAGTTGAAGAAATGGTAACAGGAAAGAGAATTGGCCCAGAGGAGGGTGTACTTGCCCTGCATATCCCCAAAGAGCTCACACTCAGAACTACCAGGTATGAAGGGAAGGCAACCAGAAAGCAATGGGTTAATTAAAAGCTTGTCTACAGAATGTTTGAATTCTATCACTAGCACCATGTCCATGCATGGAATGCCTGGTAGTTAGATGTTTTGTCCAAGAAAAAGATTGAAGGTTTCTTCTCATAAGAAATTACATGAGCTATTTGAGAAGAACTAGTGCATCGAAGGTGGACATTAGAATACCAGAGAAAAGCCCTGGCATTTGGGTTTCCTAGGGTACCAGTGGGGCAGATATGTATAGTGTTCTTCAATAACATTTTTAAACCTCATTCTTCAGTATGAAGTCAAAGATCATCATTTTAGGAAAGCCAGTTATATGAAAGTGAAAGACCAAAATAAACATCCAGAAAAAAAGCCTTTTCAAAAAAAGACAATAAAACCTCCCTAAAATAATTTTTGTAATTAGAACTTGAAGACATTTGAAAAAAAATTGTTAAGAAAAAAGGGAGATATGAGATGATAGGCAAAAAAATAATCAAAGAATGAGAGATCTCTTGGGAAACAAAAACATGAAATACAAAATTCAAAGGAAGTGTTGGAATTTAAATACACATTAGTGCCCCAGAACATAGAATGACAAAAAGATGCATAAAATGTGAGAAAAGGTAAAAGACATAGAAGATCAATCTATATATGCCTAGCAATCTGATTAATAGACATTGCAGAAAGAGACAATAAAATAATAGGTGGACAGAAAATTATCAGAGGAATAATACAAGAAAATTACCATGAGCAGAAGCATCCATGCCTTCAGTGCAAAAGGATACACTGAATGCAAAGGATACACTCAGCACAAATAATGTGGAAAGACCCAAACTCAAGTACATCATTGTGAAATTTCACAGCAATGAATAAAAGAGATTTAAAAGCTTCCAGAGAGAACCACTAGATCACATACCAATGAATAATATCAATTAGGTAACAAGCTTTTCATAAACAAAATCGATGACAATGGATCTAAGTAAGCATCCCCTTGCTTCACCTCTCCTCAGTGTAGAATTACACGTATCCAATCAAGCTATCAGTTAAGTGTGAGAGAAAGATAACAATAGTTTCCAACATTCAAGGACACAGAAAATTTGACGTCTCACATTTTTTAGGAAGTTACTTAAGAATGGGTATAGCAAAAACTGTGGAAATCCAAAGGAAAAAAAGGAACCCCTGGAAAATGAGCCACAACAAACTCAACCTAGTGGAACAATGAAGGAAAGTTCCCAGTGACATCACACAGAAGGCCTAGAAATCAACTAGCTCAGATCTCTGCAGATCATTCCAGAAACACACACATAAATAACACAACAAAAACAAAGCAAAACCAAACCCTGATTTTGATCTAGTCTTTTCCATCTCTATATAGTCTACCAAAATCATAATCTTATAATAATCTTAAACTTTTCTCTTTTGTTCCTCCACACTCCATTTCTAATACATCAGAAAATCTCATAGACCCTTCACAGGCTCAGAATTTATTCTGATCAAAGTCACCACAATCTCTCACTGAGACCTTTAAAATATTGTCCTAACATAGATTATGTTACTCCTTTGTTCAAAGTCTTCCCATGGCTTCCGGTCTCCCTTAGGCTATGTGATCGGCCTCTAGCTACGTGTCTGGCTTCAGTTCCTCCACTGTCACCCTTTCCATTCTCCCCTGGCCAAACTGGCTTCCCTGTCTCTTGAGCAGACAATCACTTTGTCTTCTCAGAGCCTTTGCACTTGCTATTTTTTCTGCTTTTCCCATCAATACCCATATGACATTTTCCTTCTCCTCCATCAAGTGCATCTTCAAGTGTTATTTTATCACAAAAGCCTACCTGACTACCTTGTTTAATAGCAATTCTTGTTATTCTCTCATCCCTGATTTTTTTCTTTTTCTTCATGACACTGCCACCCCTCAACATACAGATATGCTTGCTGTGCACCTTTCCCACCTGGGCTTCGGCATAAGCTTTAAGAAAACAGGGACTTTGCTTTACTAACTGTTGAGCCTTTAGCACCTATAAGAGATGTTTACTAAATATTTCTTGAATGAGTACATGAAAGACTAAGTAAAGGCATTTGGGAAATGTATGAAAGGGAGAATCCATTCCAACTGGATTCCAGGCAAATTCACATAGTACTATGTCATTAAATCTGTGAAGGAGGAAATATAATTGCTATAAACTCCTTGACTCTGAAATGAACAATATTTACATGGCCGTAATGTTACAAATGGTGATTAATGGTTTTCATTAGGATCCATCCACAGACAAATAACAAAAGACTTTCTTATGGGGTAAAAACAAAATCTAAATAAAATCCACCTAGACACTGTAAAAGTAAAGATAGATTGTGAGAGATGTCTGGAATGGAATTGGGAAGAGAGGTGGAGGAAAGTGTGGGAAGGTTAATGTCATCGTTTCAAAAATTTAGAATCACGAGTGACTGCTATGGGACAAGAAATAGAGGTTAAAAATACTATTTGAAATTGCAAGGATGAATAGTGGAGAAACTGAGAATAATGTTTTAAGTATTTTGCAAGATGGAGGAGAGGGGAAGTGCAAAGTGGTGTAAATACATTAAATTCTCATCCATCATAGCCTGAGGTAAGAGAGAACGTTTAAAGTAAGTGAGTAAAAAAAAATGGCAGCATGAGCGTTCTATTTAGAGGGGCAAGGAAGGTATGAAAAAAACTGGAGAACAAAACTCAGAAGTGGTTATATTAATATATGGAGACTCGGAAAAGCAGAACAAGGTGAGAGGAGGAGTGACACAAGCTGAATGATACCTGTCTCTACTTGCGTTTTAAACAACAAGCTTGCGGACACAAAAATGAAACTGTTTTAAAGGAGCTTTCTCTAAGGAGAGAATGATGTGATGGACAACATACAAGCTGGCCACTCAGATGCCCAGCATCTTAATGTTTTAGTGAATCTGCTGCTAACTTACTAGGTGACCGGAGCTGAGTTATTTAACAATGTGAAGCTAGTTTCCTCAACTGAAAAAAGACTCGTAACTTTTTCCACCTCTCTTGATTTTCCGTGATTCTATGAATTTCTTTTCCATCCTTGACTTTGAGAAGCTACATAGCACATGAGCATGATCTGAAAGAAAATTCTGAATTGAAAATTTAACCCTTTGGTAATTGCAAAGAAAGACATGTGGTCTTTGACACCCCTTTTATAGCAGCAACAAATACCTGAAACCAAAATTGTTGTTTAAATAAAATCATTCAAATTCTTTCATTATCTTTTTCCTTTCGGAAATGTAAATCTATTCTCTCTTATTTGATGGTGAAAGTATGAACCCAATAGCTCAGGCTAACTTAAGGTTTTAGATGGTCAATTTTGATAAATACGTTTGCTTATTTTATAAAGGGCAAAATATCTATGATTTGGTATCACCATACAAGTAAGATTCTGCATTTGGCTCTCAAAGAAAAAGACAAACCGTCTATCCTACTGAAGATCGTAACCCAGAAAGGCAGCATTTACCTATACATACCTAGAAACAATTAAGAATTGAAGTGAAGATTGTATTATGTAAGAGGATCAAGTATTGGTGCATATCTAAGTGTTCCAATTGCTTTCTGACTTCTTTTTAAATGCTTTCCTTTTAAATTCTTTTCATACGTTTGCTCTTTTATCAGGCCATAAAGTAAGTTGGAGATACACATTCTTCCTTGTGAAATATTTTATAGGAGTGAGCATTTCAAGTGACTCTGTAGTTAAGAGATTCTTTTCACACCCAACAGCAAATGTCACACCACAGTCTAAACTTTTGCTCTGTGTGTTGGAAGTTCAAGATTACTCGCAAATGCTTTTTTACCTTCATCTTTCTTCAAGATAACTACAACGATGAATGCTATACATTTAAATGCTAGATCCCAAACAACCAGTAATGGCTAAGTGGTGTCAAGGTCCTATGTTGCCTGAAAAGAAAGAAATTATTTGAAGCATTCAAACTAAATATCTCATTTAATTAGTACCAAAAATTACTGAGGTCTAGGTGGTGCTCAATTGTCATCAGATTCCCTTTTCATCTGACTTTGACATCCATAAGCTGATTATACAACAAATATCCACTTAATTTTAAAGAATATTTGTTGTTATGCCTGCCATCTGAATAGCTCAAATGGACTCCGTAATCCTGAGACCAAGAGCCATCCTCGGAGATGTATACTTAAGAGGCACAGTGTTTTGGTAATTACTTTTGAGAACTAAATTGTAATCATTCGGAACCTCTCAGATGAAAAGCAGATGAATCTCTCCTATAAGTTTTCAGAATTACTCGTGTCTTCATTATTTCTTTCCTGGGAATGATCATACTAGAGACATTTGATTAAAAAATGAGCCATTTTGAATTTATAAGGATATTTCAGAACTTTCCACATTCAAATGGCTTTGAGATATTAATTATTAGGCTGCTACTTTTATAGCACATTATAGCTAGTATAATGCATCATATGAGTAAAAGAACATTGGACATTTAAATGCTTTATAAATGAAAAAGTACTGTTACCTTATTATTACAGCACTAAGCATCATGTTCATTTAGACAAATAACGTACTCATAAGTAGACACGATCCAGCGATGGGTGTCATTTAAAAAAATAACAGTAAGCCTGGTGGCAAATTTTCCATTTCCTAAATTAAATCCAGAGGTGATGATTTAAGAATACCTTGAATGCATTTGCACTGAGTTATTAATTAAAAGGTAACATGGGTTTTTCACATAGAACACTTGCCAAGGTAGACCTTTCATTAATTTTTGCTGCTGTTGCTTGAAATTTGTTTCTTTTCTTTTTTTTTTTATTTCAGCATATTATGGGGGTGCAGATGTTTAGGTTACGCATGTTGCCCTTGCCCCACCTCCCGCCTGAGTCCGACCTTCAAGCATGTCCGTCCCCTGGATGGTGTGCACTGCACTCTTTGTGCATGCATATACCC
>NW_012153062.1:3488537-3489034 GCF_000956105.1 Propithecus coquereli
AGTTTAGGCAAAGGTGTGTCAATTTTGTTTATTTTTTCAGAGAACCAACTTTTTGTTTCATTAATCTTTTGTATAGTTTCCCTGTTGTGAATTTCATTTAGTTCTAATTTGATCTTGCTAATTTCCCTTCTTCTGCTGGGTTTGGGATTGGTCTGTTCTTCTTTTTCCAGTTCTTTGAGTCGATTCATCAGGTTGTCTATTTGTGATCTTTTTGACTTTTGGATATAGGCATTTATGGAAATAAACTTTCCTCCCAGGACTGCTTTGGCTATGTCCCACAGATTTTGATAACTTGTGTCACCTTTGTCATTTAGTTCAAAGAATCTTTTGATTTCCATGTTTACTTCCTCATTGATGAAGGAATCATTCAGCAGAAAGTTGTTTAATTTCCATGACTTTCTGTAGAGATGAGAGTTTCTATTGGGGTTGATTTCTGTTTTTATTCCACTGTGATCTGAGAAGATGCATGGTATGATTTCTATTTTTTTAAATTTTTT
>NW_012153062.1:3490764-3528791 GCF_000956105.1 Propithecus coquereli
TATAAGTCCTTTATTTCCAGGAGATTGGTTTGATATTTCTTTAATATTTCAATTTCTTTAGTGAATTTTTCTTCCAAGTCCTGGATTTTTTTTGTGGTTTCTTTGTATTGATCATCCATTTTTTCTTGGATATCATTCAGTTTTCTTGCAATCCACGTTTGAAATTCTTCTTCTGTCATTTTAGTGTTCTGAGTTTGGTTAATGTCAATTGCTAGGAGGCTGTTGTTCCTTTTTCGGGGTGTGCTTTCCATTTGAGTCTTCATACTTCCAGAGTTCTTTTGCTGGTTCCTTCTCATCTGGATCAGTTGTTCCTTCTTGCCTTTAGATTTTCGTTTGGATAATGACACGCCCTGTTTAGTCTCTGAGCCAGTAGGTGTTGTTTGTGGGTGAGATTCAACCACACCCTTTATGATGAATCAGTAGATGCAGTAAAAGGGTGTGCAGAATGACCTCCCTGTCAGTAGGTAGCACTTGCTGGGAGAAGCAAGCTACAGTGTTGTTTTTGGGTCATGTAGCCAGCTCTTGTTCCTCTGAAGAGGCCCTCTTGTGCCTCGGGAGGTGGGTGAGGCCCTGGGACTTCCAAGTGTGTCCTTGTTTTCCACCTCAGTCGGGGCCAGTCAGGGAGTGAGTCTGGGTGGGGCTGGGTTGGGTAAGCCTGCCATCAGGCTCCACAACTGCTGTTAGCAGGGGTCAAAGGTCTGTTCTTTGCTTCTGCGCAAAGCTGTCAGCAGGGGCTGAAATGGCTCCACTCAGTGGACAAGTCTGGGCTTGGGGGGTGGGGCTGTCTAAGACCTACACTCTGGAGCAGGTCTCGCTCCCATCCACCCTCCCCCACTCTGTGGCCTCTCCCAGGCCTCTGCCAGCAAGCAGGGCCTCAGGCCTATGGATCTCCCCTCGCTATGACGTGGGCCGGGAGGTTTCCTACCCAGGATCGCAGCCTGAGCTGGGTGCACGGCCCTCTTTTGGGAGGAGGGTTGCTGCTCAGGCACACTGATCTGCCCCTGAATGCACACATTCCTCAGTAGGCTCTTTCACAGATCTCCCTTCTGTTCCCCAGGGCAATGCGATCGTGACGTGGGTGTAAAAGGGGTCTGGTCTGCAGGCCTGTCCCCTGGGCCCTGGAGATCAATCCCTGACCCTGCCAGGGGGAGGGATGCTGGTCTTGAATCACCTACAGGGTGCCCAAGCTGGATCGATTTCACTCCACCTCAGGATTTGTCCCGCTCTCCTAGAGTCACCAGGGAAGCAGCACCTGGGAGGGCTGGCGGGTAGGGAACTCGCAGTCTGAGTACCCCTCAGTCTACTGTAGGGCCCCAAAAGGAAAGGTCCCATTCCTTGGAGATGCCTCCCTGTGATGGCTAAATTGTCTCTCTGGGCACCCTCGGCTAGGGAAGGGGAAGGAGGGAATGGAGCACTATGGCGTCTGCAGATAGGCTCGGGTCTGCGCTCGGGGAGGTGGCCCGAGGGGGCTGGGAACCCGGTGCCCTGTCCACAAGAGGCTCACGGCTCACTGCGCACCGGCAGCAGCCATCTCTGGGCTGCTGTCAGCAGGTCTCTCCAACCACTCAGGAGCCACCAGCAGTCTGAGATGCAAGGGAGGGGGACGTTATCTGCTCCACCTACCCTTGTCACTGGTCTCCAAGCCTCTCGGGACCTTTCTCCTTCCAGTTCTCCTCCTCAATGTCTTCCCGGGGCGTCTCCTGTAGTTTCAGGCACCCTTCCTCCCTACTCTCACCCGATGTATGTTTCTCTGCTAGTTTATTTTTTTCACTTTCTTCTAAAATCTGTCTTTTTTGCAGAGACCTTCTGACTGGCAGCTTTTCTCGTCCGCCATCTTGGCTCCTCCCCGGAGATTTGTTTCTTATACTGCTTGTATTGGACATCAGTTGTGGCAGGAAGAATTATGTGAGAAACCCTACAAGCTCATGTCCAAAAAAGTGGCCCTTTTAAGTTGTTGAAAGTTATCAAATATTGCCCAGCAGTATTTCCAAGTGCCCAAATAGAGCACATGCTTTAGGGCTTTTCCTCATTTTTCATTCTGTTTGCTTATCTCTTTTAAGCAAAATGGCATTGTTATTAAGGATGACATTATAATGGAAAATTATATTAGCCCTTAAAACTCTGTTCTTCTTTTTATGGGGCCATAAACAATGGCATTATGATCATGCGACAGTCTCATCTGTCTCCCATTCTACTGAGAACACTCTCTGTGTGATGTCAGGCTGACTGTTGGGGACAGCAGCATGTCAGCGATAGGGCGGTTGGAGACCCAAAAGCATGGCCTGAGGTAGTGGGTTTGGGAAAGGTCAGGAGCTGCCTGGAGGAAGGGACAGGTGTAGTGACTGCTCGCTGCGAGAGTAGACAGCAGTGTTGGGGCCAGTTCTTGGTCGTTTGATGTCACCCACATAAAGTATGTGACTGTTCTCTTCTACCCAATAATGGTGAGGATTTTCCCACTGGGCATAAAATGTTATTTATCTACTTAAGCTTTCTTACTTATGGAGTATGTTGTTTTTCTGTGTGTTCATAATTTGATTAAAATTGTCATTTTGGCTTTTTTGGTGGGGGGTGTGTATAAGATGGAATCAGGAGAGGGTTTTCATTACTATATATTATAAATATGAAACTCTACTTCCTTCTGTTTATTTATAAAATCCACTGTTAAATTTGACTGAAAATCTAAAACTACTTCCTACACTAAAGCTTTTTTTTTTTTTTTTTGCTGCTACAAGCTTTTACAAATTATCAGACAATAGGAAAAAAATTATCAAGAATACCTTTCAGTCTAATATATAAATGCCTTATGTTGCAATTATTCACTGTAGATATTTAGTGTTTAGGGTTATTTCCTTAGTTAAAACTAATATTGCTGAAAACTATACGTAGTTTCTAGAAAAATCCAGAGATTGAGAATTCATTGGATTAATTTTCTGTCAATTTTCAAATGTAGAGATAGTATGACTTTTTTTTTTTTTTTAAAGAGAGATGGGTTCTCATTATGGTTGCCCAGGCTAGCCTTGAACTCCTGGCCTCCGGCAATGCTCCTGCTTCAGCCTCCTGAGTAGCTGGGATTATGGAGATGTACCACTGTGCTCAGCTTTATTTTCTTTCTTTCTTTTTTTTTTGACACTTAAAAGTGAAGCAAGTACAATGATATGAATGTATTTAACAATACTGAACTGTATGCATAAAAATAGTTAAGATGATAAATTTGATGTTATGTCTATTTTACCACAATTTTAGAAAAGTGAAGGAAATGCTTCCACTATCATAGAAAAAATGTCAGGGGTCTCTCATAGGGCAGGCACTTTGAAGGGTCTTAGTATAAGACTAAATTCGAGGACACAAACTCCTATTTAGACTCACAAGGCAGCGGCTGCGGGGCATCTTGGCGATCAAGCAGTACAGACTTCCTTTTTCATAGATGAGGACAACTGAGCCGCACAAGTGAAGTGACTGGCCCCAGGTCACACAGCTGGTAGAACAGCAGGGGACTAGAAACTCAGTCTCCTCCCTCCCAGTCTTGGCTTTCTGGTGCACTGTCCTATCTTTGTCAGTAAAATCAGCGTTAAAAAACAAAAAACATGTTCTCTGCATGAGCACTTAATATTGTCAATTTGGTCATCTCTACTTTATCTTCATTTTCCTCTTTTCCTACTCATCCCAATAACTTTTTGTACATTCTGTTCTTATAAATATTTTCTATCCCTCTTACCTCTTTTCATCAACTTTAGAAAGCTAGGCCTTGTGAGATGGGAAGCTGATTATTTGTGGAATAGGCAAGACAAAAGTAAAAGCAAGTGTTTTCTAATTTATTGATGGCATAAAATACATTGTAGATATATGTTATTGTTTATAAAAAACTTTCATATATATTTTCCATTTAATCATGTTGGGTAGATAATTTTAGAATGTAAGACCCATGAGGGAGGGGTCTTGGCTGATTTTATTTTCATTGCTGTATTCCTAGTTCCTAAAATAGTACCTGGCACATAGTAGTTGTTCAATAAACATTTGGTGAATGAATGAATTAGTATCATCTTCATTTTAGAAAGAAATATTTGCTCAAGGTCACATAAATTAGTGGCAGAGTCTGGATTCAAGCCCAGAGCTTCTGATTACAAATCTAATGTACCTTGCAAATCAAGACAGTTTGATTTGCAAGATAAGAAGACATGGTACAGAACAAGATCAGGAGGAGGAAACCACTAGGAGCATCGTAGAAAAAGACCTAAGAATATTGCATCTTAGCTCATAATTTTGCAGGGGCCAGTGAAGAAGGCTGATGGTGACAGAAATAGGGAAATTGACTGTGGGTAGGGGGTATGGAAAATGGAGAACTCAAGACAGGGGGAGTCAGAATTCAGCCTGCAGGAATGTGCCGCTGAGATGGACTCAGTAAATTGGAGAAGAGGGTCCTGATTCATCCTTTCCCCCTCCCTGTGTGATTCATCTGCAGAAAGAGCTTAGACACTCAGGTCTAATTTCAGCCACAAATGAAGCCTAAACAAAGAAATAAAACAAAAAAAACCCAAACTGAAAACCCCTATATAGCTACCAAATATTTATTTATGAGGCTGCTACATCAATAACACTAATTATACTGTAATTGCCAAGAACTGAAATTAATGTGATTTTGTGGAAATCCACAATCAATCTCAGGCCTAATTTCTGTGAATGAATGCATTCTGAACAAAATTTCAGTTAGAGAGCATATTTCATTCTTAGAGTTCTTGGTAAAATGACATTGGGGAGGAGAACGGTAAGATGTAATAGTATACTTCGACCCTCAACTATAAAGGCAATAAAGTCAGTCCATTCAATGCTGCCTGATTATAAGGCAGCTCCTTAATGGTTGCACAGTGAAACTGGTTCTGTGAGTTATCAGACCTTAGTTCTAGCCATGAGAAAATTCTCAAGACAGCAGCCTGAAAAGTTCAGTGATCTCAGTATCATAATAATATTTCCCCAGCCATACATAGAGGTACAGTAAAATTGAATTATTTTCTGTTTAGATACCAGGTGTAAATGAGAGAGACAAAGAACTTTTCTCCTGATCTGCTTCAGCATATGGAAACTAAATGTATTTTGCTCTGTGCTGAATGTGAATGTTATGTTCTCTATCCTTGCAGTTAATTTTGAGCAACATTGTGATCTTGCTTAATGTTTTAAAAATTCATCTCACTTTCATTGTGTGAATGCTTCTTATCTAGAGTGTTGTTCTGATATCATGGAACTGGGATGGAGCTAGACCTCTTGTTTGTATTTCAGAGACTAAACAAGAGCTGCTGAAAATAAGGGACCATATTCTAAACATTCAATTTTAGCATGGAAAATACTGTTTACGCAGTCCACAGTAATGGCAGCTGTTTCAGCTATTTAAATAGTATAATTACACATTTCATTCTGGAGTATAACAGTAACAGTTAGTTTACTAGTAAATCTCAAATTGAATGTACCAGTTCCTATATAAATATGTACAGGTAACCTATCAATAGTTACTGCCAATTATATCTGAACTATAATTTGGTCTTTATTGGAGCTGTATTGCTTGAAAAGAACACTTTTTTTCGAGAATGTTGAATCTTTCTCTACCCCCCCACCCAAATGATGAAAAAAAATACAGTTGTCAGCATAATGTCTTGACATTCATGATGCCAGCCTGTCTTTACTAGTGTCAGATGTGAAAATAAATAGATATTAAACTGTCAGTCAATGAAATTGCAAAGTCAAGAACAGCTCTAGCTGTGATCCTGTGTGTTCTATTTGATGGACACAGGTGTTTAAGTGTTATGAATTCAACAGGGCCAGGGAACAAGAGAAACATTTTCCAGCAGTTTTCTATTTGCTAAAACATCTAAGATGAACTTTCCTTCATCTCACGACTTCAGTAGAATCTAAGAGGCTTGAGAAAGTGCCAAGAATTTCCCCACTGCTTTTAGTGCTAAAATGTGAAAAGGCCTCAATTCCTGGAGGTAGATTCTGCTATTGCCTGTGTACGCAAGGCCTCCAAAGCCAAATAAAGGGCAGCTTCATTGGCTTTGAATACACATTATGACAGACACCAGACACCCACCTGCTTTATTTATTATTCATAAGACACTTAAATCTAATCATCTGTCACTGATAAACATTAACACTATTAAAAACTAACAATCATCTTACAGCATGCTGAGACCAACTCTTCCTTCTGCCTGATGAGTACTGGAGAAAAGAATATCACATTCACTTATAACTGTTTATCTTTTGTTGTCAGTATTATTGTTATTATTGTTAGCTATATCATGATGTTGGTCCATGTAAAAGATCACATCTTCTTGATGATACAGATTTCTCAGTTCTTAGTAAATATCATTAAATTTGCTTCTTAAAAAGTATCATTAAATCATCCTACAAGAAAATGTTGCTTTATAATGACATCATAAAGAAAACCATATACTTGAATACTACCTAGCAGTAGAAAGAAAGAACTGAATCCTCATTGCTAGGACTCCTATGCTGCATCACTGGCAGTTCGCAGAATAGTGTTCTCAAAAATTCAAGACTTGTAGCAGATGATTTTGGTGCAAATCAGGTGGTTTAAATGTCTACACTGATCAGATTAAAATGTTGATGAAGGCTGCTAAAACACCAGTTATGCACCTGTGATCATTAATTAAAATTATGTGTAGAAAATCCTAGGTGAGAGTTTCTCTGATACTTCTCTTGCACTTAGAATTCTGCTGTGGTGTCTGCTTCTCTAAGGACCTGAACCAATACGGTAGAAAATGCAGTTTAGAAAGATTACTCCAGTAATTAGCATTGGAAAATGGAATTTGACAGAAACAAGCCTTACCAGATCAGATAAAATGCTTTACTCTGATTTATCGCTTCAAACCAATATTCACATTCAGGCATTCCCCAAGTTGGGAATGGCTCATGTGTGCAGTGGCTTGTAACTGAAAGCAAGATGAGTACTAATGATGTGCCTGGGCACCAAAAGAAGGTGGAGATGTGAGAACCTTAAAGGTGAACTTTATTATCCTATTTATGGGAATAGAAGCCTGCCATGCACTTCCTTCCCCATTGAGAATCAGCATTATTATCTCTTCACCTCTTCATTGACAATAGCAGCCTACAGTCTTTGTTTTTACCTCCTCATCTCCCTCTCTGTGGTTGGTTGCAAAAATGGCCACAAATCTTTACCTGTCTTTGCATCCTCTTGCAATGTGCCTGCCATTCCTCTCATTAAGAGGTAAGGTGCATTTCCCCTCTCCTTGAATCTGGTTGCCCTTGTGATTGGCTTTGACCAATAGAGTGGGAAGTGGAGACAGTATGCCCGTCCCGTGCCTGGATCTCAAGTCCTTGCATGTTTCACTAACTCTCTCAGATCCCTGCAGAGCTGCCATGTGAGCAAGCCTGAGCTAGCCTGTGAGATGACGAAAGACACGTGGCCCAGTCACCGTCATCACTCCAGCTGCCTAAAACTAACATGCACAAATCCAACTGAGTCCTGAAAAAGCACACAGCTGAGCCTGGCCTAACTTACTGTCCCACAGAATTGAACTAACCAAATCGTTGTTGTTTTGAAGCACAACAATAACTAGCTGATGCTTCCTTTTTAACTCATTACAATGTAGTATTGGTCTTCATCAATCAACTGATTTTATTGTAATCACTAACTAGTGACCGCTATTGCCAATTTTAATTACCTCATTGTGATTCTCACCCTATGTCCCTTCTTTGAAGCACTGTGGTGTTTGACTTTCCTTTTCCTAAATCCCAGCAGGACAACTTTCTTCATGCCTCCTTGTTGATAGGTCTAGTCGTTTCTTTTGCTTGCCCTTGCAAGTTGGTGTTTCTTAGGGACCTGGCCTTACTCGTTTTCTCTACCTCTATATGCCATCCTTGAGTGATTTCATTCCCTTGGATGTCCTCAACTCGTACATATATCAACTACATCTAAATATGTATCGGAACAGAAGGTGGTGGAGAAAGACGGGTGAATAAAATCCTCCAGTGATCATCCCTCCTCGGGAACACCAAAATCAAGTGCTATCCATGCAAGAAAGTACTTTCAGAAAAACCAAAAATCAAGTGAGCAGTCACAATACCTGGTTTTAATATTTTATCAAGGCAAAGTCACTGAAGAGGGCAGAAAAGACAGTATTGCATGGTCTATGCCACCCCTCCCCATCTCCTGTCAGTGCCGTGCCAGTTCCAGCACCAGGTGGAGAGAGAATCTGTGTGCCGGAGGGAAGGAGAGTGTAGGGATCATGGGACTTTGCACTGGAACCCAGGGGAACACAGCAGAGGGCAGAATTCTGCCAGCACCAACAGAGGGAGGATTTAGAACAGCCTGGCCAGAGGGAAATCCTTCACCCAATGATAGAAGCCTGAGTTCCCGCTAGCCCCACCACCAGCTCACAAAAGCAGCCTATGGCCCAGAATGAATTTGACAGGCAGTCAGCCCACAAAGTCTGAGGTCCTGGGGCAAGTCCTGCAGCTGTGCTGGCTCAGAGCCAGTGGACTCTGGGTGCATGCGACCCAGTGAAACACCAGAAGTGGCAGCCAAGCCAGCGCCTGTGTCAGCCCCCCTCCACCTCCAGGCAGCACAGCTCGGGAGAATCTTCCTCTACTTGGGAAAAGAAAGGAAAGGGAAAAGTCTAAAATACTTTGCCTTACAACTTGAGTACCAGCTCAGCCACAGTAAAATAAAATACCAAGCAGACGCCCAAAGCCCCTTATTCCAGGCCTTACTTCCTAAATGGCATTTCTAGACCCACCCTGGGCCAGAAGGAAACCTGCTGCCCTGAAGGGAAGGGCCCAGTCCTAGCAGGATTCACTGCCTGCTGACTAAAGAGTGCATGAGCACTGAATAAACATCAGAGGTAGCCGGGCAGCGGTTGCCATGGGATTTGGGCAAGATTGGGCTGGCTTCAAGTGTAACCTGGCAGCATACCAGATATGGTGGCCATGAGGAAGTGCCCATGTCACTCCTCCCCCAAGTCTCACACAGAGAGTGAGGGAAGAGAGCTTTCTCTCTTTGCCTGGTAATCCAGGGAATTCTCCGATGTAATACCTAAATCCACCTAAGTGGCACCACCAGGAGTCTGTAAGTGTCACAGTGTCACTGGGCTTGGGGTGCTCTTAGTGCCTATATGGTTGCAGCAACCAAAGATTTAGAACACAACACTCAATTCCCTTTGAATACTTGGAAAGCCTTCTCAAGAAGAACAAGTTCAAACAAGCCCAGACTGCAAAGATTAGAATAAATACCTAACTCTTCAATGCGAAGACATTGATGAACATCCACAAGCATCAAGAACATCCAGGGAGGCATGGCTTCACCAAACAAACCAAATAAGATACCAGTGACCAATCCCAGAGTGGTGAAGATATATGTGACATTTCAGACAAAGAATTAAAAATAATTGTTCTTAAGAAGCTCAATGAACTTTAAGACAACACAGAGGAGTTTAGAAGCTTATGAGAAAAATTTAACGAAGTTAAGTTTCTAATTAATCTGCCTTATATATTCATTGATTCTAAGATATTTTTAATGTCTCTAATATGAGGATATGTCTTATAATTAATAGCATATCTTAGTTTAATTGGGAGCTTTGTTTGTTTGTTTGTGGTAGCATTTAAATATGATGTGTTTGATTAGATTCGATGTGATACTTGTTTCCTGATTCCTTGTTTTTCCATATGCTGTTAATTTTTTCTAAACTAACTTTCTTTTGTTAACTTCTCAGTATACTTTAGACTTTTCTGACTTACCCAGACATTTCCCTCTTCTCAGTCTTTTATGATTCCATAGCTCACTTTCTCTAACTCTCTATGTTTTTAGAGTTAGCCAATGGTACAGTTAGAAGGAGTACAGTCCACACAAGACCATAGTCACTTCTGACACTAACTCCAAGTTTTAGGGGGTCTTAAAACTACCCTCAAGTTTAATAATTCTCCAAAAGGACTCACAGAACTCATTAAAAGCTATCACATTTGTGGTTATGATTTATTACAGGGAAAAGATTAGGATTAAAATCGGCTAAGGAAAGAAGGGCATGGGGCAGAGTCCAGCAAAAACCCAAAGAGGTTCTAGTGACCTCTCCCCATGGAGTCAGGGCACATTGCCTTCCCGGCACTAATATCTGACAATAGGCTTGAACTATTGCCACCTCAGGAAGTTCCCCTGAACTACAATGTCCAGAGTTCACCTGAGTTGCATCATGTAAACATGATTGATTGATTCATTGCCCACATGGTGGATCTCAGTCACCAGGTTGACTGATACTCTATTGACCCAAAGCTCTTACTCTAAATAACACTGTTGGTCTTTCTGTTATGGTCAACCCTTACCCTAAATACTATCTGGTACAGCCAGCCCTTATCCCAGATCATATTGTTACACTGTCCAGTATGACCTCACGCAAAGGTCATATTCCTCCCAGGTACAATGTTCCAAGGGCTTAGAGATTACTCCCCATAAGCCAAGGACAAAGGGCTGACCTCTTTTAGGGCAAGGTTAAATTCTTTACTATACACTATGACATACTTAGTACAAATTATTATTATTTGTTTACACATACTTTCTTTGTAGACTGTATGTTACCTGAAGACAAAGAGCACCTGTTTTAAAGTTAGATAGATCTGTATTCAAATCCTAGATCCATCGCTTCCTTGCAGTATGACCTTAGGCACCTTACAAAGCCTTAGTTTTCTCACCCAAAAAATAGATGAGATTATACTAATATTACAGAATTATTCTAAGGATTGAATTAGATAATATACGTGGAATATTTATCACAATATTTGGCTATGGTAATCACTTAATAGGCAGTAGCAAGTTATATGATTATCATTTTTCCTTTAATATCCACATGGATTATAATCAATGCCCTAATCCTTTTATTAAGAAAAGGAGCAAAAATAACAGAGGAAAAAATAAGCTTATGTAACTCAGGGACTGAATCAAATTTCATTAAATATCATATGTCTGTCATCTGATTTTTATATTCAATTCATGACCTACTAACACTATGTTTTAGATTATTATTTCTAAAAGAAGAGATTTATCCTTATTAGGATATTTGCAATGCTATAAGAGGAAAACTATAGTTAATAGGCATTTTCTTCATTAGATAAAATTAGTCTTTAAAATTAAAACAAGAACATTTATAAAAGCAAACTTAAATTTTAGAATTGATGGTTGAGTATAAAAGCAAATCCTAGATTTCAGAGGATTTTACAAAATATCTCCTCCATCTTCTCCCCTTTCCTAAAGCAGAAACTTTCCAAGCACCTACATCAAGGGCACATCTACCTCTGCCTGAATACTTCTGATGCAGACAAGAAAAGAGAAATTTTATCTCAAGATGGATTTAGTTTAAAATATTACCTTAAAAATCTCTTCTTGTTTTTCAATTCCAGACAAATTGTAAAAGAGATAACATGAAATTGTTTCTTACTATAAAACTCCACAAATCCTTGATAAAATGTAACAATCATGATTGTAAAAGCTAAATTTTTCAGAAAGCTGGGAAAATCTTTAGGGACAAGAAATATAGAAGAAAAACAAACACCAGAGCTGAAAGCAAACGAGCTGTTGCTGAAACTACACTAAGAGATTTTTTATTGGGTAATCTACAAATTCTTGGGTTAACGTCAGTTTGGAAATAGAAGACCAGATTATGGACTCATTCAAGGCAGAGAGTAGGAATTGAGACTCACCCCAAAATTTAGGGTCTTGAAAGTTACTTAACGAAAAAATATAAGTGGGGGGAAGGGAAAGGAAATCTGCCACCAGCACAGGGAACATGTAAGGAAACTTGAAATTTGCCCATTTTGGCCTGGGACCTTGGAGATTTTTACCTATGCACCTAAATAAGTTCAACCAAAGAAATATTCCTAATATTAGGAAACAAAACTGAGAGAATTATAGGAAGGAATTGACTAATCTATAATCTTACTGGCTGAGTTTAATGAAACTCAATAATTGGTAGATCACACAGAAAATATATAAGTTAATGGAATACCTGACTAGCCTGGTTATCAAGTACATTCTGATATTAATAGATACATATGTAACCCTCGGCATTGTTCTCAAGCACAAATAGAGTATTTATGAAAATTGACATAATAGACTTCAAAGCAAATCTCACTGATGGAAAAAATCAAGATAATATAGACCATGTTCTCTAAATAAAACAGAATTGAACTATTGAGCATTAAACTCAATAACAGAAAGCTCACCAAAGCCATTGCGTCATCATCATTTTGATCGATAACAATTATCACTGAAGCAATTTCAAGGAAAATCAAACACAAACATTTAGGTAATTCTTAGGTCCAAAAAAGTAAAGTTTTACCAATTTTAAAACTGATTAAAAATAAAAAGATTACATACTGAAACTTGTAAGATACTACTAAAGTTATTGAGAAAGATTTTAAATGTTTGTTAGAAAAGAAAAAGAATGGCTCAAAATCAATGAGTTGATACACCAATTTAAAAATTGAAGAATAAGTTAAACCAAAGAAATATTATAAAAGAAATAATAAAAGCCTGGCATGGTGGAGCATACCTGTAGTCCCAGCTACTTAGGAGGCTGAGGTGGGAAGATCGCTTGAGCCCACAGTTCAAGTCCAGCCTGGGTAACATAAGAAATCCTGTTTCTCAAAAAAAAAACCAAAAAAAACAAACCCTCTAATAATAATAAGGAGAAGAGTAGAAACTATTGAGGTAGAAAAAAACAAAAAATTCAGGGAGGAAAAACAAAAATAAATTTGTAAAGTTGGTTTTACAAAAAAAAAATATTAAAATAAGCTAAATTCTTATGGTTCTAAGAAAAGACTAATATAATTGACTAAACTACAGATAAAGAAAAAACAACATTTGGAGTGACAGGAGACATAATTACAGACACAGATTATTTTTTCAAAAAACTATAATATAATGCAAAGAAAATTTTATGCTTATAAATTTGAAAATGTGCATAAACAATTTCCCAAAAGAATATAACTTCCCAAATCTCACTTGAAAATAAATTAAAGATATAGAGCCTAACTTTTAAGTAAATGTAATCACTATTTCAAAATATACCTTGTTTATACATCCACGTATTACAGACCTAGGTAGTTTAAAACAATTCTACCAATACTTTACATACAGATACTCCCAGTTTTATGTAAAATGTTCCAAAAAATAAAAAAAGGAGGAAAAATTTCTCAACTGTTTTTAAAGGCTATTCGAGGAAATGAAAATTATACACTGCCATCAAATTTGGTGTACCCAAGGAAGACAAGGATGGTTTAATACTAGATAATATACATTAATGTAATTTCTCACAATGAAAAATTTAAAAAAAAACAGCAAAATCAACAGATACAGAATAACACAACATACATTAATGATAAAATAAAACTACTATCAATATAGGAATAGAAGGATAATTTCTAACTTAAGAAAGTGGTATTAACTAAAACTCTAACAAACATCATATATGATGGTGGAATATTAGAAGCTTTTTATTTTAAAGTCAGGATTAAGACAGGGGTCTAAGCCGGGCACGGTGGCTCACGCCTATAATCCTAGCTCTCTGGGAGGCCGAGGCGGGCGGATTGTTTGAGCTCAGGAGTTCGAAACCAGCCTGAGCAAGAGCGAGACCCCGTCTCTACTAAAAATAGAAAGAAATTAATTGGACAACTAAAAATATATAGAAAAATTAGCCGGGCATGGTGGCGCATGCCTGTAGTCCCAGCTACTCGGGAGGCTGAGGCAGAAGGATCGCTTGAGCCCAGGAGTTTGAGGTTGCTGTGAGCTAGGCTGACGCCATGGCACTGTAGCCCGGGCAACACAGTGAGACTCTGTCTCAAAAAAAAAAAAAAAAAGACAGGAGTCTTACTACCATTGCTTACTACCATTGCTTCTACTCCACAGTATCCTAGAAGTTCTAACAGGAAGAAAAAAGAAAAAGAAATAAAATATACATGGATGGAAAAAGAAGAAATTAAAACTTTATTTTTCAGAGATAATATGATTATCTATATAGAAAACATAAAATAATTTATAGACAAACTATTAGAATCAATAAGATCATTAAGCAAGTATTCTGGACACAAATTCAACATTGAAAAATGAATTGGAAAATGCAATACTAAAAATTGCCCTTCAAAAGGGCACAAAAGCTGAAACGAACGTCGTAACACAATTCACAAAAAATGTTAACCCCTTATGTGGAAAATAACAAAGCAATATTGAAAGACATAGTGAAGACCAAACAAATGAAGCAATTCAATATATTTGTGAGTGGAAAGACTCAATATTGTTAAGTCATTTAGTTTCTTCAAATTAATGTATTAATTAAATACAAATTTAATTTAAAAACAGGATTTTTCATGGAATTTGAAAAGCTCATCCTAAAATTTATATGAAAATGTAAAGGCCAATACTATCCAAAAAATTTTTAAGGAAGTACAGGGTGGGAGGATTTGCCCTATCAAGCTTCCAGAATGAACGTAAAGCTATAACGATCAAACATTGTGGTATTGGTATAGAAAAATATTTGGGGAACAGAATAGGCTCCCTAAAAACAGACCCCTGCAACTTACTATGATACAATATAGTAATAGCAACTTACTATATATGCCAGAAGTGGTATTGCATAATAGAAGAGAATTGTCAATTTAACAAATAGGACAATTTATTATGTTTTAATTATATCCCTACCTCACATTATTTATAAAAATTAATTTCAAGTAGATGTAAATGTGAAAATTATAATTTAGGGAAGAAGAAGAAAATACAGAAAAGGATCTGTATCAACTTCAGGTAAGGCACAAAACATAAGCCCTTAAGGGGGAAAAGTGACACATTTGATCACATCTAAATTAAAAATGTTGATTAATTAAATGATACTGAAAACAGTGAAAAAATGTGGTATTTAGTTTCCACTATTTACCTGAAAACTAAATCTTAACTACTTGCCTTCTTTTTTACTATCAAATCAACAAGACAAATAGCTAACGCATTGTATAACTTTATTTGCATTCTATTCAAAATTGTTTATTGAGCATACTCTATGCCCAAGGCTCTGTGGCATAGACGGTGGCTTCTTTGCACCCCACTCCCCAGCCTTATTGCCTTTAGTGGTTACAGTTAACATCCTCAAGGATGTGCACATTATTTCTGAAACTTTAAATTCTTTTTTGAAGGCTTCAGCAAGGAAGTTTTGATTTCAGATCCCTGCGTTTGTGGTGTTCAGTTTGTGACTTGAAAATGTGCTGAGATGCTGCCTAGCTTTTATCTGATATAAGTGTCATTCCATGTAGAACGCTTGGCATTGCCACATGCTCACCAAACCCATAACAAAACAGCTCTATCAAAAGATTCAAAACACTTCCACTATCATTTGCTATAATTTTATCTCTTTTTTCTTGGCTAGCTCATTCTCTTCCTTGGTAATATTCTTAATTGAGAGTTTACAGTATTGGGGGAATTCCCAGCTTGACTCATATTTGTTATTCTGAGAGAAACTGATTATTTCCATCCATGTTTATTATACATGTATGTTTAGCTTAAAAAGCCAAGGAAGCATGCACGGGAACAAATGTAAACATGTTTATGTATATGTTTGTGTGATTGTTTTCACTTATCATACATATACATAAACAGCTTTGAAAGCAAACCAATAGATTCTATTCCTGCTCTCTTCACACCATAAACTTTCCCGCTATAATCTTGTTTCCCCCTATAGACCTGGTCCTAATTTGCCTTTTCTTTATCTCAAAATTTCTAGGCTGTCAAGCCAAGTTACTCATAAAAGGACTCTGGGAATTGCAGTCAAGAAAAAGATATATTAAAGTATCATTATTCAAACATAAAAATTTAATAAAAATGTTAACAAGGTTTCCCCCAGGTGGGGATGTTTACTGTTTCCTTTTTTTTTTTTTTAACAGCACAATTATGTTTCTACAGATAGAGGTCAGGTATAACATAGAGCACTTGCTATTTAAAGAAAATGTGGAAGAAAGAATACTATCCTCCAAACTTTATACACACAACTTTCCTATGTAATTTAAACTCTTTTAATTTTTCACCAGTTTCAAAGGGGAGTGCAATCATGAGTGATGGCACTCATGATTGCACTTTTTCTTTAATTTGCGACATCTAATCTTTACTTTAGACTCCGCCAGTCACATCTCACTATGTCTCATTGCGTGTGCCCTGACACAATACATCATGGCCAAGGTGATCCAATATCGTGTGACATTTAAAAAAAAAAAGGATATTAAATAGTGGCAGAAGATAGGTCTGAAACACGTCAATGTGGGCCCAAGAGGCATTGTTCTTCACTGACAGTTTGCTCTCTCAGAGTCTGGCTAGAAGAATTATTATTGTCCTTTATATATAAACATCCTTATCCAAATAGTCTCCTCTTATGTCTAATATATGCATTCCTGTCATATGAAAGCTACTTGCTTAAGCTGCTTTTCTGTCTATTTGTAGTCTGTTCAGACACACAGTCCTCAGCAGGAGTCCAGCTCCATGATTCATTGCCTCGGATTTCCTACGGAGCTTACATGATGCTTGCTCAGCCCCTTACGGTTTTGTATCCATTATAACCAGGGACAAGTAAGCAGGGCTCAGGAGTCTGAGCATCTATCTAAGAACAGCTCCCTGACGCCTTGCTTTACTTACAATAAATGAACAATGAACTCTTTACATGCTAACCCCATATGGAGAGGAGAAATTATAGGAGCTTGCTTGAGTTAAATAAGGGAAGAAGCATTTAGAGTGAAGTTCCTTAAATGAGCAGGTCAATAACTAGTTTACAGAGACCAGGGCACCTGGCTAATGGGAGAATAAAAAATTATGCTTGTCACAGAAAAAGAAAGATGCTGTCCTGGTTTAGTGCTAAATAATTGCATTCATTATACCGAGAATAGCTTTGCAAGTGGTCGGTTGCACTAGTTAATTCATTAGCAGAATTAATCGGCAAACCACAAACAACAATTGGGGGTAAATTTAACCAATTCCAATAGAATGTTTGGCAAAATGGGATTTTCTTTATATTAGACAAGGAAAATTACACTTGAAAGCTGCATATGTAATTGTATATATTTCTTACTTTGTCCTGAGTTTCAATGTGAAAGAAAGAAATCATAGCTGAGGCAGAGAGAGGACCTATGTACAAATTATGGCCTCCCCGAATTATTTCCGAAGACCTAAAATGTGCCAGAGTTTCATTCTTAATTCTAACAATGAACAGAAAATAGACTCTACTAATAAGGGATGTTTCACTGTCTTTGCTTTATTTAATTTGTGATTGTACATTATATAACAAAATATAATAATGTATGTTCTATGTATTATGTAATGACCATAGCATAATTCTTGAGAAGCATGTAACTGAGAACCATGTAACCAAAAGAACCTTGGAGTAGTTTTACATATTGACCATACCACTTGAGGATTGAGTGGTTTACTGTGGTTGATGCAAAACTCTGTTGTAATCAGAATGGTTTTCATTCTTTTATGTAATTAATTTGTTCATTTGTGTATTCAGTATGTATCATTACTTTAGACAAAATCCTACAAAAAAATAGTAACTTGCCTTGGTTGAGAGACAGGGCCAGTTTGATTATTGTGAGGCATTAAGACTCTCCTTAAAATGGATTATTTTCCTGTATTTCTGGAGAGAAGACTTCTTTTTTTCTTTTAGAGAGGAAGAAAGAATTCAAACATACGATGCTAGGAAGGCTGGGCGTGGTGGCTGTAATTCTAGCACTCTGGTAGGCCAAGGCAGTGGGATTGGTTGAGCTCAGGAGTTCAAGACCAGCCTGAGCAAGAGCAAGACCCCATCTCTACTGGAAATAGAAAAATTAGCCAGGCTTCGTGGCGTGCCTGTAGTCCCAGCTACTCAGGAGGTGGAAGCAGGAGGATCGTTTGAGCCTAGGAGTCTGAGGTTGTAGGTGAGCTATGGGATGCTACTGCACTCTGCCCAGGGCAACAGAGTGAGACTCTGTCTCAAAAACAAAAAACAAAACAAAAAAATACACTGCTAGGAATGGAGGTAAGATTGAGGATTAAAATCTGAAGGATCTACTGAAGCCTGGTAGCTTTATTCTGTGTCACCACAAAGCAGCACTATTTGTCTAGAATTTCCAAAAAACAATTCAACTAATCTATTAATACTATGGGGCAAAATCACTGATTTGATCCCTTACAGATATTGTATTCCTCAAAAATTCTTAACCAAATAAATAATAAATCTGTCAGGATATTATAAAGTCCAAAAATTTCTAGATAGAATTAGATATGATCAGAGCAGTTTTAGGTTCACAGAAAAGTTGAGTGGAAGGTACAGAGATTTCCCATATTCCCCCAGCCCCTACACAAGCTCAGCTTCCCCCGTTATCAACATCCCCCACCAGTGTAGTACCTAGGTTACAACTGATGAACCGACACTGACACGTCATTATTACCCAAAGTGCATGCTTTACATGAGGGTTCACTCTTGGAGTTGTACATGCCCTGCATTTGAACAAGTATGTAAAGACATGGATTCACCATTGTAGCATCACATAGAGTATAATTTACACTGTCTTAGAAATCCTTGTGCATTGCCTACTCCTCCTTCTCTCTGCCTCCTCCCTTGCCCCCTGCAACCACTGATCTTTTTGCTGTCTCTATAGTTCTGACTTTTCCAGAATATCACAGAGTATGAATCATACAGTATATAGCCTTTTCATATTGGCTTCCTTAGCTCAGTAATATGCCTTTAAGTTTTCTCCATGTCTTTTTATGGCTTGACAGCTCATTTCTTTTTGGGGCTGAACAATATTCCATTGTCTGTGTGTGCCGCAGTTTAGCCATTCACCTACTGAAGGACATCTTAGTTGCTTCCAAGTTTTGACAATTATGAATAAAACTGCTATAAACATCTGTGTGCAGGTTTTTGTGTGCATATGTTTTAAGCTCCTTTGGGCAAACATCAGGATTTGGATTGCTGGATGGTATGGTAAGAGTATGCTTACTTATATAGGAAACTGCCAAACTGTCTTTCAAAATGGCTATTCCGTTTTGCGTTCCCACCAGCAAGGAATGAGAGTTCCTGTTGCTCCACATCCTCATGGGCAGAGAGGCGGTGTCAGTGTTCTAGATTCTACCATTCTAATAGGTGTGCAGTGGTGTCTCATTGTTTTAATTTGCATTTTCCTGGTGACATATGATGTGGAGCATCTTTTTCAAATGCTTATTTGCCATCTGTACATCTTCTTTGGTGAGGTGCCTGTCTTTGGCTCATATTTTTTGGTCACTCTTATTTTAGTTGTTCGTTTAATTAGCCATTTGTTCTACTAGACTGTAAAGTCCTCGTGGGTAGGGAACGTACCCTTAGCACCTTCATACTTCCTTGGTGTATAAGGGCAAATTCAAAGGAAAGGGGTAGAGGAAAAATAATAATAAGAGAGAAAGTAAGAACAAAGAGGGGTTAGTAATAATAACAACAACGATATGTTTAGTAAGTAAGTTTACAGAAGGGAATTTATAGCCACATTATTAATAGGAAGCATTCAGGCTAAATTGATAATATGCGTATATTTGCTTGTTCCATATTACTGCCTCAAAATCAATTTAGTGCAAATAAATTGTGTAGGTAAGTTTGCTATCTGTGCTTTGGGTTGGATACATGTGTTTGCTCTTTTCCACAATAACTAATTTAACCCCTAAAGTCCCCGCGGAATCTATCTGAACTACTTGTTAGAATTTGTGCCATGGATTCTCTATGAATATGCAAAATTAAAGTAATTTGCAGTAAAGACTCTGAGCTTTTATAGAAGTTCATAGTTTTCCCCTTTGTCACTATATAGTTCTTTTTTTTTCAGTCAACCTTTGCAATATGTTTGGTTTGGGGTTTCTTAAGCCTCAGAATGGTTACATGTATAACGAATTTTTACTTTCAATATTGTATTGGGAATTCTGCTTAGTATCTAAAACAGGCAATATTATGGTATTGTACCTTCAGAAAGTTACTGTCTTTGAATGGAGTGTCTTACAACAACAAGAGAAAAAGGAAGAGGGGGCACATGGGATTGCACAATTATAAGAACTTAAATTTACTCCTATTTGTGATATCTTTCAGAGCAATTATTCTTACCTAGTTACCCCCAAACTATAGATTAGGTCCCATTATCACTTTATTTTGCACTGCAGTTGATCTTTCAAGAGAACATAAGTACACTACGAAGAATTTTCTCTGCTTTCAGGTAACTTTTTTCATACATGTTATCAGAAAGACAATGAGGAAAATAGTAGTGTGAGAGACTGTATAATTGTCTGAAATAACCACTGCCTGTCTCTGTGAGAGGATTGTTCATCACCACCCCCAATACACTGTTTGTCCAAGTTAATTGCCTTGGTCAAAGGAATGTTAGTGGAAGTGACCTGTGTTTCCAGTGGAAACATAAGAGCTGTCATGAATTCCATCATCTCTTTCTCTCTCTGTACTGATGCCAACGTTCCCAAGATTCTGGCTCTTTTGCGAGCTGGTTCTCAGAATGAGAAGGCCATGGAGCACACATGCCTCCACTCCTTGAAAGACATGTGACAGCAGTACAAAAAATATTTGCTGTTGTCAGCCACTGAAATTTTTCCCCATTTATTTAACAATTATTACAGGCCAGGCACTGCTCTAGACACTGGAGCTGCGTCAGTGAAGAAAGTAGACAAAATCTTGCCCCTGTGAAATTTACATTCTACTGGAATGGTAGAGACAATGAAATAACTAAATAATATATTAAAAAGAAATAATATGATGGAGAAAAAATTAATCGGAAAAGAACAATGGGTAGGGAGTGGTAAGGGTTTCATTTTTAAATAAGGTAGTAAGATTAGGTATTGAAAGGGTTTTTTTTTCTTTTAATTTTTAAAATTATCTTTACTTCGCTTTGTTTCTAACTTTCAGAAAATGTTTTTTTCTGGAGAATTTGTAAAAGCACTGAGATTTAGCATTGTTACCACAACATAAATTAGCAAAAATTGACTGGTACATTTAGAATCATAAAATATTCCTACAAAAATTCAATTATGTATTTTTGAGAAAGGGAATTTTCATGTACTTTCATGCTTAAATGTTGACTGTGAACTTAGGAAAATATATTAATTCTTTAAGAACACATCCTTTAGTGATAGGACTGGTTAAAAGAAGGTTGTTTAAGAATCAGCCACCTGGGATATTACTGAGAGAATGAATGAGATAACTAAACATGCAGAGAAGGCTCCGCAATGAGAGATCTCCTGCTACCTTCTATCTTCTTCTTGCAAATTTCGAAGGACAAATAAGTGAATAAGGATGGATCAATATCATCTAAGAGTACACACTTGAGGTTATATTATGAAGAAACAATAGAAAACAGGAGGCGTCCTCTCCCTGAACGTAATAATACTTTTCCAAAAATGACTTAGTTTAAGAAAGATAATACGAAGTTACTAACCTTGTGTTGAGTTGTATGTCTGAAAGATTCAAATGCAAGCAATAGAAAAGCATGACTGCTGAATACTACTGATCACAGATAGTAAAAGTTTTAATGAGTGTTAATCCTGGACCATAATTATATATTTTATCAATATATCTTCAAATAAAAATCTTTAGAAGTACTTAAGAAAAACACATACTGGTAACAAATATGACAAAGGATTAATCCTGGATGTATAAAAACTTATTCAATGCAATCAAATATCCTGAGAGGTAAATGCAAGAAATGTAATTATCTAAATAAAATTAGGAAAATAGCAATCAAAGAAATGCGCATTAAAACCATGAGATAGTGTTTTTGTCTCTCATATTAATAAATAACAAGGTTCATATTACTTTCTAGCAAGAGTGTGAAAGAAATTCTATGAGTAAATGAAACATGTATATAATGTTTTTGGAAAATTATTAACAACAAATCACAAAGATTTCCAAATATTGCCAGTAAGTACATTTCTAGGAATATGTCTTAAGGAGACAATAAAAAAATTTAACCCTGAAATATTATATTTTTATCATAATAATAAAACATTGGAAACAAGCTATATGCTCCAGAAGAGTAGTTAGTCAACGCTTGTACAGAAACTTTTCTGACAATTTACTATAATTGTCTTTTATGTGAAGTTAAACAAAGGTACAAAATTATACAGATACCCATCAAAACCCTCTCTCTTCTCATCCAGAGTAATGGCATTGAAGCTGACCACATAGATACCCAGCCACATGTTTGTCTGCTGCCCTTCCTGTCTAGGTTCTCTCCAATAGCATATTCTGCAGGGAGGTGACTGGGAGCTTAAGACCTTCCCACCAGCTGCCACCTGGATGTAACAGTGAGTTTGCTTAACCAGTCAACAGCAATGCTATAGAGGAGGTGAAGCAGATACTTGGATAGAATCCTCACCCCTTAATGTGCACAGGGATTGAGATGCTTACCAGCCTTAGCCTATTGAAAGAAAGAGACATGATTTAAGTAATTTGTGGGGACTTTCCTGTAATATATACAGAGATGTAATATCATTATATTAATCATTTGTTTGGCTATTTGTTATTTTTTTCTCACTAGAAGAAAAGCTCAATGAGAGCAGGAGATTGATTTTGTTCACTATTGCATCCCAATGTCTGTAATAGTGCCTAGAACACAGTGGGTTCTCTATGAATGAATAAAGGAAGGAATCAGATATTTCTATAATATGGCAGACATTTATAATAGGGCAGATAGATGTTTCAAGATAGAAACGTCTCGAAAGGGAGATAGCAAATGATTAAGGTTACCTAATAAAACTTTTTTTAATATTTAATAAGGAATCATGCTCTCTAGTACATACTGATTAATAGAATTTATCTCATGTTTATGATGGTTTCTATCCTTTGTATATTTTAATTTTATGAATTTTAATATAAAAATAGTTTCATTTCCTTGAATATAGTCAACTATGACTTTCTTAAATCTTCTTTACATATTTTGGAGAAACAACCTGACTTTTCACTTTAAATGCCGTGTAGCTAAAAAACAAACAAACGAACAACTAAACTCTCAAAGAGCAGATGACACAAACCATTCTGAGGACAGAATAGTTCTAATAACTGTTATCTCATAAATGTTATCACACCACATGAGAGTAAGAACAAAATAAATAAATTATCAAATGCCCCAAGTATCATGGTACTAAATCGGTCCTTTATGAATTACTCCATTGGCACACTTCAGAGTCCATCATCCTCATTCATCATCTTGCAGTCCTATCCTGGTGCTTCCCCTTCATCCACTGTCCCTGGGCCCCTAATCCCAGATCCCGGTATCACTCGATGGCTCACAGGGCAGTGGGCCGCAGTGAAAACAACAGGCTCTAGAATCAGGAAAATGTGTGTGCCTGCAGTTTCTAGTTGCTTGAACTTGTCAAGTCATTCCTCTGAATCCCAGCTTACTTGAATATAAGATGAAAACGATACAGTAAATACAGGAAATCCATAAATTTAACATTCATGGTTTCTATTAAGAGGGAGAAATCTCTCTAAGGTCTCAGGCATGTATTAACTTATGAGTATGTTAACTTGTGAATGAGTCTAGCTAATCGATGCGTAAACACACACCTATAGTGTGCTCACACCTAGGGCTATTCCTATCCCCACCTTCCCTCCTTTCAAAATTATACCTATTGGGATTGAAGCCTCAGAAAGCAATGGTTCAAAACAGAAACCTAGAAATCATTCTAGACACCTCTTATTCCTCACCCACAGCACAGCAACTAAATGGCTTATATATTTTCCCTCCTTACATCTTATCTTTCTTCATTTCCACTGCCTTCGATAATAACTAACACCTTTATCGCACTTACCAGTGGCCAGCCACTCTTAAATGTGTTAATTCATTTAATATTTATAGCCTTAGGAGGCAGGTGCTATTATACATTAACTCCATTTTTCAAGTGACAGAGCTGAGACACAGAGGAGTTAGGTAACTTGCCCAAGGCCACCTAGTTAGAGAATGGCAAATCTGGGAATCAGACCCGGTCGGTCTGGCTCCAGAGTCTGTGTTCTTAGTCATTACCCTCTGCTAGAATGGCCCTGGTGTGAGCTACAAGTATTTCTTCACCTGCATTACCGCAGTCAGCCTTTTAATTGGTCTCTCTGTGTCCACATTTGCCTCCCCGCAATCCATTCTCCATCCTGCAACTAAAATATTTTCAAAAATTCATCTTCAATGTCATCACTACCTTACTAACATCCTTACATGGCATCTAAATTTTTTCCCTTTGCAAAAAGTGTTCACAAAGGCATAGAGACCCCAGGTCCGTGGGCTTAGGTTTGGTAAATGTAGTCTTGCAAAGAATAGATGATAATGTTCAAGAGTGTGTAGAAAACCAATATAAGTAGGAAACATACAAGGGAAGTTTCTGTGGTCACCAAATTCAAGGACCAAGAACAGATGCCCAAAGCCAGAGAACAGAGAACAGAGATGAGCATCAAATGGCAGCTAGGGAGGATGTGGGGAGCATTTCTGACAAATATCCTGGGACATCTGTTAACCCTCACTGGTTTTTCTCATCCCTCAGAGGGTGAGTAGCAGAATAAGAAGGGCTAGGCAGGGCTGGGTTTGAACTCTCACACCAGTACACAGAGCAATATGACCTAGAGCACTGTTTGTAAAGGTTCAACTTTCCCTTTAATAGATTCATAAGGTAGTTGTTAGGAAAAAATTAGATAATGTACATTACCTGGCACAAAGTAGATTCAAATTGTGGCTATTAATAACTAGTTGGAGACCAAAGGAGAGACAGTTATGGGTAAAGGGCCATGAATGATGGGGCCAAAAGATATTCATAAAGAATATTTCAGGGTGAAGTTCTAACTCTAACACACAGTTCTCTTATGGTAAGATTTACAACATGTGGCAGATTTACAAATGAACTCTAGATTCAACAATCACACAGTGAGCATATTGTTGTCTTTGTTTCATTCTCAAGAGTTAGGGATTTGCCATTGTTAAGGAATTGCCTAAAGCGAGGTCTAAGCTTTTATGTGGGGACATACCGCTGGCTATTTAGATTTGGCTATTCCACTTTTTAATTTAACATCTATAAATTAATGCTATATCCAGGGCCAGTTTGAGGAGAAATTGAAAGTCCTGACCTCCTTTAGTACCCAGGCTGTGCCAATTGAGGACTAACCCTCTATAACTTACAGCGTTGAAGTGTAGAAAGAGGTGGCTAGCCTGCGTCCCAAGGATCCCAAGTAAGTTGTGCTTATTGATGAGTACCTGAAAACTGTGGTGTGGTAAAAAGCATCTTAGGCTTTGCTGTCAGACTGGCTTTTGTCCTAGTCTTATACTCAACCCCTACTAGCTGTGAGACTTTGGGCAGGTATAATAAGTTACCTTCTCTGAGCTACAATTTATTTCATTCATAAACGGGAACAATGACAGCTGCCTCAAAATATTGTTAGGAAGGTTAAATAAGATTTCATGTAGGACTACGTTTAATTTATCTTATTGGGGAATGGATTTAGGGTGTCCCAGAACCCAGAACACTAACACTGCAGGGATCAGCAGCAAGCACGCCTGCCATACCTATTTGAACCCTGGTCCTTGTTCCCTAAGCGCCTCTCTCACCCTGCGGCATGGTTTCGGCGTCCCTTTCTGCCTGACTAGACTGCACCAGCTACACTCCTTTGGAGAAGACCTTGCCTGATTTCCTTCAGTCACTCCCACTGCTTAGAAAAAAAAAATGGAAACTGTAGAAAGAACTTTTAAATTTTTGTCTAATCAATCAACTAGCTGCCAACTATTGTGTATTTCCTACATAAATATTCCCCAAACCCATATATTTTTTCCTGGTTTAATTCCTCAGTGTCTCATCATCACTTTGTGAATGAAGATAAACCTCTTAGGATGACATACAGAACAGCTTTATGATTTGGTCTCTGCCTATTTCTCATGGTTGCATTCTCATCTGCCCTGGTCTTAAAATACGAACTACTCCAGGTTCTCTGAAGGTATCCTGTTACCGTGCGCTTCCAAGCCTTTGTATAAGCTGTTTCCCCTTTTAGCAATGCCTGTCCCTCCTTTGTCCGGCAGGCTTGTTTCTATGGTAATTTAAGATTTGATGCTGCCACCTTCTCTGGGAGGCCTTTCCTTTTCCCCAAGCTGAGTCTGATTCCCCTCATTTGTACTTTCTACATTTTCTCACTTAGCATCCTTTCTTGAAATCATTAGCTTATACTTGTCTCTCTCTTCCATGGAGCCTGTCCGTGAGCTCTGTGGGGACAGAGGTTCACACCTGTCATCTCCCCCGTAGTTTGTCTAGGGATTAGCCATCCAGTAAATGTTTGTGAAAATGTTTTGCATACAACTGTGGGACTCACTGTATGAGGAAATAAGCCTTGTGAGCACACTTGGTCAGAAAACCACATTCGTGAGGCTGAGGGTTTGAGCTTGACCACTAGGAACACCTCTTAGCCTGTCATGCTAATAATCACGGATAAGCCACTATTTTAGGGAAGCCAGGAGAAAGCGTACGTGGAAACTAATGCAAAAATCATCTTTGTGGAAGGAGGATGGCATTGGACATCAAAATACTTTAATATCCGCTGGACCTCAACAACAACAAAAATGATATGTAAAAACCTGTCAGAGAATGAAATTCCAAGTCTGGTGTGCAGGGGGGTAATGTAGGGATAAGGCAGAAAAGGAAGGTAGAGAGAGCCTAAATGTAGCCTGACAGGTTCCAGACCCTAGGCACCATGAACAAGGAAGTGGCCAGCAAGTCACTGGCCTGGAATCACCTGAGGATGGATGAATTTGTAAGCTGCATGCCTTACAAACTGTGCTTACCTGTCTGTAACAGCAGTTTATGATTTACCTTTATGACCTGACCTCAAGACAATGCTGGTCACATAAGGGGGTTTTGAACATTTAAAAACGTTACCATTGTCCCATAAGGGGTCCCCCTCCTGCTTGGGAGAGGACACCTACTCTGTGTGTGGAGTAGGATCTATTGTCTCTCTCTCTCTCAATAAACTTTCTGTAGCTAGTTGGCTTGCTCTTGAATTCATTCCTGTGCAAAGCCAAGAACCCACTTGGCAAGTTCAGCGGGGGGCCTTCCTCCCTTCACTGGGACACCTCCTGCTTCAGGAGTAGAAAACCCAACAAAACTTGACATGACAAAATGTGTTGTATCTCTGAGTATCTGTGTGCCAAACAGCAAACAAATATCTGGGATTGAAGGGGTGGACTGAAACACACGGGCTTTAAGCAGAATCTTCGCAAAGGACCTCTACCAGGATTTCATTTTGGCTTCCAAATGCTTTCCGCTATCATGGAATGGTGATTTCCTTAAACAAAGTTGTCTTTTGCCTGGCTGAAGACACGCCAGGCCTTCCTAGAGTTGCCTGCTCAGATCAGAGCTTCCATGAAGCCAGGGTCCCATCTGGGTAAACTTCACCCAGCACTCAGTGCCACCCACATTTAAATGCAATTAGCGGCTTTTGATAACAGTGGGGGAGTTTTCAGAGAAAAGCTCACTGATCGTCCCTGGATGGATCAAATTTCCATTTTGCTTTATATTTAATAGCTTACCCTGCTCTCTGGCAAAAAACCTATATAGAAGGAGAAAACATTAAGACCAAAAAATAATTGTCAAAATGGATGATAAACATTAGATTACATTAGATTCATATATTTAAGCTTCTTTCCAAGGCTAAGCTTATAAATTAATTATAGTTGCAAATAGAGCTCCTCTTGTACAAAAGTACATAGAATGTAGATTTTTTTCCTGTATTTCTGCTTTCCATTTGATGTATATTTACATCTCTCTGCTTCTTTTAGTGAATCTTAAACCCAGGGATAGGACTAGGTCCCTATTTGTATGGATCTTGTTCTCAGCCAACTGCTAGTTAATTAAAACAAAACATGCTAATATACACTCTGAATTTTACTGATAAAATTTAATAGCAGAGAGAGTTAGATGCATACATACATGCGCTTATACATGCAAAGCTACCTATGAGGGAAAGATTGTCATATAATCTTTCTCTTTTATGGCTTCACCGCCATAAACAAATCTAGTAGATGAATTTCCAAGAATATGAAGCTTAATATAGCTGTTTGGAGAGGAATCAACGGCCTGTTTACTGCACTTATCGACAATTTGTGAAAGAAGAGACCAGAAATCAGTCTAATTACCAAGTGCCAGTTGTGCTTGTTAACACCAGCTTTGTGACCAAATGTTATTCCACAGTTGTCACATCACACGAGGGTTTCATTACTAACATAATAGTGAACAAGATCACATGAAACACTATTGATTGATCTGCCACACAAAGGAAGGACACACTTGTCTCTATTATAACATGTTACATCTTTGACTGCATGCAGCAGATGTAGCCAGCCATTCCTCTTGCTAGGGAAGTGTAATTTCGATACTGTCCTCCTTTTTAAGTGTTTGCCAATTAGCGTCCCCTTTCTATTTGCATGTGTCATCAATGGGCTGAAGAAACAAGAAATTATCCTGCTACAACTATTCCTGATCTGTAACCAAGACTCAATCGATTCTCTTGAATTGAATCCAGGAGATGCTTGGGGTGTGCACAGTGTTTACTTTATCAATTGTCATTTCTGGAAATAAAAACAAATGGCTGCTTTGTGTTAGGTTGGTTTCATGCGTTTTGCAGGAGACTCAGCTATAATTAGGCAATCCAGAAAGGATAAAGGCAAGGAAGCCAACCCCTCTTGTGGTCCCTCTTCCCTAAATTGTCAGAGTTAGAAGGAAGAAAGGCACCCATGATCCCAAATGAACCGAAGCCATTATCATCACCACAGTCCTTCAGTACTTGCATTTTTGGCGTCTGTCTCACAAAACCTCAACAAATCGTTTTCTTCAGTCCGCGTTTTTCCAAAGGAGCAGTCGTCTTTATTTTTAAATGAACCCAATGAATATTATAACCTGGAAGGGGATTTGTTTATCACGGGGAGCAAGTACCTAAACAAGCACAAGGCATCATCTTATCTGATGATGAGTGATTTATCAGGCAGAACATGAATCTGCTCCTCACCAACTCGATTTTCCTGTTTACGCTTGTTGAACAGATACAATTTAATGAAGAATATAAAGTACTTAAAATCTGTCTACCATTAATAGTTTAATTAAACTGACACATACTTCAAAAACAGAGCGACAGAAAACATTAATTTTGGTTATAAAGGGCATGGCATTATTAAAGTGCAATTAAAAACAACATTCACTTACGGTTAACAGCTAAAACAATTTAATTATTTAACACTGTATTGTCACTTGTGACTAACTTCACCTCTTTGATGTGGGGATGTTCTGTGTCCCTGTTGATTGTTGTGGTTCATTCCCTTGAATTCCAAATGGGGTGGCATTCTCAGAGCATCAGCATCTACATTCCCAGTCCCTGCTGGCTAGTACGCATTGCGAAGTATGAAAATTTAACCAACTGTTTTGTAGTGTTAACTGCTACCCTACAAGTAAATTGTGATTATATAGCATATGTGAAAAGTTTCACCTACTCTGGAAACATTAGCCAAGGTTGTACTTTCTCTTCAGGCACTTTGAACAATAAGATGCAATGTAATAAACCATTAGAAAACATGGATACTGAACCTATGTTGTCTGGTTTCCAATTGAAGATCCCTAACTTCTAGCTAGGTGATCTCAGGCAAGATTTTAAGCTCTGTATGCCTCTGTATCCTGATCTGGTGATGAAGACAATACTAGAAGTTGTGTAAGGGTGTTGTCTTCAGGAATTAATGGGTTAACAGATTTAAAGTACTGAGAATGCTGCTTGACACATAAGAAGGACTAAAAATTGTGAACTATGATCATTATTATTATCATTAAGTTATGAGTATACAAATTAAAACCGAGTAAGCATAATCTCAAATAGTCAAGGACAAAATAGGCAAAAATGAATATCCCACAACAGAGAGTAATCCAGCCACCAGGATATTACTAAACCAAATGGGAAACATTCCCTACTCAGTATCAAAATTGCCAAAAAATTTACAAAGACATGTCAAGTACTTTATAAGGAAGCGTTGTATACATTTCATATGCCCTTTAATATATGTATGTAAAATTTAAACACCTAAAATTTTGGATTTACTTCTGAAGGAAAAACGTAGTGTCTAATACATGGAACCTTAGTCAATACCGATTTGACTCCTTTCTGTTACAGATGAGAAAACTGAGGCCCAGACAAGTTACAGAAGAAGCAACATGTTGAAGACCAAATGGAGAACTGGCAACAGAGAAAGAGTTACAACTGAGGTCTCTTCGCAACAGAGCTAGCGCCTTTTCCATTACCTACATTTACCACATTTACCATTATTCTCATGTGCATGGATGAGAAACAGAGGTAAAAATGAGTTCCAGAACTTGTCTTCACATCAGTCAGTGGTCTAAGAATCCAACACTGACTGAAAGTTCTCCAGTGTTGACAACATGTGTGAGATGTTTAAAGTATTATCACAAAGGTATTAGGAAAAGCACTTAAGAATACTTGAAATGTAGGCGTATAGGGGCCAAATACACACTGATGGGACATAGCTCATAAAAGTAACGGAAAGGAACTTCTCTATCCTGAGTATAAATGGGTTGTGGCTATCAGAATATACTTGCAGTCCTCACTGGAAGATAGCTGAGAGTTCTTTAAAGAAGAGAAATTTGGCAGTTAAAAGAGATCTGGGGTAACCTATTGAAAGAATATGAATGTAAAAGTTTTATTTCTGTCCCCAAAGGTAGTTGGTCAATGGTCCTTGTATATAATGTCCGAAAACTTGGCAGGTAGGAAAAAACATTAGGTAGACTTCAGGGAAATATATGCTAGTAGATAACTTGAATATTATTCATTCGTCATAGTTTGAGCTGGCATCTAGGGGGAGAGGGGTGTTATTAGTGCTCTTTTGAATGGACTTTAATTAATAAGCCAACATTTATTAAGCACTACTTATGTGTCTGTCAGTAACTGCTAGGCTCTTGTTTCCTCACTTCTCAATGCCCTACAGATGCTCCCATCTGATTCCAAGTAGCTGTGGAACCCTGCCAACCCCTGCCAACCCTCTCAGATCAGCCTGAAGACTGGTCCTTATATATTTATAATCACAGAGGGTCCAGACACGTCTTAGTACTTAGCCTTTTTTTTTTCCCCTTTTGGAACATCACATCACACACGTGACTATATTCAGGTCCTGACTTTCTTCATACTATATTTTTGAGCTGGGTCCTTGACTCCTACTCTTGTCCTTCTTGAACTCCTCCCTTGCTAGGACCTGGCTTTCCAAGCTTGCTGCCTTTACCTAACGGAGATCTCAGGCCACTCCCTGTTTCTCCATGTGCTTGTGTGACAAGATCCATTCCCAGGCAAAGTAAAGGGAAGGTGACACAAAAGAGATATAAAAAAAAATACCTACCGACATGGAGCATATGTAAGACAGACATATGAAACAATTGAACTAAATTGTTCAGTTGCGCAAGATGACATACGACAACAGTAGAACTACAGAAAGGAGTGGTAGCTACTGGTTTCCATATCAAGATGGGCTTTCCAGAAGCCACAAGACTTGAGCTGATATTCAAAAGTGCTCAGAATCTTTATACAGACAGAAAAAAATAGGTTCTCACTGCATTAGTTGAATGAGATACAAGTGAGAGAAACAAGAGAAATTAAGGCACAGAGACAAGAGTGAGCATGGGGTGGGGTGAAGGAAAGACAGTGAGGAGCAGAAAGCAGCTGAGACTAAACCAGAAATTCATGTTGAAAGGTATGAGCTGAAGTTCGACAGGGTATATGGAGTCCCATAGATAGTTTAATGACAGGCCTTTCCATTGGGTTATTTCCATATTCTAATCTATGAACAAAATAAAAAAAAAAAAATCTTATGGCAATTGAGCCCCATTGAATGTCTCCTACAAATCTGGATTTCTCCTACTGCCTAATGGGTACAGCAAAGTGTAGCAATGAATTAAAATAGGATGCACATTATGGGGCTTCCTGGCTGTGCCGTCCTTCCTTGCCTTGTCTTATTGAGTGCATGGAGCTATTATAATTGCACAACCCAATTTCTAGCAAAAGAGGCTAGGTCAACTGATTTAATTTCACCCAGACAATCTTGCAGGCTCACTCAGTGAATCAAACAATAATCCTTTAGTTAGTGGATCAATAAGAAATTAAGAAGCAATTAAAGAGAAATGAAAAAAAAAAAAAAACCTAAAACTTTACATTGACCTGGCAGTAAGGTTTTTTTCCCTACCAGAAAATCAAGATTTAAAAACAATGGAATGCATTGTACTGTTCTAGAATTCTTTCCGTTGGTTTGAAAATTTTAAAAATAAAAAGTTAAAAAAAAGAAAACAGTAAAAATATAAAGAACTTTAAGTTCTAAAAACTCGATAAATAACATTTACATTTGTATTAGAATATAACATGTCTTCTCTACCCACTGATTTAAGCAAATAGCTAAATGGACACAAACATACTTTATGGAAATAGCTGTGACTATGTAGAGATGCTTAGAATAAGAAATCAGTTTTCCAAATAATCATTTCATTTGTGGCACTGAGGCAACATTTCAAAATTAAAACTTGCTTTTAACAAAGATCATTTCAGTTGCAATCACTCTCCAAATAACCAAAGCTTAGATGCACTATTTATTTACTTCATTTACAAAGAAAGCAAAACAAAACAAAAACAGGATTTTTTTTTTTTTTTTTAAAACAAGAGCCCTTCATATGGTACCCAGTTTTTATCTTTCTTGGGTCTAGTAATTATAGCTGTGAGCTGAGAAATAGAAATACACACTTTCATCTTATTTTTCCAACTGAAATGTTGGCTAACCTGTGATAAATTGCTTAACCCCACTGTATCATTGGATCTACCTCTGTTTAAAAGGTGAGGAAAAGTTGCTTACCTGTGGAAAGTGTGTGGTACAGGTGAGTGAGCACAAGTCTATTAAGTGCGCAGAACAGAAATATGATGTAATGATGAAATAGTGTGATTTTTACAGCAAATCTTTAATTTGAAGATCAAACCTACTTGAAATCAAACCTAATTCTCTAGGAGAATCATGATCTCCTAGAAAAGAATTCCCTGAGCAAAAGAAGATGGCCTCGTCCCACCTGGAGGGTGGAAGAGAGAGGCTCACACATAACAACAACAAACACAAAAGTAAAACAAAGGCAGCAAGAATATTAAATGAAAAAAATGCAGGTATCGTCTAAGGAAGGACCTAGAAAGAAGATAGCAGGTCTTGAGATCTGTTCTCAAGCAGGTGCACCCATCAGGTACTACTGCTCTAATTTCCCTGCTTCGAAATAACACAGCAAATTATTAAGCATTACCTGTGGGTGCTGATGGCTGAGGGGGCACAGACTTCAGAAGATGCTGATGTTGGATGAAGTATTGTGTACTATAAGTGACTACATTTCCTCTTTTGATTTAAAGGTGTTTTATTGGACAATACATGCCATTTTTTCTTTATGTTTCACACTTAATCCTTCAAATAGAGAGGTATTATGTGAGAAGCTGTGTGGGGTGCTTAAAGACCTGCACACCATCAGTAATACAATTAAAATTGGCATTTATAAAAGTGTATTTTGATTCCTAATCCTGTTTTTACGAGTGCAAAATCACATTAGAAAACAATGTGATGCTAATTAAAGCTTTGTCACCCATAAGACCTTAGTGAATTGCATTTGTAATAGGCTCTGATGTAGAAGCAATTTCTGCTGGGGAAACTTAAGCAGAATATGTGACTACATTTTTTGTTACTCTATTAAAATCAATGCTACAATTGTGTATGTTACTGTTGTGTTTTTATCTCTAAACTGAGCTTGAAATGTCATGTCATCTAAAGTTAAATTCAAAAGCTAAAAAAAGTATTGCATTACATTTGCATATTTTAAGAGCAATCAAAAGGCCAGGGATACTATTGATTTTCCTGATAAAGACTAAAAGGCTTGATGGAAGCATCAACATATGCTTCAAATCATACATGAATCTTGCCTTGCAAAAACAAAGGTAGCTATTGGGAAAAAAACAAAACTAATTGGTCCTTGTTCTTAGCTTTATGTAAAACTTAGCTACAAGGTTATAAATTCAAAATTAAATAACTTTTATGGAAACATAATTTGAGAATATGAGTTTTTCTAGGAGTCTTCAGGTCAGCCCTAAACCACTCACAACATGGTAATTTGTAAAATCCTGGATTTAATGGGCACTCAAACATAAATTCAGATTCAGTTCCTCTTGAGTCCAGGAGCCATCTCTCGAGCTCTGATTATGGACAGAGAAGGAAATCACGTAGATTGGAATCTGAAAACCATCCAGAGCTTACCTTGACCTTTACAAATGGCCACTAACATTGCTTAATAGCTATGTTAATGTCGATGTCTGTGTGCATGAGCAATTTAAACAGCCTCAGGATCGTGCCATTTTTATATTGAAAATCCTATTATAGCAACAAGTAACAAAACTCATAGTATTTTTAATGACTTAACCCAAACAGCCATGGTTCAACATCAAGAATAGCACTAATATGACCTGGAGGAAGCAAAATGGGCACGGATAATTGATATCTCTGAGAGTAATTATAGGGGAGTTTTAAGCTCTTAAAGATTCTTAGAAAGTGATAGTGCATTAAAATTATTTTTAAATATTCAGATATGAACACTTGAGGTTTTATTTCAACTTATGGTTACAGATAGATATCTAGGCAATACAAGACTCTCTGGTTCATCGTGCCTTCCACTTCTGTCTAAAAAAAAAAAAAAAAAAACAAATCTATCTATCTCTTGATCTTGGTCTCTCTTGATCTTGATGGGTCAGAGAAATGGGTAAATCGAGATACAAGCATTTAAAGGAGATGTAATGATGTAACTTTCTAGAAAGAAATGCACACTACAAATAGGACAGCAAACAAGTCACCCTTCACAGTGACCAAAATAGGGAGGACACGGTGAATACGGACAATGCGCATTAGGGACTGTGAATGAGAGTTTTGCACAAAGCAAATGAAAAGAGCCAGAGATTTAATGGCAGCATATGAACAATATGTGAAAAAGAAAGAAAACATCAAATGAATCCACATATTTAGAAGAAAGAAATGCTTTCTGGTAAGATGAAGGATAGTGCAGGGGGAACTAGGCATGAGACCAAAGGAAAAAAAGTGCATATTTCATCTTGCAAGGGAGTGGTGGCCATTGAAAACACAACCATAATTACAGTAAACCCAATAAACAAAGTAAATATAAAGAGAAGGAGAACTGGAAATAGAAAAAGGAAATTACGTGGTTATTTTCTTCCCTTTAAAGCTACATTGTGCTTCCTTTTGTATTCTGCTTTTTTCAGCCTTTTATTTCTCTTCAAGAGGAAGAAACAAGCAAAAATAATTTACGATCATAGATTATCGGTACCCACAGTCCATCTGTTTAGTTTAACCACAGCAGAATGTGTGAGTGTTTGTATCTAGGGAGAGACGGGTGGGCATGATCACGTACCAATGACACAATCCAATGTATAAAGCCCAGACCCTGTTCACTAAAATTTCCACTATCTGTGTTACAATCCTGCTTGAAAGTATTCATAGGAATTAAACTTAAGGAGTCCCCCTTCTTCTTCTTCTTCTTCTTTTTTTTTGAGAAGTCAATTGTTTCTGGAATGAATACTCACAATACATGTCCCCACAAAGGACAGCTAATGCTTCCAAAAGTGAAACTGGTAAACAGCCACTGGCAGTAGAAATTTATGGAATTAGAAAAACCGGACTGGTTAGAATACATGACTGCAGTCATTGTTGCAGAATGATTGGATTCATGTCTCATCAAATTTACATTGTGAAGACTGAATATAGTATGATTAGGCATTATTTTAACAACTACATTAAAATACAATTTAAAATAAAATGGCCCTTCATATCATACTAATATCAGTGTTTTAAATAACAAAGGGGATTTTTTTAAAGGAAAGGATTAGCATTTTGTTTCAATCAGTACAAGCAATGAGATTCCAGTTGGGGTCTCAAAGATTCAGGATTTTATTAATATTCCAGAGATGCATTTGTGTTGCCTCTGGGTACACTGAAAAGCCACTTAAACCGCACTTAAAACAGCACTACAGGATCAAATTGATGTGCATCAACCATTTACAATAAAACTTGATTATTATAAAGGCATACATATTTGCATAATTACATGTTTGATTTTTTGATAATGCAGCATACAAGACAAAATGTTGCTTCATGTAGAAACACATCATCAAAAAGCACCATCTGCTGTAGTATTTAATGCACTGCACACTGATCAAAAATGTTGAAGATGGATTTCTGAGTATCAAAAGGAAAAAAAGGCTGAGTTGTATTTACACAGGCAGTATGGCTGGCTGGATCATGTGGAAAGGAGAAATAAAATTCAGGCAAAACATGGCATAAAAAGATAAGACCCACACGTCTTCAAACACAGAAATGAGCACTTTCATGAATATGGCATAAGAGGTTTGGATGTCTGTTTATATGATGTCATCCTTGCATTTAGTAAATTTTCAGATTCTAGATTCTATATTTAGAAATGAAACACTTTAGAATAATTGCTCATGAATGGGGTTATCCTTGGAGAGGGTTCCATTGTGTGTAGCAGTATATTTGGAAAGGAGAAAGACAAAACCCTTCATTTTCATTGTGCACTAAAATGAGGATAGTAACAATGAATCTTAGTGGATTTATGGATGATTTTTCCCCTTTTCTTTTCTTCTTCTTTTGTTCTGTTTACTTGTTTATTGCTTAAACAATCTTCCTAATTTTCATGTAATATACATTTCGAGTCTGTATCAAATAAAAAGTATAAAAAAATTATAAAAGTTGGAGATCCATTTTCTGAAAGAACCCTTCTTAGGAAAAGAACAAAACCAAGACAATACTCACAAAAAATACTAACATGCAAAATAAACTTTCCAAATGCTTTGCAGAGCACTTAGTAAAGTATTAATAGAAGACACACTCATGGGATGAACAGAAACTATCTGGCCATGGGGGTGATTGTGTTGTCTTATTACTGGTGAAATAAAGCTACAGATCATAAGGGCGTAGTGTTGAAAATGGAGTTACACTTCCCAGAAGGGAGAAATGACCTCTTCATAAGAACTTCATTTACTCAGGGCCTATAAGAATTACTTAAAACCACAAATGATCTCATATAGGTCTTTTGCTATATGAATCCCCAAAGACCCTGACTTAAGAAAAGGAATCCTATAGATGAAGAACAAGTGGTGAATTAGGGAAATTGAGAAATGGTAAATTTGAATTATGTTGGTGTCCTACTGCTAGTTCCAAACCCTCCCCACCACAAATTGAAATATTAAAATCAAGTCTTGTTTGTATTCTGTACAAGTATTCAGAATTAGCAAAATAAAAATTTCGTAATACTAACAGTATTATTCAATTAAGACACCTAAGGGTGGAGAGGGAAAATGTTCTAAGGAAAAGTTCTAAAAGCTTTTCAAAAGGAGGAAGATGGGAACCAAGGGAGAAAGGACCATAAATCAAATACTACAAACCTCTCTCCCTCACCCCAACTTTAGAACTGATTCTGGGAGATTACTGGACCTAATGCTCCTTGACATGGGCAGCTCCATACTCATTCTGTTTCCTGTCTAGAACACACAGCAGGAAGTTCTCATATCCTCGGAACAGAAATGGGCATGTGGCAACCTAGTAGGTGACAGGGGCCCAAGGAGAGCAATTGGCTACTCTCTGTGGGTGTCCTGTGTGCTGACCATAGACCTGAACTTCAGGGAGGACAATGCATGAGGGTCATAGTTACAGGGCTTGTCCAGGCAGGCACATGTTCACATTTCTTATGTCTTACAGCTGTGTCCAAAGATCCAAAGCCAAATCAGCTGTGCTGATAAGTGAAACATTTGACTATCACTCAATTCTTAAGGCCTGGAAACAATGCGTGAGTGTGTGTGTGTGTGTGTGTGTGTGTGTGTGTGTGTGTGTGTGTGTGT
>NW_012153062.1:3528871-3591796 GCF_000956105.1 Propithecus coquereli
AAAATTAAAATGATCAGAAATCCTACTTTCCACTTACTTAGCTTTTAAATTTCCCATAGAAAAATGAAAATATATTCTTTAAATGAACAAAATAGCATTGATTCATTTAAAGCCCATTTAAAAAAAATTAACCTTTTTATGATGAAATAAATTAACATTAATGATAAAAATTCAAACAGCACTGGAAAATTATATGGTGCCCACAATTTTAACAGCCCAATCCTGGCCCTTTTTTGCCCAATGTTAGGGCGTAAAGGCCATACGCAGGCAAGAAAGAATTCTTAGACGAGTTTAGGATAGAAAGAAGCATCAAGTTTATCTTACTCTTTCTCTGAAGAGAAAGAGAGCACAGCACCAGGAAATAAAGAGAGGCTCTGGCCCTGAGGCCAAAGGACTCTAACTCTTTACTAGGGCAGGCCGAGGAGGGGTGGGGAGATTTATGATTGTAGTCCAACTAATAGAGGACAGCTGAGAAACTGCTGAGTTCATCCTTTTCTGTCTCTCACATAGCAAGTTGATAACAGGAATTGGGTTTTTTCTTTTTTTCCTTCTTGATAGTGGGAGACATCTGGTGCTGTCTCTCCTTGAAGAGGTGGGGGAAGCTCATGCCTCGGCTGTCCGCCCAGGGACTCTTCAAGTCTGTTTAAACAAATTCAAAAAAAAAAAAAAGAAAAAAGAAAACTTCTTGTCTGTAAGTAGTGAAAATCTAAAATGACAGTTGATCAAATTGTTTACTGTTTACTCTTCTCCCCAACCTCTCCCTCCCCCAGAAATTCCTTTCCCTTTTGAAATGTGAATTGACCAGCTCTGGCGAATGTTAATGAAGATTTATACTTTCCTTTGTTAATTCAGCTTCTTTTAATTGCTAGGTAAACATCTCCATAATAGAGATATTCATGTTACTAACCTTAGGAACAGAGTTCATATCACTCTAAGTGGCTGCCAGTTAGAAATTCATTTTCCTTGTTAGCCCATTAGTAAGACTGTCCTTTCAGCCAATAGTCATCCGCACTGCATAAAGAGTTCACAAGGCCAAAGGGGAAGTGCCCCCAGATAATTTGTAAAACATGCTTTGGGGAACCGGGGTCCAGATTCACAAGCCAGAGGCCTTCACATCTTCCCTGAGCATCCCAAGAGTGGGTTGCATTGTGGATGGGGACACTTTCAGGTCTGCAGGCTGGCTGTGGAGAGAGTGTGTACGATCTGGCTGGGATGCCCTCCGGGTGCTTGCAAGGGCCCTTCGTGGTGCAGGAACAGTTTCAGGTGGTAAGAGAGGCGGGCCGGGCCGTGGGCTGAGGACAGGAGTGGAACAGCAGAGTCTGAATATTCTACATTTGAATCTGGCCGTCTGGGTCATTTTGGAGTTGTATTTGTTAAGGAAGGAGACTAGAACATGTTTCACTTGATAGTTCGTCAGCTCGATTTCTAACCCTTAAAGATTTTGGTGTTTGATGTGTTGGCCAATATCAGTACTTTTGCTCCTGGAACTTCAAGTATTAGGGACAGGCTTGATGGCAACAGAGAATCTTTTCAGTAGGGTTTTCTGCAGGAAAGCTGCAGCCATTTAGTTCTGAATATTCCCATGTTTCCTCCTGGAAAACAAACAGAGAAAGGAGAGAATGTACAAAACTAGCCATACATTCTATTTTCACAGACATCTTCTAAAGTATCTGAGACCAGTGGAGATTATAGGCTGCCCCACAGAACACTGAGACAGTATGGTGAGAAGTTGTGGGCAGGGTCAGGGGCTGAGTGGATTTAGATCTTAGAAATTCCCAGAAAACACACACACACACACACACACACACAATTGCTGGGAGCTAGGCTGAGATCAAATAGGAACAAAGTGGAGGAAGAGGCAGAGTGAGAAGCAAGGAAAGTGCCCAGTGGGGCCCAAAGGGAGATCTTGGACTGCTATAGCAAAAGCAAATAATTCAATAGTATACAATTACACAGAGGATCTTAGAAGGGAAGGCCTGTGCCCATGAAGGGCAGTGGCTCACGACGGAACCAGGCAAGTGTAGGACTGGCTGAATTAAATTAGATTCCGGAACAAAGAGACGTCATAATTTAAAAATATCTATCTCTGTAGCAACAAAAATGGTGTCGTTGACTCACATAGACTTGAAGGATGCATTGCCTCTTTCCCCCCTCCCTGGCTCCAGGAAACTCTGTCTATTACCAAGTCCAGAAAAATCCAACTTATTCAATATGAATGTCAAATTAAAAATAGGCATAGCATACATGCAAAGACCTTAAAAAATGTTTTAAAAATTAGAAAACTTTTCTGAAAATAAAGAAAATTCAAAAGGAAAACATTTGTCCCCAAAGCAGAGAAAATTATAAGCCATGTGATACTGAAGTAACTACTGTTATCAAAGCAAACCACGAAACATAGAAATAGAAGAAATCAGGGAAGTGTTGCTTAGACCAAAGGTGTCAACGATTGGAGGAGGTAAAGCAGTTACTGCAGAATGCAGGAAAGAAACACATGAACAAGAGAAACCTGTTTCAGAAATGAAGACTAATTATCAGCACATGGGACAGTAGACATAACCAAGGATAAAAGACAGAGAACAGAAACTGGAAAAGCAAACAAAGTGAAACAGAAATGAAGTAAGAGATTTAAAAATAATCATAGAAAATAATGTAGCATATGGAAGACCATCAAAAGGGATGCAATCTATCCCTTAGTGAATTCCCCCCAAAAGAAAACCAAAACAATTAAACATAATTTATGAAACCTTTCCTGAAATGGAAGGAGACTTGTGTCTGCATGATGCAAGAGCACCGGGAAAATGAACTGCAAATGGTCAACGATGAGGCATATGCTAGCTGGGTGGGGCTTGCAACCTTAGTATCAATCTTGATTTTTGGCTAATAAGCTTAACAAAATAAGGAAGGAAATTTACAATGTTAAGGAGGGTCAATGAAATTATAATGCTATGAATATGTATCAAAATGGCAGCAACTATAATAAAGCAGAGTTTGCAGGGAATACACAGAGAAATAGCATGACATTAGCTGTAGAAGGCTTCAGTTTACCACTTTCAATCCAAGAGAGATCAAGTGAGCAAAAAATAAGCAAAAATAGAGAGGACCCAAACAACATAATCCACAAGGTAGAAGAAAGTTTGTTCACATCACTGGGAGTTTGGGAGTTTCTTTTATACCACAGCATAATCATGCTATTCTTGCTGTAACCCATCTCTGAGATATTTCTATGCCAGCATCATATTAAAGGGGGAAATTGTAGAACCATTCCCATCCAAGTCAGGAACGTGATTAGCCTCTCAACTCTTTTCTTTAAGACCACTGTGATCTCATATTATGAGAAGTATTCACTAATAAAATTTAAAAATAGAAAGAAATTGGAGATAAAAATTATAAAATGGTAATTATTTGCATATGAGTATTTAGCCACAACTGCAAGAGAATCTGCTGAAGACAACAAAAAACAGGAATTTATCATTTAATGTGAAGTATTTTAATCTATCTACTTCTATTTTTAGCTTGCATGTATACAAATAACAACCAGATAGAAAATATTAACAAAATAAAACCTCATTTATAATAGCAAAAGATAAAAAAAAAAACCTATGGAAAATTTAACTAAAAATGTAGACAACTGATATAAGGAAAACTATAAAATTTGCTTGATGAACATACCACATAGGCTCGACAAAATAGAAAAATTTACCAAGTTCTAGTATAGGAAGACTCTACATTATTAAGAAAAGTCTATTATTCCTGAGTTAATTTATACTTTTAATGCAATTTTAATAGAACCATCAATTTTTGGTGGAAATTTACAAGCCAAATTTGAAGTTTATATGGAAGAATATTAAGCCAAAATAATCAAATAAAAATAGGCAAAAACATAAATAGTTCACAGAAAAATGAATATATAAATTAGATGCTCAACTGCGCTCATAATAAATTCAAAAAAACTACATTAAAATATCATATTTGATCTATTAAAACAGAAAAACTCTAAAAGTTTGGCTATACATTTTGTTGTAAAGGCTGTGTGAGAAAAAGGCATTCTCATATCTACCTGACAATATTCATAAAAATTAAAAAATATGTTATTCTTTAGTCCATCAATTTAGCTTCTGGAAATTTGTACTCTCCTCTTTTATTTGTACATATTCGTTATAAAAGATTGGAAACACCCCAAATATTCATGTAGGGTAGTGGTTAAATAAACATTGATATAGCTACACGTTGGAATATTATGCAACTGTGAAAAGAATGAGGATAATCTCTGTATGCTAATATAAAAGGCTCTCCAGAATATATTATGAAGTGAAAATTGTAAGATGCAAAGCAGTCCATATGATGTGTCAAATTTTGAACAAGAAAGGAGGAAAATCAAAGTGGTTATTTTCATTTGCTTATATTTGCCCAAATAGACACCAGAGGAATATATAAAACTCTAATAAATGTTTTTTTCCTGAAAGGAATGGGAGGAAGAGAGGCAGGGTTAATTGCAAGATATCTAAATATATACCTTTTTATGGAGTTTTTCATTTTCAACCTCATGAATCTATTACCAATGGGTTATATACTTAAAATACAATGTTCAAAAAAGAATCTTTTAGCATAAAGATAACCAGGATTTTATTTCTTCTGAAGATGATTTTTTAAATATCAAACTTTAGATATCCGTGGTTCCAAGTCACTTTCTGTTTTATTCTTATGAAAAAGTCAGTGAGTTGAGATGCTGAAGTACCAAAGTAGGCTACAGGACAAGTCGGGTAGAGTAAATAATGGCATAGTCATGCCAGGTGTGCTGGTAACTGTCTCCTGAGGAGTTTCTGAATTTGAAGTAAAATTTTATCCCAAAGTGGTGCTGTCGTCAACTCTTCACTCTTTGATCCTTCATGTCACCTCAGGCAATCCATTTTCAGTCAATCAAAAAAACACTTTATGACTGCAAAAATCATAAGTGATTCAACAAATAATTATTCAGTGCTATTAGGTGACAAGCACTCTATATATTTTGGTCAATTATGCAGAGCCTTCGACAGAGTCAAACAGAAGAAATAGCAAGAAACAAATAGCAACAAAGTCAGCAAATACATATAATAATTATGAATTACGGAAATAAGGTACAGAAATAAAGAATAAATGGAAGATTGACTAAGATAAGGTCACCAGGGAAAGTTTCTCTAAAAAGATGACGTTTAAGCCGAGACCTAAGGGGCATATGAGTCCTTCATGAGAACATCAGGGGGAGTGGAGTTCTAAGCTCGGGGAGCACCTTGTACCCCACGCGAAGGATTGAGATGAGGAAATGGCAGGAGTGAGTCTCGGGTGTGGAGGGTGAAGGGAACGTTGGAGTAAGAGGAGCTCAGGGAGCGAGGCAGGAGGTTGGCCAGCAGGACGTATAGCCACACCGATGTGCCTGGACTAAGAAAATGTGCAAAGGGAGGTTGCATGTGTCATGCTGGGATTTATATTTCAGGAAAGAGTAGTCTGTGGCTGTAGAGATTCAATTACAGAGGGAGTGGCAGTGTTGTGTGTACATGGAGAGCACTTTGGAAGTATTGCAGAGGTGAAGTTTAAAATAATAGTAGCTCAGACTAGAGTGTGGCAATAAAGATGGAGAGAAGTGCATCACCTTGAAATATACTTAGGAGACAGAAAATAGGATTTAGTGATGAATTGGATATAGAGGAAGAGAGACAGGGAGAAATAATGAGTAACTCCCTGCTTTCAGGCCTGAGCACCAAAGTGGATGATGTTGCCCCAAAAAGGGAAGATGGGAAAAGGACTGGGTTTTTGGAGAGAAATACGAACTCAGACTGGGTTATATTTATGTGAGATGCCATGAAGCATCCATGAGAGGGTGTTATATAGACAAGTATGTGAGTCAGGATGCAACAGGAGAGGTTAGGATTAGAGATACAAATGTAGAGTCATTGGCTTGAAAATGGTATTATAAGCCATGAAGATGAATAAGATTACTTATGGAAACATAAGGCTTGGTGTTCAGAGCAGAATACTGAGGAAATTCAATACTTAGAGGTATTATAGACAGAGAAAGAGGAGACACCAAGGAGACTTAGAAGGAACAGCTAGAGAAGCAGGTCAAAAGTCAGGGAAATATAGAATTATATAAGCCAAGAACAGACAGAATTTTGAGAGGAGAATGGTCGACTGTTGAATGTTGCTGAGAGTTCTAGTGAGATGAAAATACGGATTTAGCCAAATGGAGGTCATGAGTGACCAATTGGATTATGAGGGTGAATGCCAGTCTGGAGTGAATTACAGAGTGAACGTGAAGTGAGATCGTAAAAAAATGGGATAGTAGCTGAAGAGGGATGTGGATCCACACAGAGTATCTTCTTAGGACAGTGATACTAGATTACGTTTATATGCTGAAGGGAACAATCCACTTGAGAGAGTCCAACAGAAGCTTGAACTTCTGTTCCTGAATTCCTTGAATTCCTGAGCAAATGGGAGGGATGGGATTCCAAGCACAAACTGAGGTATGATCCTTTGGGAAGAGGACACACCCAATTATAAGGAAAGAAGAAAGAGAAGACAGGCGCCGTAGCAGGAGGCTTTCCAATCTTGTGGTGGAAATCCTCTACTCTTTTCAGTGAGCTGTGAGGCAAGCAGAAAGCCAGAGTAGAGAGTGGTACCTTCAAGGGAGAGGTGATGGTTGGACAAAGTCTTCAAAGAAGAGTAGATGTTCGCCAGGCAGATGGTGGCACACAGGAGGGGAAATGGATAGCATGAGAGGAGCAGAGTGAAGGGTGTCCCTGAGGAAGAAAAGTGAGTGGACAAAGGCACAGTGATGCCAAACAGCCTGGTGCATTAGATGACATTAAACAGTGTCAACAGATTAATATGGCTGGAGCAAAGGGTACAAGAGCTAAGATGAAGCCCTTGGATGAAATGCTTAGGAGGTGAGACAGTGTTCTCTGGGCAGCATGGAGTCACTGGAAACTGTAAATAGTCGTAAGAAAAATATCACTCAGACCACAATGCAAATAATGGATTTGAGAGATATAAAACTAGTGACAAATCAAGGAGCTTACTGCAGTGGTCCAAGTGAGAGATGGTGGTATCCTGAGTTAAGACCATAGCTGCAGCAATGGAAAGCACAGGTCAGAAAGATAGTAAGAAGATTCATTTGACAGGACCTAGTTGTCAAATAATGATAATTATATAGGGAGAGTAAACAGTGAGAGGAGGTGAAAGTTTACAGCATAATCCTGGTGAGTAGCTACAATTAAAATGCAGCAGAGAGAGGAGGCAGCTCAAAGGAGGGAGAAGCAGCAGCAAAAAGCCAGATTGTGACAGAGTCAGGTCAAGAAAGAATTATAAGTAGGAATGATCGTGTCAAAGGCACATAACAGTAGAGACAACAGGACCCAAAACAGAAAACTATCCATTGCACTAGCATTTATGAAAAAGGAAAACAAATGACAAGAAGGTTTTAAAATATTGTGTGGAGGGAGAGCCTAGAGAATTGGTAATAAGGAATTCTAGGAAGTAAATAAAAATCAGTTGTATAGGACTCGTCATTACAAATTTGTTCAGCATAGATAAAGCGGATATCAATGGCATCTGCATTATTTTGCGAGTAAATATAAAACAGTGATGATAACTTTCTCAGATTCACTCACTATCTTACTCCTCAAACTCTATTTTCTTCTCAAGGTCATAAGTTCCTCAAATGTAATTTCTTCTTACCATGGAGATTTTCAGGAACATAACCTTCAAGGTTGGAAAGGAAATACCATATCTGAGAATAGATTCTGCAATCAGTTAGCCACCAAACCTCCCTAGGCTTTTGTTTCCTCATCTGTAAAATGAAGTATTTGAATTGGATGACCTCTAGGGTCTCTTCCACTGTAGGATATCTATGAGTCTGTGAATTTAACTGTTATCTCCAAAATGTTCCTATGACTCTCATAGTGCTCTTGGCAAGAAGACTAAAAGTGGTGGGTCTGCAAACCACAGCCTGCCTGTCTGCCTTCTTGCTTATTTAAAATAAGTTTTTTCTCCCTTTGTGTCTAAATTTTCATTTCTATAAAAATGGAGATGCATTTTTAAAGACAAATCCTAGAACTATAGAAAATGTAGAAACAAGGTGCCTTGCAAAAAGTAAACACTCATTAACTATTTCTTGATTAAATGAATATACATACTCAGATGTCATCTGCTCCAACCTACCAGAGAGTACTAGAATCCCTTCTATGGCATCCCTGACTATCTACCTCTTTTTCAAGTATCTCCAGACATGGGGAACTCCTAATCTCACAGGGATGCCAGTGAGTCCTTATGGCTGGCACAGGAGTGACAATAATGCAGCGGGGAGTGGAAATCAGAACCAGGTAGCAGTTCTATCCAGCCTGGGCACTGCCAGATGGCAACGTCAAAGATAGAAGTGGCAGGAAATTCCAGCCTACAAAGCTGGAGTTGGGTAGGACTTAGAGGCTTCCACGGATAGAAATTGAAGGAACATAACCAAAGTGACATTACTGAGATGGAAAGCTTTATCAGGATAAAGCTGATTCCTGGAAATTCCTGGGAATTTTGAAGGAGAAAAGAAATCCTTACTATTAAGATAAAGACAAGGGAACTTTGTTTCCATAGTAATTTGCTACCCCAGAAGATCTTAACTCTGTTTTACTCCTTAGCCATGTAGAAGACACTGTTCATTTCTGGACAGCCCTCTTACGTTTTTCTGAAGAATGACCTAAAATTTGCCTCCATAATAGCTTTACCCACTAGTCATAGGATACTTTCCATTATTAACATGCCAGATCTTCAAGTATCTGGAGATGTGAATCATATCATCTAGCCTTTTTAAAAAAATTATGAAATATGTCAGGTATCAAAAAAAAATTTGAGTATATGAATACCTGTATACCCTCTATTCAACTTAAGGAACAAAATATTACAGATTCAACTCAAAGCTAACACTTGTGATGCCACTTCCTTTTCTCCCTAAGGTGATGGATGCCCTAAAATTTGTCTTTATCATTTTCATGTATATTTTCTATTTTACTACACATGAATGTGCCCCTAAAAGATATATAGCAGGTTTTTGTTTTTAAACTTTATATAGATGGAATTATACTGCACCTATAATTCTGCAACTTACCTTTCCTCTGAAAATTCTACATTTGAGATTTATCCATGTTGCTATATGCAGCCCAGGTGTGTTGTTTTTTTAACTGGCACATCCCACTGCATAAATAGACCACAATTTATTCATTATTTCCCTGGATGTTTAGGCTGATGAACTGCCATCTTTACAAGTGGAATCTTCCATTGTCTGAACATTCCTGGCCTGCAGAGTGGTGTTTCCTCACTTGTTGATTGGGAGACTTATGATAGACAGATCTCATCTGCAGCCCACAGGAAAAAGTAAAGACCATTTGGTAAATGGTTTGGTAAGAGGAGGGGGCATTTTGATAGTTCCTTACATTTCCCAGGTGGAAAAACTCAGGGCACATGATGAAATGTCATTACAACTACCTTTCATCTTATTTGTGACATAAAGGGATGTTTCTCCCTGATTTAATCACACAATTAACAATAAGAAAGCATGGTACCTCAAACAAGGACAGGAGATTTAGGTGTTTCACAGAAGCCATTTATTGTATCTCAGAGCAGCTGTAGAGAGGTGAGCTATTAGGACCATTCAGAGCACTGGTCCCAATGCTTTAGTCTCATCCTCATATGCTCATATGCCATTTCCCACAGATGCCCTATAACAGCTATGTGACTTTGCACTTTCTTATAAAACAAACTCCATACACACACAGACACTTGCCTACGTATGCTTACAAATACATGTGGCTGAAAAAAGATATTAAAAAGTACAAATAACTATCCATTGGTATTGAGAGTGTGGATGGTTTCTTGAGTGGTTTCATTCCCTGCATTCAGTGCTCAACATCCTCGGTGCTGGGACCGTGTGGAGCATTGGCAACACCATGGGGAACTACACACATGGCCTTACCCTGCACCGGAATTTTCTAAATGCTATACTATAAACATGAATTAATTTTGGAGTAAGAAAAGACCAATAAAAGTGAACATTTTAAAAGCTTCTATCAGATGTGCTATCTGAATGAAGCTATGAATGTAAAGAGATAATTTGTTTTAATTGCAGCTATTTCACGGACAAGATAAAATTGCATCATTTAAGATACTACTAATGTGGTTAAGTAAGTTCTTTTGTTGGGATCCTCGTAGCTATTTAGAAAGAGAGAGCTTGAGTTATGGAGAGGGAAAGGGATCTTTGTGTATAGCTTTTGTTTGTCTGGGGATGGGGACAGGGTTGGGATGAGCATGAAGGGAGCAGAGCTGTGTGGGGTCAGCCCTGCTGGACCTCGGCCCCCACCTCTCTCCCAATTGTCCTGTCCTGTCCGTCAGTGATCACAGTGCCCAACATCACATCTTTAAAGCCATTTTACTATTATAGTCGATCTCTTTGCCCTGACCCTCCTGCCCTCGAATTCCCATCACCACCACCTTGGATATTGAAACAGAAGTCATTCTAATACTATTTGTTTTTTTTTCCTGAAAGTCATTTATGTGGCAGTTTCAGCCCCTCATCTGCGGATTTGGATTTTCAAGGTTTTTATTTCTATGTCAGGACTTCTCCTTGAATCCTGAAACCATCCATGGCAATTGCATAGGCATCCAGCCAGGTGGGCCCACCCAGGTAGGCCTGGAGAAACCAGTGAGCCTGCCCCCCACCCATATATTTCTGCAGGTAGACACTCTCCTATCTGGCATCATTCTCTTCCTCTCTCCTTCTGTCTAAATAGTAAGCTCTCTGAAGGCAGGACCAGGTCTAGATTTGTCTACCGTTTATCCACAGTGCTTGGCAGAATCCTGGCATGGAGTAGGCACTTAACATTATTTATTAAATCAATGAGTGGACCTCTACATAGGCATTTCAGTGGTGAGTCAGGAAAGGTTGCCAAGGAAATTTGAAGAGCAGACACCATTGTCAGTTGAAATTCTGTCCTAAGAATGTTTGATTCGTTCGTCTCTATGCCAAAAAGTGCATACACCTTTGCTTCATCCCTGAATTATAGCCATGGGCTCAATGCTTGATGAAAACTTTATCTCCCCAACAAGGCAATGACCCTCTCCAGTGAATGACCCTTCACCGGCACGACCCTGTGCTACAACTGAGGTTTTTCTAGCTGCCAAAATAGGCCTGGAACCTTTCAGTGGGGGCTTGCTTACTGAACAACTCTGTGCATAAACCTGCCTTTGTCATTCTAAAGCCCAGGAGCCAGCACCAGTGAATATCCAGAGGTATCTTTTCTTTCTAATTTTTAACCTTAAGCCTCTCCCAGGAGTCTCAGAAGGAAGCTAGGCCTTGGAAGCTACCTCTTATTTTCTCCTGCAGAGATCTCAAAATCAAAATAGTCTAAATTGAATTCATGATCTTACTCTCTCTCTCTCCAATGGCTATTCCTCTCATACCAACCCTTCATGTTTCCTCAAACCACCTAATGGAGCACTTGGAGATCATCTTGGATTCTTTTACATTCCTCACTCCTGGTATTAGTTTGCTAGGGCTTCCATAACAAAGTCCCATAGACTAGATGGCTTAAACAACATTGCTGTCCCACAGTTCCGGAGGTTAGCTGTCCAGTTACAAGGTGTCAGCAGTGTTGGTTTTTTCTGAGGCCTGTCTTCTTGGCTTGCAGAGGTCTGCCCTTTCCCTCTGTTTTCACACTGTCTTCCCCACTGTATGCCTCTGTGTCCACATTTCCTGTTCTTATAAGGGCACCAGTCATACTGAATTAAGGTCACCCTATTAACCTCATTTTACTTAATTACCTCTTTAGAGACTCTTCTCCTAATACAGACATTCTGAGGTGCAGGGGGTGACATATCAACATATGAATTCAGCCCATAACACTATCCCATCCTTCAGTGTGGCCTAGCGAAGATTGGAATCCGAGCTCTATCATTTACTCTCTGTGTGATTAGAGAGCAATTACTTAACATTCTCAGTCAGTCGGGTTCCAGAAACTAACTCAAGCTAATTTAATCAGAAAAGAAATTTACTGAAGTTATCACAGCCAACAGAAACTTAGAAAGGGCCCGAGAACCAGCATGCAGGTTGGCCAGCCAAAGCCGTATTACGAATCAAGGCACATGGAGCCATCTCTCCACCCACGAGCTGCAGCTGCCGTGTGTGCGTCCCCAGTCCCACGGTCACAGAGCACCTGGCATTGCTGCTGGAGCTGCCACGATTCCTGCCTCTGGAGACTGGGTGCAGCACAGGACTCCAGTAGTTTCCCACACAAGCCCTCTCTCTTTGTGTCTTTAGATTCTGGGAGAAACTCTGACATAGGAACATCTGTTGGCAGAGACTCTTTCAATGTCAGTATATGGCTATCAGGGAACATGGGAAAAATGAGTATTTGGTATTTTCAGCTTCTATATTTGAAGTTGATTTCTGCCTTCCAGCAAGACTTACTCATAAGGCAGGGCATTCTGCAAATATAGAAAAGGGCTTCAGATGCTAGGCAGCCAAAAAGTAGGAAAATACATACTACCTCCTCTAATTTTAAGTCACTTTACATGTAAAATGTATCTAATAATAGTGCCTACTTCCTAGGGTTATTGTTGGCACTAAACAGGACTATATATGTGGTATCAGTGTGTTGAACAGCCTGAGCATGGTAGGGCACAAACGTAAAATGCCTTTATTTTGTCTCCAACTATCTGCCGGGCTATGTTGGGTCTTCCTTTGCCATGTCTTATCGTGGGTGGATCCCATAGCTTTATGGTCACTTTTTATTATTTAAAATAAACCCAGTCAAGTCCAATTCATGACAGCATAGCCCAATTTAAAATTTGAATCCCACATTTATTTTAACGTGGTAGGGATTAACAGAGAGTGTCACTTAGTTCAGGTAGAAACTCAGCGATAGAAGTTTCTAAAGATTCATGGATCCTATTTTTTTCAACATACTGCCCAAAAAGGGAATTTTTTGAGACAGGGCATTGCTAAATTCACTGTGGCACTCTGCTCCAAAAAGAGAGGGGCCTTCTGTTGCTTTCCCTTTTTATGGGACCAGTGTGCAAGTGGCTTGGCATGGGTTAATAGACATTTGTGGTGCAGGCACCAAGTATTTAGTTTAGTTGTCAGGTGTTTAAGGGAATGCTGGGAAATGCCAGCTGCCTCCCACCTGGAGAGCTTGGGGGCTCTGGTTTCATGAGAAGTTGAGTTGAAAGGCAGCTTTTCCTTGGGCGGGGAGGTGGTGAAGGGATATCCCAGGACAGTTAGCTCACTGCCAGGCAACGCTGAGACAGCTTTAAGGGCAGCTGAAATTACTGGACACTCCTGCTTGTCCTCACAAAAGCTCTTCCCCTCCTCAGAGCACAGGTCTGACTCCGGGCTCTGCACTGGGGAGTGGGGCACAGGCTGTTCTCAAGTTTCTGAGATTCTCCTTTATTTAGGCCTTTGATCCGGAGATATATTGAAGCTTGGGGCATGGGAATGGAGAAAGGGGCTAAAAAGTCTTTTTTCTTAACTGATCCTAAGATCTCCATTGGCTGGTGATGCTTGGTGCATGGCCGGCACATAGAACTGGCTCCTCATAGCGGCATAAGATGTGTTCCAACGTGAATCGTTGCAACATCAACATCACCTTAATTCCTGCCTCTCTATGTACTTACCTTAGCTTCTTGCCCAAGAGTAGCCTTCTTGGCCTGGTATCAGCAAAACAGCCCAAGCCTGCCTACTGGTCCTCCAGAAATTTGTTCTTCTTTTTATGCCCAATACAGTGAGTATAGGCCTCCCTGCCACTTCCCCCCTTTTTTGCCTGGTCTTTCCTCTTCAATCTCTTTTCCGTTGTTCAAATATCTGCAGAGGGGAGATGAGAAAATCCACTCCATAAGCAGGCATTCAACTGGGAGACGAGGTGCCACTTTTCCCTGAAGGCCACCTGTCACACTGCAATCCCTGGAACTATGTGTCTTGGACCACAACCGTCTCTTAGAAGAAGGGAACATCCTCCTCCCTTGCTCTTACAGAGAAGAGAAGAGAAAAGCTACAACCCTATTTCTCTAACTGCTAATTCTCTCTTGCTTGATGTGGTTAAAACTCCAATTTCACTTCATTTCTTTTTTTAAATTCTCGTAGTTGAGCTGTCTACAGTCTGCCCTGTCAGGCAGAGCCCAGGGTTCTGGCAGGTTTTACATACCGAATCAGTCCCCTCTGCTCAAATTCTCGCCTTTCTAGGATACTCACTCCTCTGCTGCAGCTGGAGCTGCCCCAGGCTCTGTCATTCTCGAATGGGGAAGATGGCTAGTGTCTGCTGGAATTTCAGCACCCCTAGCCACATCGCCCTCTGTCTGCAGAGCACTCTCAGGCTAAAGCTGCAGAGGTGGGAAGCACACTCTATACGCTTCTCCTTTTTGAAGTTTTGTCTTCCTTCCCAAATGCACTGCTTTTGTTTACTTTCCAGAGCCTCCAGATAGCTGTTTTTGTATTTTTGTCCAGAGTTTATAGTTATCTATGAGACAACTGGGCTTCTGGGAGCCATTTCTACCTTACCAAGAGCAGAACTGCCCTTATGCATTTTAAATTCTTTTCTCCACCTACCACAGTATTGCATAGTAGGGGCTTAACAATCAGACGAATGAAGAAATTAATGGGATGGCATCGGTTTCCTTCCCTCCCTTTCACATCTCAAATCATTGTTATCAAACGTTTGCTCCCAACTGTACGATCCACCTATTGTGGTTCAGAACTTCTATTACCTGAAACCTTCCAACACCCAGGGCACCTGACAGAGCCTAGTAAAGAGTGTGAAAGGTAAAGATTTTTCTACTCTCTGTGAGTGACACAGTTCTTTGTGCATCCAAAAGAAGGTACCAGGGAAACCTGGCAGAGTGGAACATATAACTAGAGACAGCCCTGAGAGTAGAGGCAGCGGTAAAAAGGACTCCTGGGCTGAGGAGTCAAGGATCTTATGCCTGAGCGCTGTATGTTAGTATTTAGCAAGACTAAGGCGTGTAAGAAGAAGGAAGCATGGAAGATTGAGGTAGCCTCAGTCTATCTCTGGTTATTTTTACACGCCTTTAACTTTATTCTCTTCTATGACATCCATTTCCCCTTTTGATTTTTTTTCTCTTCTGTATTCAAACAATACCAGAAAACTCCCTTCAAACTCCAAATAGCGCTTTCCCCAATAACCTTCATTTGAAAATCCTAATCCTTTCAGAACGCTTTTTTTACCTGTGAAATTTTTTCTGTATGACCCATTTCTTTACAGCACTTTGAAATAAATGCCTGGTTAATCAGAAAATCTTATTCAAACTTAATCGTTAATGTTACAGAATGGTTAGAGAATGCTTACAGAATGTTACAGAATGCTTATGCCCAATATTTTTTCATCAGTTACTAAAAGAATTGGCCAGTAGGATTAGCAATGTGAGAATTTAGGCATTGTATATCTATATCTTTTCCTTATTTATATGAACCAAACCTAAAATAATATTTTACTGTTGTTTTCATACTTTTGTTTTCTATTTCAGATAATAATGATAATTCATATTGCTTAACGGAAATATTCAAATTATTGTCATGTGTAAGGAAAAGAATACAAATAATCTATACCTTAGAATTCATTGGTCACTGCTATCATTTTAGCATCATTTTAATGTATATCATAAGAATTTTTTCTGTTGAAAACGTTTTATAATATTACAATTTTATTTTACTTGATTTTTTTTCCTATCATGGACATATCTTAGAGCTGGTTGTCTTTAAAACATGATTTTTAAAGTCTGTTTAGTTTTCTTTCTTATTCACGTACCAAGAGGAGTGTAAACATATCAGGTAGCTTCTCCAAACTGTGTCTTGATTGAATCACAGTGAAATGAAGAGAAGACATTCATAGTTTTGGTCAATTTAAGTTCAATTTGAGCTAAGGAGAATTTCTAACTTATTCCCAAATTGGGTAATTGTAGCTGTTGAAAGAAAATACATAATAATTAATCAGGGATAATATTTACTAACATTATCAAGATTTAAATGTCAAAGGAAGCTGCATTGTTTTAACCATAAAATACAAAGTCAGAGGTGGCCATTCCAAATGCCTAAACTCTTTATATTAACAGATTAGTCCTGTGAACTAGAGAATTTGACTAGGGAACACAGGCTTATAGAAGGCTCCTATTTGAGCTAGTTTGTTTTGAAAAGAAAGAGATTTACATTATTAGAAAAAAAGTATTCTGGAATTGTGTTCTGCTTGACAATATTAATATCTAAGCCTCAGGTACCTCATGTGGGGATAATGATTAATTGATAATAAATGTAGTAGCAATATAATAATACATGCGGTTACTCTGTTCCAGAGTAAACCCCAAGATGAAAGTAGTGCTGTCCTACAAATAGCTTCATCACTTACATTCACACCTCAAATGTCACCTGAGATGATGACAATGATGATGATAATAGCTAACATTTAATGAGCACTTACTCTATGCCAGAAAATGTTCTAAGTACTTTAGAGATACCAATTATTATTAATGAATCCTCTAACTACCCTTTGAGATAGGCACTTTAATTAGCACCAATTTACAGCTGAGCAGACTGACATACAGAGAGGTTAAGAAAGTTGTTAAGGTAACCCAGCTGAAGTGGGGAGCCAGGATTTGAACACAAGCAGTCTGACTCTGCAGGCCGCCTTAACCTGAGCAAATCATTATAGTATTCCTAGCATGCTAGTCTGTATTGTGTTTAGCCTAATTTTAAGAAATGCATTGATTGATTTTTCTCAAATAAACATATACAATACCTGCCATTTATGAAGCAGTGTATGGCTTTCGGGACACCTTTGCACAAATTGCTCCATTCAGTTCACACAAACACCTCCCATGTTTAACAGAAGAGGAATGTGGACCTCAGATGAGTCAAGTAACTTGTCATTCATTCCACTGCCACTAAGAACAGACTCAAGAAAAAAGAAAGTGACCGTTGACAAAGCTTCTAACTTCTACTTCACTGCCCTGCTTAACCATGGAGGCATTAAATAGAGGAATCTTAGGTGAGTCATGCTGTTGATTTAAGTAGGAGCCAAAGACAGAGATTCTTTCATTCATTCATTTATTTATTTATTTTTCACATGAGCAGCTTTTTATTATAAAACAAAACAGGTCTGTCTCCGTGAGTGGAGACAGACAGACTGACTCACTGACTTACTGACTAACTGACTTGTATAGTCAAGGAGAACCTCAGTGATAAGGAACCATTTGAGCCAAGGTCTCAAGAGACACGTGTGAACTAGAATGCAAAAAACAAAATAGTAATCATTGCAGAAGACACTATGCTGTTGATTGTCCATCCAACATCCAGTTATTCCTTCCTTCTCCCTAAAAGAACCCTTTTTCCCTTGCCATAATGCAGTCATGTGATCAGGAGAAAGCTGGAACCCATCTCTAACCATAGGGGTGGATCCCAATTAGTCTAAGCCAATAGTGGCCACCCAACCTCATTTACCAGTGACTGGTTCAGGAAGCCAGGTTTAAGCCAATCAAAGGGATTACCCTGGTCACTGTCATCGGTCCAGGAGTAGGCACATAAGCTAAGCTGGCCTAAGCAGATTGATATTTCTGTTTGTGGGAGGAGGTTTTCTCCTCTGTCCATGATGTATGTGAACAAGGAAGAATGTTGTCACAATTGCACAGGACTTGGTGACACAGCCATCTCTGGACAATGAGGGAAGCCTGGAGACAGAGCCAATATGAAGAAGAGGGCCGAGCTGGGAGCACTGAACAGAAAAGGAGTCAGAGCCCTGAATATTCCATGCCTGGAGTCTGCTGTACTTCAAGACTCCCATTATGTGCAATGAAGAAGCTCCTTACTGTTCATGCCAATTCGAGTTTGGCTTTTTATTCCTTAGTGTTTAAAGGTTCTTGATTATGACAATAAAAATAATAGCAGCCAACATTTCTTGAGAATTACCTTGTGCCAGGCACATTCTTTACATTTGTAATTTTGTTTAATTTTGTTTAATGTCCTTGACAATCTTATAATGCAAATACACGATTGTCTTACCTTATTTGCAAGATGTAAGTGATTTTGCTCAAGGTCATGTGTATAGTAAGTGGCAGAACCAAATCTTTTTGTTTGTTTGTTTGTTTGAGACAGAGTCTTGTTCTGTTGCCCAGGCTAGAATGCAGTGACATCATCACAGCTCATTGCATCCTCCAACTCCCGGGCTGGAGTGATTCTCCTGCCTCAGCCTCCCAAGTAGCTGGGTCTGGTCTACCAGGTCTACCACCACACCTGGCTACGTTTTCTATTTTTGTAGAGATGGGGGGGTCTCACTATGTTGCTCAGGCTGGTCTTAAACTCCTGGGCTCAAGTGATCCTCCTGCCTCCCGAGTCATTGGGATTACAGGCCTGAGGCACCCTGTCTGGCAGAGCCAAAATCTCTCAGAGCGCAGAGCCTGTGCTCTTAATCACTATGATGGTTCCACTGAGAGATGAGGCAGAGGAAAAGAAAGAGGAAGGAGCTAGTGAAGAGGCCACAGGAAGAACAGGAGATGGTGATATTATTAATTTTATAATTATTAATATATAATCTTGTTCTCTCCACCTGGAATACCTCATCCCTGGGACACCTTTTCCCCATGCTCACTTCTCTGCCTGTTCTTTAAGAACTCAACTCAGATGTCACCTCCTCTGAGGAACCTTCCCACATCCCATCTCTCCAAACCTCCAACCCTCCAACCCTCTGGAATCCCACAAAAATTTACTCGGATTTCTGTGATAGCCCAAGTTATATTATAAAGTGTTCATTTTCATACCTCCTCTGTGCACTAAATTCAGAACTCCTCAAAGGCAAGGGCTATGTCTAGTTAGTCCTTGTGGTTCCAGTGCTTAGCCCAGCTCATTGTAGGTGCTGAGGGAAAGTGAGATTGAATGACTCAATCATCACACCTCAGGGACCCTCTGTCATACCAGATATCATTCTAAGAGATGTAAAGTTAAAAAGATCAGGCCTTTGGCCCGTTAAAGTTCATGAACAAATTGAGGATGTGTTCCTATCTTTCAACTCTACATTATAGAAACCCAACACAAACTAGCTTAAAAGGAAAAAAAGAATGTGGGCAGGGGACAGAATTTATTCGTCCTAGGCAGGTTACTTCTATTAATAGTTTCAGGAATAGCTGAGTCTAAGATCCAACAATGTTATCCTCCAGATTATGTCTCTTTCTATAACCTGCTCTTGGGTGGCTTCCTCCTTAGGAATTTTTTTTTTCTATGTGAAAGCCCCTCACAGCTCCATGTTTACATCCAATTGTAGCAAAAACAGAGGTTTTTATGCCAATGGTCCTAGCAAAAGTCCTAAGAGTAATTCTCAATGCTTTTAACTGAGTCACCTGCCCTTCACTGAATCCATTATAGTAACTCTGAATAGGCCTACATCATGTGCCTTTCTCTGGATTTGGAAGTGGGGCTGACCCCATCCAAATCATATGGATTAAAAGTGAGGGAAGGTTGTTGACCAGAGGAAAATCGAGTTACGGTTACTAAAGGGGGAGAAGATATTAGGCAAGCAAAAAACAACACATGTTCTCCATCGAGGAGATGTCCTATACATCAGTAATTACATGGTAGGCTAGAAGTGATGCCTGTCTCAAGTGCTTACAGCCAAAGATTAGGTAGGAGAAATGGATCACTTCAATGATAGCTGTCCACAAACACCTTCTGGGAGGAAGCTTATGAACTAGGCCTTTTGGATAGCTAGGATTATGGTAGATGAAGACAAGGAGGCCTTTCAGACATGTGGAAAGACATGAACAAAGGCAGGGTGGTAAGGATCCTTTGGAAGTTTTCCAAGTTTGCTGGGAACTTTTGGGAATTAAGTCTGGGACTTTGGTTGGGAGCTAGATCTATGCACTGTCTAATAAGTGCTAATTGTTTATGCAGATTTCTTCCATATATGATCTCAAAAAAGAGTAATTTTGGCAGGCACCAGGAGTAGGATTATTCTTTCCATGTTACTGATGGGGCAAGTGAGGCCTAGTGCAAGAGATGCCTGCTGAGAGTTCACCCCCTTGTGTCCACAGAAGGAACAGCACAAGAAGCCCAATTTCTGCCCTCCAGCCCAGGACTGTGCCCCTCCCTCATCCACAGTAAAAGTAAAATCTGGGGTTGGAAATCACCAGGACAGCAGCTGTGGTTCAGCCCCAGGGCCAGCCTGAGGACACCTTTGGAAGAAGCTGTGGGAACAACCATACAAGCAGAAAGAAGGTATTTGACTTGCATAATGGCTAAGAGCAGAGACTCTGGAGTCAGGCCTGATTTTGGTTCTCAGTTTCATGAGTTAAGGTGTTACCTTGGGCAGATTATATAACTTCTCTAAGCCTTAGTTTCCTCATCTGTAAACAAAGTAAAGAACAATACCTATCTTATAGGATGGTTCATGAGGTCCGAATGAGGTATTGCATATTAAGAACTTAGCACACTCTTCCTCGTCCAGTCTGATCTCCTCTTCCTCGTCCCGTCTCCTCTCCTCTTCCTGTCTGGTCTCCTCTTCTGGTCTCGATTCTTTCATTTATAAACCTGGGGAACATCCATTTCGACCAACATCAGTAAAAATTAAGGCACCTCTGGGGACCTGGCCACAGGTAAAATCTACAAGTGGCAATATCATTTGGATGTGAAGAATAGCATCCATGAGACTAAGATAGGATCACTCCTATTGACAGACTATCAGAGAGGTCAGACAAGACAGGTGTGGGTTGTTTCTCTCTTACTTCACTATCTGGATCATTTTGGTGACAGACTTTGGAAATTACCAGAGGTGAGCATAGATGATGAAACACATTGGCACTCACTGTGAAGGCCCTGGCTGCCAATGGCAGCCATGTTTCTGCAAATGAGATATTTTTCTCAAAAGGAACACATGGCCCCTTTACAGACTTCCCTTGGGTAAGCTAAAGCCTCTGGTAAACCTTCTCTGAGGACCTCGGAAACTGCAAATGGTAAATGAAAAAAATAAAGTCTTATTCATTCTGGCAGTCCACTTTTACAGATAACACTTCATGATATCCAGTTATGAACATGACAAGGAAAAATAATTCCACGGTAAGTGAAGAAAACCTCCATCCACATTCATACCATCGAGATTGTGTTACTATAAATGTCCTTATAAATGTTGCAAGTGACATCTATGGGCTTATAGGATCCTTTAAATATCTGAATAGGAATCCCAACAAAATTATCTATTTTTGCCTCAGTGCTCTCCTGGCTTTTGAGTTTTTTCTGCTGAATCCAAGAGGAGATTGGCACATGTATTGAAGAATCACTGCATTTAAAGTGTGTTCCAAGTACATTGGCTAAAGAGGAGGAGGCTTGATATAAAGTGTTTGTTATCTTAAGGATTAATGTTTGCTATAGTGGGATAATATTTGCTTATTTTTTATTATTGTTATTATGAGTAAGTTGTACCTCCTTGGCTGACTCAGGAGGTAACTCATGCTCAAAAGGAATAAGCCAAACTTGAGGAATGAAAAACAGAGAGATAGAAACTCCTTTCCCTTGGCTCTTCATGAGTGGGCAGCTTTGCCAGTTGTGCCTGCTGAAGCTTCCATGTACAATATTGCTGTCTCCACCAAGCACTTTTTTCTTTTCTTTTTTTTTTTGCTCTGTGTGCATGAGGTGAGCAGGATTTCATACATCATGTTCAGCTGCATTGGAGATTCTGCAAGGACAGATGTCTTTACAAAGTTAATGAATGAGAAACGTGCTGGTGGGTTGTTTTCTGCAGGGGGAGGTGGTGGAGTTATTGAAGATTTGACTCTAGTGTCTAAGGCTGGCTACACTGAGCAGCTTCACACGCAGTTACCGCCACTGATTTCCTTTTCATTGCATGGCACTGACAGGTTATGATAGCAAAGCCATTTATCTTAAGTTAATAAATCAGAAGGAGGTTTAAAAAATGGCTGCAATGCTTCGTGCAGCAGCTTAGGGAAGTCAAAGGACACAAAGGTTTTTGCTTGATCCTGATTCGAGCTTAACAGGAAAATTATTTATCTTCAAGTTGTTAATTAAGAAAGAAAAGGAATATCCTTTGTTCGACTATTCTGTCACACCCAGGGACGTTTCATAATAACGAGTTGCCTGAGCTGCTATCTCTGCAGCAATTCACTCTACTAGCCCAACACTGTCTAACACTTTTCACCTCTCCTTGTGCTTTTCACTACAGTGGTATCCCACCCAAATAGAAAGTACTTTGTGCTAATTGTCTGCCACTGAGACTAGTCAGAAAACTGACAAACGTAGCCAAAGAAGGAACATTCCAAAGAAAGAGATCGAGCCAGAGATGTTCTCATTTTAAAAATATATATATAATTCTTTTTATCATTATTATTACTTTTGAAAACAGGATTTTGCATTTTCTAATTTAATTGCACTGGTACAAAGAGAAACATTTGATAAAAGGAGTACATTCTTCATCCACAAGTTTTGATGCTTCCTAGAAGAATTCTGTGCATACAAATCACACCTTCTACTTTCTTCACTTTAGCTCATTCCACAATTATTTTTAACTAAGCACAACACTGCGCGAATGTGCATACACTTCCAGGAAAAGTAGAGGGGCTGTAAAATCTCTGCGATGATAAAAATGAAGGTATTGTAGCAAATTTCTGTAGCTGAGCCGGCAATCTTGTGATACCGATGTTTCCTGGCATAGCTTGGGAGAACAACTGTCTATGGACCAGATAGAAGTGGAGAAATGACTTATAATGCCTAAGCTATTGAGAGATCTTCCTGAAACTGGCTTCTTTTAGTAAGATAGCAGATTACAGCTGGGCTGTCTACCACTTCTATTTTAGCAATTAACTTCATTACAATGGGAATAATACTATACTTGAAGGGACACAGAGAGTTATGCTCTGCTTCAACGTCCCAAAGAAATATGGACAGGCCTGGGAGACTTTGTGTATTAGGGTACCAGAGAATGGTACAGGGCAGCTCGACTCAACGGAGTATGTTTTGCGATGTCTCTAGGTTTATGTTGTCTTTTCCTTTTAGTGGAAATGTGTGGGCTTGCTTCTGTCAGATGCTTGGCTTTAAGACAATGTGAAAGTGAGGAGAAAGGATCTATTTTGACTAGGGTCAACGTAGCTTTAGAAAAGCCTAAACAACTGAAAACGATTTATGATATCATGTGATAAAATGTCAGAAAAAATTATCACTTAAGCAACAGTGAACAAGACATACTGATTTTGACACTTCTGTCTTCTTTTCCTCCGTCATCCCCCTTTTTACCTCCTTTTCTTCCTTCTCCTTCTCCTCCTTTAACTTCTGTACTGTTAAATTCCGACCTCTGTCATTAAAGAACTACAAAATATCTCTGAGAACTATATTTTCAAATAGTTATTACCAAGATGAGATAAATGACTGCATTGATAAACAATCTTTACAACTCTTTTGCATTTGAAATAAATTTTCTTTTGAAAGTTTTCAATAGAAAAGAACGAGGCCAGTGATTACAGAGCTGCTGCTGTGCTAGGTGCTTTCTCACTGGTGAGCCTACCTAACCCACAAGGTAGGTATTATTATGTCTGCTTTTTAACAATGAAGAAGGAGGGCCTGGGAAGTTAGATACCTAGCTCAAATTCATAGACATGCAGCCCTAATTTGAACCCAGATCTGTTTAATTCCTAAATTCCTATTCATTGTAAAAGATGCATTACTCCATTATTGTTTATAAATACTTTTTTCACTAAACCTCAGTGACGTTAGTAAAAGATTATGAAGTCCTTTTAATAGCTGGGGGATTACAGCACAGAGATTCATACAAAAACCATTTTAGGGCAGTTCCCAAAGGCAGAACAATTTGCAAAAGCTTTAGGTCTCCTTTGCTGAAAACAGTCCTTCATCGGTAATTACCTTCCCTCCCTTATGCCAGGATTACACCAATGTGTCCTCCTAGAGCCAAGTGGCTGCTCCTCTTAGAAAAAATTGTTGACCTTTATAAAGTGAAATTGGTGCCCCTAATTGAGACCGTGTGTAGGACTATTACCCTAAGGTCTAATTGTTAGTTTTCTTTTCTGAGCTCTCTGCCATTAATCTGTGAGCTTGCACCTTTGGGATAGGATCTATGTCCTATTTATCTCCTGACTTTAAGCGATACGCCATATACTCAAGAAGTTTCTCCCAGATATGTAATGATTGCTGACATTTACTGATCTCTTACTACGTTCCAAACACTATTTTATGTACTTTTCATGATCCAACTTTCTAATCCTTGATAATCATCAAGGCTTTTGTTAAGCTTAGTTTGCAGGTCAGGACCCTGAAGTACAGAAAGTAAATTGTTCAAGTTCACATAATGAATAAGGGTGGGGTTGAGATTTCAACCTGTGCAGACACTAGAGCTTTCTCTTAACCACTGAACTAAACTATGATGTCTTTCATAGGAGTTCCAAAAAGTTTGTTAAATGAATAAAAGAAAGTAAACTTAGCATAAACCTTCAAAAAACTGGGCCCTAAAGAAATCAAATGAGGACACCAGGAATATGATATCTAAGGACTTTCACTTTACATCTAAATCATATTGAGTAAAATCTCACAGCCAATGGGTGTCAGAGTATAGACTAGAAACCTTGCCTTCTGGTGCCCCCACAGCAAATTAAGGAGGAGAACATACCAAGCGGGGGTATTCAGATTGCACACCATTCTTCATTTTCTTAATGCTTAGCAAGCTTTTAGTTTCACACTGGTAGTTGGCTATGGATATTTTTGAAAGACAGGGCTGGCCACTTTAATCAGACTTTACTCTGATCCCCAAAGAGGCTCACCTACTTGCAATTCATTGATTACTTTTATGTCTGCGGATTCTGAAGTCTCATTCTCTATGTCTCTCCTGGTTGTCAGTATACTGGCTCCTCGCAGGTTCAGATGTCTTTGCTGTGTGATTCACTTTGCTCACCACAGCCAACAACAATGGGGTTAAAGGCAGAAGAGAAAATAAAGCTGGCATTGATTCTTGAAGCTGCCAGCTTTAATTCTCCCTTTCTGTGTGGACAGCATGACGATATGCTGGACACCAGAGGATGCAAAGATAAGTAAGATAGCACTTGTTTTTGTCCCCAGGGAGCTTATAATTTAATGGGGAAAGAGATGTTGATCAATGTACTCAGACATATTACAAGGCTGTATTATATACTTGCTCAGAAGGGATATAAACAAAGTTTTTTTGAGAGGAGTAGGGTGTGTGTAGTTTCAAGATAATGAAAGAAATAGCAGCTGGGATAAAAATCAGGCAATCATATTTGATACCATTATTAAAGTTTACATAGTCCACCAATAGATGCATGTCTGGAGAATTACATGTGGGAACCCTTCAATCTGTAAATTTTAGAGCTGTTTAACCACTTATTTTACATACTCAAGAACTGGAAACTGTTACACAAAAGCATTTCTTGAGTACTCACCGTGAACTTTGGCATTTGATTCATATGTCAAGCACTCAGTATATTCTAATTGAACGTATCAATGCCTAGATGTAGGCATTCATTCATTCAACAATTATCGAGTGCTGACTTTGAACCAAGTACTGTTCTAGACATTAGGGATAAAATAGCAAACATGTCTCTGCCTTATAAGGTTGATAGTCAAGTAGGAGAGACAAATAATCCATTAAGTAAATTAATAAATAAAATAATTGTAAATTGCAGAACATGCTATGAAGGAAGTAGGAAGACAAGATAGAGAATTAAAAAAGGGTCTACATAAATGAATGTAAAAAAAAATAAACCACAGAAATTTCTTCATGGATTAGATTTTTGTAAGGAAACTATAATTTTACACTATAAGTACACCAAATATACTGGTCCAATGGAGACAAGTCATTAAAACCAACAGTGAACTTAAAATGAATGTCACCATCATGAAGAGACCTTGTGGAAGAAAAGAATAAATTTGAAATTATAAAAAACTTTAATTATGATTACAATTCTACATCAAAACTTTGATAGTCAAATTTGAAAAGTTTGAAATTATTGTGCGAGAACAATTGAAGACTGTCAGCTGCTAGATGGTACACATTGCGCATTTGAGACGCTAAACTATGCTTGCTTTCAACATAACCTTTTTTTATCTAGCAGAAAGAAATCCAGAAACTCATTTTTCAGCAATTTCCTTTCTAGAAGAACTTTGTGCTTCAGATTTATAGCTAGGGCAATCTTTAAAAATTCTTCCTTTCCAAGCCCTGAAAATGAGTAGCAAGTCTAGAGAGTGATTCCAATGCTTCACACACCCCAGGACCACTGGAGGGCTCTGACAAGAGCTACCTATGGTGACGCTGCCCTGCTGGTTCAGGAACAACACTCTGAGAACACTGGACTGGAACATTCAACCTCTATAGACTCAAAATTACAAGTAATTGTTTCTTAAAGTTGTCCTACAATGTCTCTTGCTTTGAAATTTCACTAGTAAGAACAAAATGTGTATTTTTTTTTATTTCCTTCATGTCATTTTCATTATTGTGTCTAGATCAACTAGAAATAACTTGGGAAATTTTTCTTATGAAAATTTTGAGGTGGCAAAGTTGACATCTGCTTTCAATTCATCCTCAAAAATCATGAAAAATTCCAAGTAGAAATTTTTCTTGACAGTCATCTTGGCATAAGTAGAATTAGCTAAATACCAAATAAAAAACTTAAGTACAATTTTGTTTAATGTTATAAATACTACTAAGTCAAACAATTTTATAAAGATTAAAATTATGATTTATGCTAATCTTATTCTGCCTTTTATTATTTAAATTTTATAAACATGGATTGGTTTAAAAAAGGATATGTTCCTCCTAAAGTTATTTATCCAACACTTTATTTATATTCATAAGAACTTTCAATTTATTGTCCTGTTCTATTCTTTGAAAATGCTAAATAATTGCTTTTATAGATAAAATTAACTACTTTCACAATAATCATTTATTATGGCAGCACTTAGGCAATAATAAATATACATTTCTATTTCATTCTTAAGAATATCATAAACTTTAGACCAGAATGCCAAAAGCCTATATCACACAAATTCCCCTGGTATATCATGGATATTATACCAAGATTTAAAATTGGATCAAAATTTATGCTATGGCTAGAAATTTTTTCAGTTCAGGACTTTGGATTTTTTTAATTTCAAAGTTATTTAAGGAAATAAATTACATGGAAGGAACAATAGACATTAACAAACCTGGGAAAAAAGAATTATATCAAAGGGTCAAACTACGAGGAAGGAGAGGGAGCAAAGATAGAAATACACGTCCAAGAGAAATGAAGGTACGGAGCATAGACACCCTTTTCTGAATCTGCATATTCCTCCCTGTCTTTTCAAAAGAGGTAGAAAGGACCAAACACACTGGGTAAAATTATGTTTGTTTCTGAAGCAGGAGGCTTTCAAGCACTTAAAATTCACTTCTCCTGTGCCTTCCTAAAGATCTGTGGGTTTCTAGCAATCGTCCATTCTGAGTATCAAACACTAAACCAAAAACAATTTGCTGAAAACCTCAGCTATCAAAAAATTCAGTCTGCTTGAGCAGTGAGTGATAATTCTCTCCTCTTCAGTGAAGATTTCCTGGTTCCTCAAATATACAAATGGTTTTTGGTTAACAGGCAGGAGAGGGTTAACCAATAATTATACCAACCCATGCTGACCTGTAATTTGGCCATCTTCTCTGCACTGATTTCCTGCCTTCTCCAATTATCCAGCCTTCTGCACTACACCTGGTAGTCGAGGTCCTGTCTCTGCAGTGCAGGACGCTGGTATGACTGCCCTAAAATATACCTGTTGCCGGCAGATTCCTGCAGGTTAATTTCCACTGCCAGAGAAATTGCTCTAAATTGCATTGACTTTCAATGGGTTCCCACTGGCAAACACCTGGAGGCAATCGCCTGCAGATGACTGCCCAGAGACCCAGGTGTGTTTCTAGAGGCTGCCTTGCCCCAGTTCATCCTGATGAGATGTCTTGGTGCTCAGAGTGCAAAACAACTACCCCAGGTTAATGAGTTGCAAAGACATTAACATTCAAAAAGGCTCACAAAGAAAATGAAGCCTTAAAGGCAACAGCCTCTGTCAGCCAGGGGAAAAAAACTTGCTCCTGAGAGAAGTAATAAGGGTGAGGTTTCATTCTAACAACCACCCCTGAGCCTCTTAGCAGCCCCTCCCCTTAAGGGGAGCAAGAAGTTTTGCAGTAACAGCAGTCCATATGGTAACTGTCTTTTCTGGATATTACTTGCTAATGAGTTGAATGTCTACTTGTACACACTTCAAGTTATTTTTCTTTCCTCTCTTTTTCCCTTCCAGTTTCTGAATCATCTGATTTTATGGAGACAGATTCTAAGAAAATGTAGACGAAAGATAAATAGAATTCCTAAACTATCTGAGTACCACCAAGCTTTTTGAAAACATACATTTTCTTTTATTATTAAATGGAAACATGCAATTCTTATATTTCCAATTATAATTTTCTCCTATGTTGGTCAAAGAGAAATTAGACTGTCTAATGGAAATAAGGGAACAGACATAAAAAACTTATTAGACTCAGCTCCTTTGCAAGGTTGTCTTATACACAGGCTATCATAGATATTTCATGTTTCATGACAGTTATAGTTGATACTTGGATCTTAGCCCAAAATTGCTTCCTCTCAGTACCTGAGGGTGAACACCTGGCTAAAATTAATAACAAAACTGATGATAATAGCTAACATTTGTTGATGATTTGCTATGTGACCTGAACTATATTAAGGCTTTTATGGATAATCCCATTTAGGTAAGAAGCAATGTCCCCAGGCTCAGGGCAAATTTGATGGCAATATAAATTTGGGAAGTGGAGGGGTAAAGAGCTTTTGAGCTACAAGACTGCTGAGCCACTCTGATTATTTGCTTTCTAGAAATGAGCTACAGGAGACCCCGACACCGGCTCCCTCCTGACAGGATTGTTTCAGCATAGGCTGCTGGATCTGTAAGTTTTGTTTTTCAACTAGTCCTGCTTGTCTAGCCATTAGTCTTCTATCCTAAATTGGGTTTGATGTGGTTGGGCTTTCTCAATTCAATCCTTTGTGTTGGCCATGGTGTTGCAGCAGAAAGATCCCAGGTAGTGGAGAGGGAGGAATAATCATACACTATGAATACTATTGTGTATCTGGTTAATGGCAGGCAACAGCGTAGCTGTGGAGAATGAGTGGAGAAACCCAAATCCAACTTAAACCAGCCCAAACCAGCAATTGGCCATTGACCTTACAGTCTTGTCCATCCATTAGTACTCTAGCCTGTCCCTACTTCCTAGGGAGTCATTTATCTCGACTTCTAATTTTCATTTTCTTGTTATGGACCTTTAATTCCTCTCTCTCTCTCTCTCTCTCTCTCTCTCTCTCTCTCTCTCACCCCACCCCTTTCTAAGAGCCAAGGGAAAAATAGAGAGAGAAAGCAAAACGCAAAATAGAAATCATTACTAGGCAAAAACAGTTTGAGACAGAGTAAAAAAAAAGGAGCTGAATTCACTGGAGCCACTGTTATTCTGATACTAGTTAACGTAGAGTTTACTAATCAGTCTCATCACTAGTCTAGTCCCCTGTGAAAACAATGTCATGTCCAATCACTGGGACACATTTTGGTAAAGTGTATGGAAAGGGGAAAAAAGCAAATTGATAATTTTGAAGAGACACTGATCCCACCTCCGAACTTTGTTTTGGTATGCTAACCATCTGTACGAAGGCTGAAGACTCAATTGACTGTACCAAGCCAGGCAACAGACATTAAAGAAGGACAGGTACCATAACTTGTACCCTTGTACTTTATTATAGCAGTCCATTCAGGCTGCTATAATAAAATGTCATCGACTGGGTGGCTTATAAACAACAGAAATTTATTTCTCACAGTTCTGGAGGCTGGGAAGTCTAAAGTCGAGGCGCCCGCAGATTTGGTGTCTGACAAGGGCCTGTTTCCTGGTTCACAGCGGGCACCTTCTCACTGTGTCCTCACCTGGTGGGAGGGGCCAGGCAGCTCTCTGGGGCCTCTTTTATAAGGGCACCAATCCCATTCATGAGGGTAGAGCCCTCATGACCTAATCACCTTTCAAAAGCCCCAGCTCTTAATACTGTCATAGTGTGATAGTTAAGTTACAATATATGAGTGGAGGCAGGGGTAGACACATATAGTCAAACTGTAACATAGTATCTAAAAAAAATATATCCAGGAAGTGTTGATTGGATTCTCACCTGTGACTATCACTGTATCAGGGTAACTTTCAACCTTTGGAAGCAGTAATCAGTCATGAGCATTCATGAATAAATGGTCCAAAGCACATTCTATTAATACATTCATATCACACCCATTGTCACATACCTATTATGTTGCCAGAACCAAGAAAATGCATGGAACACCTTCACAAGAATTCAGCATTAATAAAAACAGCTACTGGCTGGGTGCGGTGGCTCACGCCTGTAATCCTAGCACTCTGGGAGGCCGAGGCGGACAGATTGTTTGAGCTCAGGAGTTCGAAACCAGCCTGAGCAAGAGCGAGACCCCGTCTCTGATAAAAATAGAACGAAATTAATCGGACAACTAAAAATATATAGAAAAAATTAGCCGGGCATGGTGGCACATGCCTGTAGTCCCAGCTACTTGGGAGGCTGAGGCAGAAGGATTGCTTGAGCCCAGGAGTTTGAGGTTGCTGTGAGCTAGGCTGACGCCACGGCACTCTAGCCCGGGCAACACAGTGAGACTCTGTTTCAAAAAAAAAAAACAAAACAAAACAGCTACTGAGCTTTGTTATCCAGGAAAAAAGTCATCCTTTATTTATTCATTTATAAACATTTAGTGAGTGTCTGTAACAGCCAGCCTCTGTGCCAGGTGCTTGACAAAAAAATGGTGAACAGATCTCATTCTTGACTTCAGGTATTTTTATCATGAAAGACAAATTATTAAAGGGCATGGTTTTCTGTGATATTTAGTGTACCAATACTGCCGATAAAAGTTACAATCTGTGTTATTTCTGTAATTCAACTATGAAAATGACATGCAAAAATGTTTCATTGTCATAGTTGAATTAAAGAAGAAATTCCAACAATTTTGTTTTTTTTTTAAACTTTCTTAAACAAGGAATCTATTTCTATGGTTTGTTAAGAACTTAATAGCAAGCGGACTAGAGGATGTTCACTTAGACCTGGTGAATAATAGCTAGAGACTTCGGGGGACAGTGAATGGGGACTTCTGTTACTGCAGATGGATCAGTAGGAATTGAGGCCATATAACCGTAATTATATGGTTATATGGATCCTCATGCAGGAGACCTACATAAGGAGGCCATGGAAGTTTTGAGTCCACATTAAACTTGGGGGAAATTTAAATAACGATAGATAAAAATCATTATTAATACTAGGTGTAGGACTTAGGTGTTGGAAAGGCTAAGAAGGAAACTAGATTTCAGGAGGGAAATTGGTGCTTTATCTTATGTTCTACTGTTCTAAAGATGTCTGTTTTATTCAAAAATAGTTGATTGCATTTTTATGTTAAGAGAAAAAGTGATTTTAATATATATTGTACAATATGTATCTTCTTTAAGTGTGAATGGACATAAGTTAGGGCAAAAGGCTAAGCTGCTGCCACAAAACACCTAATGAAAATGTGGCTTAAGAATAAATTTGCTTATTTTCTCCCGTGATGGGCAGAAGTTGGAGGATAGCTTTGCTTGATGTGCTCATGAACTTGAGCTGCCTGTCTATCCTGTTTTCAATGCACGGCTTTCATGTTTGTTCTGGTCATTGCCATTTCAGCTAGCTGGAAGGGACGAAGAGTTGAAGCCTATGGCCAGAGAGAGAAGTAAGGAAAAAACATTTTACATCAATTGGGCTCACATTCCACTGCTAGAAGCTTAGTCCATGGCCACCCCTCAAGGCAAGGGGAGCTAGAAAATTCACTCGCTTGTTGGGCAACCAAGCAGCCAGCCACAATTACCCTGCCATAGAAGATGGAGACAATTAAATTTGATAGACAGCTCTAAGAGTGTTCACAGATATAGGGACTCAAACAATAGGGAAGCATTTACCTTTAAATATAACTTTACAAAAGATTACAGCAAAACATGGCAGTTACACATGGAAACATAAATTTGTGCTCCTGCATTTTGGGATGATCAGGCTTCAGCTTCCTCTCTTTTCCCAGTTCTTTCAGACTTAGCTTAGAAGATGGTAGGGAGAAATAGTGATAGGACAGAAAGACAACTGGGAGAAGCCAACCTATTTGGCCATCCACTGCTTTATCAGAGGCTATGTTAGAAATCTAAGGAGAAAGCCTGCGTCCTTCACTTTTGGTTCTAAAATTAGCTCTCATATTCTCAGCCCCACTTCCCAGGCACATAGTCCTTTCTCTTTCACTCCTTTTTTATTTAAATTATGATGCCTATCATAACAGTTATCTTTCACTGACTTATATATAACTCATGGCTAAGGATCAAAACTAGGCTGATAGCAAGAACTAACAAGTAATAAATTTGAGAATTATTATATTTACACTTATATAGTGCCAATCCGTTACTTGATTTATGGAATGAGTCTACCTAAGTCAAGAAAATGTGTTCTAATTTTCCAAATCTTTTGTGTCATGGCAGGGATCCAAGTTTATGTCATACTTTTCTATGCTTTAGCCCTAACTGAAACTGCCTTCCTGCCAACTCCTCATTTGTTTCCAGAGAAGTTAAGATTTGTTTGGACTTAGAGCCAAAGTGACCCTCCTATGACAATTTAGCTTCCTCCTACACCTTATAGTTCCTGCTGACTCTCATCCCTTCTCAACAAAGGATTTCCTTCTGGGTTTCCCATAGTTCTCGTTTCAGGTGAAAATCATATCTCTCTTTTTAGGAAATGAGGATTATGTTGCACATTTAATAACCTCTAGTAAATTGGAAATACATAGGAAGTAAAACAACTAGAAGAGGTCAAAGCTTCATAAGTATTCACTGTGGCCAGGTAGGCATGTCAAGTAAGGACTTACAGGAATCACAGAGTCTTCTCTTTCCTGGTCTCTGTGGTCTCCCACTTTATTTTCTATTTATTCTGACATACAACTCTTTCGGGCTTTCATATGACTCAGTAGGAATGGCTCTGGTAAAGACTTTTCGGAGTGTGCCCTTTGCCACTTTACCTTGCATTGCATATTTATAAATGTTTGTGAATTTTCCAAAAATATGTATTTGTTAAAAAATAGTCTAAATTTACAAAGGACTTTTCTGTTAAGCAAAACCAATTAGACTGTCACTAATTCTTATGAGAAACGAGATCATTTTGAGGCTTGGCCATCAGGAGGGTAACAAGAGGAGGCTGCAACAGCCAGAAACAGATGTGCATGTTCTAGAAGTATAAACATCAATGTAGAATTGAACAAAAACATAACCTTGGGAACAGCAGGGGTGTTCCACCCCTGTACTGAAATTACTGGGATCTGCAGTGGAGGCAGAAGAGTTACATTTGCCTGCCCATCTCTGGAACACTTTGGTGAGGATAAGGAGACATCTTGTGTGTAGAATTTCTTGGTCTTTTGAGGAGAGGGCTGTAAATACTTTGGGACTGTTGGTCTGACAAGTGTAGTGATGGGGAAGGAGTAAAAACAGAGCCTTCCTAATAGTCTTAAAATAGGGGAGGAGAGTCGTGGTACCTGGTCTTTCCACTGAGACACGGCCTTAAGGTAACTGTAAATGCTTACGTGGCTCCATCTACTTTTCAAGGTATAAATCATATTGTCATTGTGATGGTCAATTTTATGTGTCAACTTGTCTGGGTTAAGGGATACCCAGATAGCTGGCAAAACATTATTTCTGGATTTGTCTGTTGAGAGCATTCCTGGAAGAGATTAGCATTTGAGTCAGTAGACTCAGTAAAGAAGATCTACCCTTACCAAAGTGGGCAGGTGTCATCCAATCCATTAAGAGCCTGGATAGAACACAAAGGTAGAGGAGGAAGAGTTAGCTATCTCTTCTGGAGTTGGAACATCATCTCTTGCCCTTGGACACCAGAACTCCAGGTTCTCCGGCCTTCAGACTCTAGGACTTACATAAGCAACCCCCAGGTTCTCAGCCTTCGGTCTCCGGTTGAATTACAGCACCCGCTTTTGTGGTTTTCCAGCTTGCAGACAGCATATCTCAGGATTTATCAGCCAATTCCCATAATAAATCCCCTCTTATCTTTCTATCTTTATATCCTATTGGTTCTGTTTCTCTGGAGAACACTGGCTAAAACTATCATCTGCATAAAAACTTCCCACTCGGCTGGGCGCGGTGGCTCACGCTTGTAATCCTAGCTCTCTGGGAGGCCGAGGCGGGCGGATTGTTTGAGCTCAGGAGTTCGAAACCAGCCTGAGCAAGAGCGAGACCCCGTCTCTACTAAAAATAGAAAGAAATTAATTGGACAACTAAAAATATATAGAGAAAAAATTAGCTGGGCATGGTGGCGCATGCCTGTAGTGCCAGCTACTCGGAAGGCTGAGGCAGGAGGATCGCTTGAGCCCAGGAGTTTGAGGTTGCTGTGAGCTAGGCTGACGCCATGGCACTCTAGCCCGGGCAACACAGTGAGACTCTGTCTCAAAAAAAAAAAAAAAACTTCCCACTCTTCATGTTTTCAATCTGTAATTAATCATTCGCTCATTGTAGTTTAACTGCACTTTTGAAAAATGTTGAATACATACTGCCTTCTTTTATGGTTAATTCTGTAGACATCTATACCAGGGGTTGACAAACTTTTTTTGTAAAGGGCCAGGAAGTAAATATTTCAGTCCTTGCAGGTTTACAGTATTTGTGATAATTATTCAACTCTGCCTTTGTAGCACAAAACCAATCATAGACAATACAAAAATTAGTGTGGCTGTATTTCAATAAAAATTTATTTATAAAAGCAGGCAGCAGACCAGGTTTGGGCTATAGATTGTGCATCCTTTGCCTATGCCAATAGGCTGTAAGCTCAGTGATGGCAGAGCTATTCTTCACTATTCCTTGTAAACAATACCTCATTAAAATAATGATTAAAAACATGGCCTCTGGACTCAGACTCTTTTGGTTAAAATACCAATTATCACTCACTAGCTTTGGAACCTTGGGCAAGTCATTTAACTGCTGTCTGCTTCAGTTTCTTCAAGAAAAAAAACTGTGATAATAATGAAACCTACTTTCTGGAGTTATTGTGAGGGTTAAGTGAAATAATCCCTTGACTGTACTTACCACAATGTCTGGCACATGTTGAACACTCAGCAAATGCTAGCCATTAATACCTTGCACAGCATGGGTGCTCAATAGATAGAAGTTTGCTGAATAAATGCATAATAACATTAATTCATGTCTCAAGTTTATTTTCAAGTTTACCTTTAGTGGATCCAATATTATTTGAATATATTGAATATGAAAATGTTATTAAAATATCTATCATTAAAAGACATATTTACAAAACTATAGAAATTTAAGGTGACCTTTAACACCTTTAACAATAAAAAAAAATTTTAAAAAAGGTACAGATTATAGATATTAAAAGGGAAATAGGAAGCACAAAAAGCCAGGGCTAAATTTCATGAAAGTAAACAAAGACAATTCTGAAAATTCATCATCTTTTTCAAAATTGAAATACCAATAAGTTAATTCAATCAGAGGTAATAAACATTAGGTTACTAAGTATGAAATGTCTGATTTCCTTAAATATTAAGTTTGATAGTTGATATCTGATATTTCACTTTGACACTACTTATTTTATTTTTATTGTGAAGGTACATCCTCATTTTTTCAAATGCACGTTTTGGCTTGTGAGTATCTTTCAATTTTTTTTAGAGCAATTTTTTGAAACTATGGATAAGTCAAAAATCCATGTTATTTCTGAATGTGAGTTCCATCGTGGAACCAATGCAGCTCAGACAGCTGAAAATATCAACGAAGTGTTTGGGAAGGATGTGGCTAATGAATACATGGTATGTGGATGGTTTAAGAAGTTCCATTTTGGTTATTTTAATCTTGAAAATGAGCCACGGGGGTGACCTGAGGCCAAGGTAGATAATGATAAGCTGAAAGCTGTAGTGGAAGCGAATCCATCTCAACCTATGAGTGAATTAGCAGCAAGGTTTGACATTACTATTCCAACAATATTGGACCACTTGAAACAAATCAGCAAGGTAAAGAAGCTGAACAGATGGGTTCTGTGTGAATTAAACGAGCATCAGAAGAGAAATCGTCTCAAAGCTTGCCTTTCTTTGCTGTCACGACATAAATGTAAACTATTTCTACACTGTATTGTTACGTGTGATAAAAAATAGATTCTTTTAGATAATCCCAAGCATTCGGCACAATGGTGGGATAAATATAAAATGCTGAAACACAGTCCAAAACTGAATATTCATCAAAAAAAGCTAATGATGTCTGTTTAGTGGTCCAGCACTGGTATTACCCACTACAGTTTCCAGAAACCTTTTCAATTGATTACAGCGGATGTCTACTGCAACCAATTGGATGAAATGAAATGATGAGGATGCTTGCCATTAAGCAGCCGAAATTGTTCAATAGAGACAGGTCAATCCTCTTGCAAGACAATGCTAGACCACATGTCGCACAAACAATGCTGCTCAAACTACAGAAGTTGGACTTGGAAACTCTGTCATCCACCGTATTCACCAGACCTTGCACTAACTGACTGCCACTTCTTCCAGGCTTTGGACCACTTTTTGCAAGGAAAAATATTCAATTCTCAACAAGCTGTGAAAAACACCTTTCACGATTTCATTACCACTCACTCTCCAGGCTTCTTTGCTACTGGCATAAACAAGCTACCATTAAGATGGCAAAACTGTGTGGATAGTTTAGGTGCATACTTTGATTAATTGTACTGCTTCTTGTTTGAGATATAATAAACTACACTTTTGATTCAAAATCAGACATTTCATATTTAATGACCTAATACAATTTTTAAAGAACAAATCAATACCAGAATTTTTGATTATTTAATAAAGGTGAAAGATTAGTAGATAAGTAAGTCTACCAAATCAATTTCTATCATGATTCTAACAAAAATTGTAATATTTTGTCATAATTATTTATATTCAGCATTATGTTTCTCCAAATTAATAAAAATCAATACACACAAAAGCTTGCTGCATAGAAGGGAAACAAAGTGAGGATATTCAAATCACAGTCAGTAAAGAAGGTCTGGGATTTGAAAATGAGAATGGTTCACATTTCCCATCATGCTTAGGAAAAAAAATAGAAAAAGTAAATCAGTAAAATATATGAGGCTCCCAACCTTAAGAAGAACCTCGAAGGTTAGGCTCCCTTCGTTTGCCTCCCCAAACATTCTCCATCCTCCCCTGACCTGCTAAGGGTCCTGGGAGGTCAGCCTCTTGTGGGCTGCTTCCCCTGGGCTCCCTTGCCCACTGGATTCTAATTTGTTGGGCCAGTGTGTGAGGCACCAGAGGAAGTCAAAATGTGGAGGGAGAGAGACTTCACCCGCTTAGGAGCTACATCTCTGGTAGATTCCAGGCCGTTCCACAGCTCTAGGTCCAGCCCCAGGGCCCCCCTGCAGTCTCTGGCTCACTGGGCGCTGGTGGTGCCCTCCCAATCCCCTGCCCCTCCTGCTTAGGGATAGTCACAGCCTCCTGCCGCTGCTGGTCTCTTGGCACCTCAGCATTGCTTGTTTGTCCCCTTACTCTGCCCACACCTCTGTAGTTAGTCTTTCACCAACATCTCCTGACTGTGACCAATATAAGAAAGACTCCTAAGGATGCCAATTATCTTAACAAAAGTAAAATTTAGAGAAAAGGAAGGAGATAATCCATTAACTGTATGCATTTCAAACTAATATATTGCAAAATATTCATTGGAAGAGGTAGTTTAATTGGGACAAAAGTAGTAGCATGACTCCCTTTCTGTTTATATCACTGGTAAAGTGAAGCTGCAAGGGCTGGGATAAGCAAGAAAAATCATTAAAATGTGAAAGCTGATATTTAAAGATAATTTCTCAACATTCTACTCTACCATTTGGTCTCAGGCACACCGTAATCAGCTCAAGGCCCTTAATGTAATAAATCCCTCTCTGCCCTTGGACCCCAGGTTCCCACTAATACTTGGCCACTCCTGCTAAACAAACCCTTTCTCCTGGCTCTGTCAATTCTCTGGTTTCCATCTCTGCCTTGAGATTGTACACATTGTCTCCTCGAGGCTGTCCCTAGGCTTCCCCAGATCACATTTGTGCAGGTCTGTGTTTTGAGTTCTACTTTTCTCCACATTCAGAAGCTACAGGACCCTGGCCCAGCTCCCAGAACTCCAGCTTCAGCAGCATGCTTGGTACTTCCCACATACGCACACTACCCACTCACCCAGAAGGGAAATCCAAATAACCCATTTTAAGACATCTTTCCAAAAGATGTAAATACAAATGTCTTTTTCCTTTCTCAGAGGGAGAAGTTATAAATCAAAAAGTCTCTGGGGGCGAACCTGAAATAGAACCATATCTTTTCAATGATTTCTTTCCCTAGATTCCATTTGTTAGAGCAGAGGTCCTCAAATTCTTTTGTTCATATAACTCCTACAATAATTTTGGAAAACTATGTACCCTCCTATATATTTTAAACTGACATCTAAAGTTTTTCATCATGAGTTTTAAATAAGTTCATTTCTTATGAACAGTGGAATTCACTGTAACTAGAATAAATATTTCTTAATTTGATTAAATATGTATCCAATATCTCATTAAATAAAACTAATCAGATCTGACAGAAGTCTCATAAAATTTTATCTGTTTTATCCAATGTGTTGTCAAATAAAGACAAATCCAGACTTATATATAGAAAGACTGTTTGAAAGATTATTGCAATAGGGAGAACATTCTGACCGCAAGGTCAGGAATTGCCTTGAAGGTCAGGCACAAAAGGGCTTTTCTTTCATAGGGAGGAGTAAACGAGGCTAGAAAGAGCCTGAATCAGGCAGTTGATGTGGTCCACTAGTTTGGGGGCAAGGTCATTAAAGAAGGGCTGTCCCCTATTCAGCTGGCTCAGGCTGAGGGCGGGTCAAAGTGCAAGGTCCAATTGGGAAAGGAGAAGCTTAACTAAAGTTTGGTCAAGTCAGGTCAACAAGTACTTTGTTCAGATTGATCAGCGGGAGGCAAAGTTAAGCTAGTTACTTATGAAGCAAAGAATGGAAATTTGGAAGGTCTGTGTCCATCCTTTCTAAATAAACAAGGGATTTATCCATAGAATTTATCTAAGTCATATGAGAATGAACAGTTCTTTGCTATAAGCAGTTTCCTAGAACAAGAAAAGATTGGAATTTCTTTAAATTTCTTTAATTATGTTTGCCAGAATTACATAACTGAGGCAAAGTTTAATATTTTCTATAAATATTCCATTGCACTGATAAAACTAAGTGTCATTAATCTATACTATTTCACTGTTTCCTATATTCTGACTTCAGAGTATCTCAATATGGGCCAGTGTATCCTGAGGAAAACACAGGAAGTGCTGTGTGTTTAAGGTCTCTTGAGTTGCACTGAAAGGGCAAAACCTGCCAGTATTTCCATGTGTCTCATTGTCTGGGGCTCTGGGAGGTTCATACCCCGTAGCAACACACCACGTATGATCTGCAATAGATACAGACTCTGCCGTCTTCTGTACAGTGGGAGAAGAACTACTTGAAGCTATTCATGCCTGGATTGCACTGGGAAAGTGTTTGTTATGACTATCTCTTAGAGTAAAAATCCCTGTTTTAGACTACCAGTAATTTTCACTGAGTAAAATGTAGCTTATATTTTTGTTATTATTGTTTAAATTTCAAAAACATAAGTTATATAATAGATAATAATAAACAAGTTTATTCTATTTATGTCTCCTTGTTTTAAGGAATATCTAATACTAGTCCATGGGACATTGGAGATGTATATTATACTGTGAAAACCTCTCTGCTACACAATATCGAGACCTGAGAAGACAGCTATAACCGAGTGCTAGAAAATCTAAATTTATACTTTCATTGCACTGGGCAGTAGAAACAGGAGAGGGAGGGTGTGCTTCCACTCAGTGAGTTACATTTTTCATTGGTTGTCTTATCTAACCCCTCATATCCTCTCTTGGAAGTATAGAATATTCTGTCCATTTTTAAATGAGAAAACTCAGGTTTACAATGGCTATCCAATTTACTCATAGTAGCCTAGAGTCAGTGAAAGAACCAAGATTCCAAACACTTTGCATGACCCCAAATTCTGTCCCCAGTCTTTTATATCAGATTTCCTATTTTAAAAATTGTTTTGTGCAAGCAACAGGCCTTGGTAGGATATGGTTCTTCCATTTCCTCCTTTATCACTCAGAGCAAGTTCGTGAAACATTCTGAGATTTGGTTTTCTTGCTCATAAACTAGAAATAGCATTACATAGTTCATATAGGCTTGAGAAGGCAAAATGAGATAAAGCATGTAAAAGTACTTTAATAACTCTATAAATGTTGAAGATTAAATAAAGAGGATTTCCAGCCCTCTTCCCTACACACACACGTGCGCGCGCGCACACACACACACACACACACACACACACACACACACATTTTTATTTTTTGCCTTACCAAAAAAAAAAAGTTCAGTATGGAACAGGTGCTTTTAAGTTACCATTTAGTGTACAATCATTGGATTTGTACACAGGTTACCAGGAGCTCATCTACTTACGTGAAGTGAAAGTACATCATAAAAGACTGAAAAAATGAATGATCCTCTCTATAGCCAACCTAAGACACAGGGAAATAGTGTTTCAATCTGGGTGCTCTATTATCAGAGTGATAGAGACACAATGGAAAGTACTAAAAGACACCTAAAAAGAGTGATGAAGATCTGAGGTGATCGATTCATGAGGAGAGATTAAGAGAATTAAATATATATGGGTTGGTGAGGCAAAGACTATGGAAGGACAAAAATAACTGCCTACTGATGTGAGGTGGTGTAAACATCAAGGCAGAAGAAGAATTATTTAGCAAGCCACAGGATGATATGACTATGACTAATAGAGTGATTTTTTTTTTAAAAGAAAATTCAGGCCAAATTTCATGAAAAAAAATCCTGACTATGAAATCTATTAATCTCTGAAATTGTTTCTTATAATCAAATTGAGGAAGTTCTATCCCTTAAAATATTTAAAACAATGGAGAAAATAAACTTGCAGTTTATTATAAGAAACAATTCAGCAAAATTGAGAAGGTAGATTGGATTACTTAAAATAGACCCTTGCTTGCTGTCCTTAACGGTCATATTTAGTGCTTTTAAAGGTCAAATCCTAAATTTTTGAAATTGTATTATACTAAGAAATGACCTGTTATATATCAGATTACCTTCAACCTTCATTCTTATTTACAACACTCAGTTCTGATGGTTTCATTGATGTTGAACTGAATAAATATTTTATGCAACCAAATGCTACCATAATTTCAAAGTGCAATCATTACAATGTTAAAATTAGTTACTTTTAAATGTGTATTCAAAAGAAAAAAATGTAAAAGAGTAATGTTTAAGTTTTAGTATGTTTAAAACTATTTTGGGGCATTCAGTCTCTATTTCACAACAGGGAGAACAAAATAATTTTAAGAATATAATCTATCATTACACAGTGTAACAATTTTTTACATTTCTTTGCTGTTCAAACATATGTAATTTGGCATAATGAAAAGGTAGCTAAATTTGCAGTTGTAGGGGGGAGGGGAAACTTGCCCTTTCCCCCAAAAGTTCACTGAAAGATCAACTCACAATTAAGGCAGATTAATAAAAGAAAGGTTTATTTACCTTGAGCATTGGGAGAATCACAGAGTGACTACTCAATATCCCAGTGAAGTTCAGATATTTTTATACCTGTCTTTTTGGAAGGGAGGAGAGATGAGGAGTACAGGTAATTCTGTTTAGGGGTGACAAATAGTGCTAGGGAGGACAAATGGATGGGGGAAACAGATCGACTTGTAAATGATTCTCTTTGCAGATTAAATTAACCTGAGAAAATTAAGTTAACCTGAGAGACAGGTATTATATTTAAATGATTTGGGCCAGGTCTGCTTGCATTCTTGATCTTCTTTCCTGCAATATATTGAGATAACAGAGAGAGGAAGGGAAATAAAGTCAATTTCCCCTTTGATCTTTTGATGGGGTCAGTCTGATTTATACAGATCGAGGGAAAGACCCTTCCAATGCTTTTATGTTTTAATCTCTAATGGCCTTTGATTAAAAATATTCTTTATACCAAGGAGTCATATTTTGGGGTAAAATTTTCTGAGCTCCTTCGTTCCCCGTCTGGGACATCCCTAGAAGTTTCACACATTGAAAGCTGAGTCAGTGGCTTTGGAGAGAGAGATCTGGTTAGTAAAGTAATAAGAGATCTGAAAAGGGAGACAAGAACCTAGATTAGAGTGAGAATAAATAAGGAGAAAAGAACAGATCTAGGCACATACCCCATACCCCATTAAAACAGTCTCCCCTTCTTGGGAATTGGTCTTCATTAATCTAACGGGGAATATTTAGCTTGTCTTTTAAGAGGTGTAGATCACAGTCTCCACTTGCCCTGTGTGGTTTTACATAGAAGATTTTTTGCCAATAATCATGCAAGTTCCTCATGGTGGTTTTCAAATACAACAGAGGCTAGGCTGCTGACTTCTAACTGAAGTGCCCCCAATGCTTGCATGGTGATATTGAACTTTTTTCTATTACCATGGAGAGATACAAAACTGTCTTTTCAACCTCATGAGCTCCAGATGCCGGGCAAAGAGTCCGGGCAAAGCACCAAAAGGAACTTAGAATTGTGATATACAAGTGGGTTTTTGTAACATCAAATCTAATACATTTGCCTGGTACAACTTTATGAATGAAAGAGCCTATGTTTGTAATTTGGCTGGCATTTAAAGTGGAGTACCTGGTAACAGAGGGTGTCAGATAACAAAGTCCACAGCATCCTGACAATCTAGGTGGGAACCACTTGTATACTTTGTCACCACACAAGATAAAAAAAACCAGTGTAATGTACAGATAGGGTTAGGTTGGAACCTGTGACCTCCCAGTCTGAAGTTTGCTGTGTCTCATCTTCCTCATTGGTACTTCCACATCTCCAGTTTCCACGTGTCCCTACCAGTCAGTAGGAAAAGCAGCGTGATGTTTTTTCTCTGGTGTGGATGTCACATCTTGTCATACATCCATCTTCCGGCCTGGTTCCATCACGCACTTACACTGGCAGGTTCCTTTGCGTGATCTAGATGTTGGCGTGACCAGCAATTAGGTTGATTAGTTAGTTAGTGTGGTTAGTGTTTGAAAGACTGGTGTGAAGGGATGCTGGATCTGTGCTTGACCTGCAGGAAAAGCAGTAAGGATTAGTAAGAGCAAGGCACAGTTTGAAAGAAGAGCCATAGTGGAAGATAAAAGGGAGAATCGGATAATCTGTTCAGACAATCTCCACTCAACTTCCAACATGCAATCCTCAAAGGGGAAGGCTTAAAAGAAGTGTTTAAGGAGGACCATTACTTTTTTTTGAAGGGGGGAGGCAAAAAAAGAAAAAAGAGTTTTTAGATAAATATGGTTTGTTGACCCATGATCATGGGAAAAACTATCTACTTTGTGAAGATGTCTGCTTCAGGGGTCTGGGAACTGGCCCTGGAAAAATCCTCACTTTCAGGTCACCTGTAGGGATGTAGGGGTCATCCTCCAACTGTCTTAGTGTAGTTTGACATGGTTCGTATGAATCCAGGAAGATTTTTTTTTTCTTTTTATGGCAATGTAAAGGGTTAGCAGTACTTCATGAGGGTCTTCCCAACAAGGTGACAGCACATATCTTCTGAAGACTTTGATGTACGCATTATCTCTTGGTCAAACAGAATGACAAGGCCTGTCAGTTGGCGAAGACATGCTCCTTTCACCTGGCGATGATGTACTCCAAGCATATTAGTTAGTATTTGTATATAGCTAGTCATGTTGTTGAATTGTTCACTTAAATCCCCATAGTGTTCAGTAAGTCCAGGAACAGAAGGTTTATAGGTATCAGTAGGCATGGGGTGACAGAACACTATTTCAAAAGGGGGTTAAGCCATCTCTCCTAATTGGAGCATTCCAGATTTTTATAAGGGCCAAAGGTAATGCCTCTGGCCATTTAAGTCCAGTGTCTTGACAGAATTTTCTCAAAGTCCTTTTTATTTCTAGACTTTTACATCCACTTGCCCTGAGGACTGGCGATGACATGGGGTATGAAATTTTAATGGGCACTCCAGAACCTTTGCAAGCACGTGGTTTAAAATGAATCCCTCGATCTGACTCAATCCATAAAGGAATACCAAAACAAGAAATACTCTCAGTTATTAATTTCTTTACCACTGTTGTAGCATCAGCATACCTAGTTGGATAGCATTCAGTCCATCCACTAATCACGGAAACAATAACCAAACAGTGAGAAAAGGCTAAACCTGGAGGTAATTTTATAAAATCTATCTGGAGTGCCAAAAGGACAGTCTGGACCTTTAGGGGCCAATTTCCTCCAGAGATTTTGTTGAGATTTACAAATAGTGCACTGGGAAATAATTTGGTCAGAGATATTACATTGTACATCCCAGGGCAGTACTAATTGTATATTTCTTAATTATCCCCCATTTGCACATATGTCCCATGTGCTGGGAGATAAGTACAAGTCAAAAAGAAAAAGGGGCCACAGGGAGTCAGTTTAGCCCAGTGTATAATCTATCTGATATTATAGGTCCATTGGCAATAGGAATGTCTGCAGAAATTAAGAAATGAGATTTCCAAATTTTGCCAATTTCACGGCAAACTACAAAGGCATACTGGAGTCTGTGTAAACAGTGGCAGCTTTTCCTTTTGCTGGTGTTCAAGCTCTAGTGAGGGCTGTGACAAAATTGACTCAAGGCATTTTGGGGTAAGAGTGCTCTGAGATATTTCATGTCCTAAGTAACAGTTGTCTGTACCCACTGGAGTTCAGACCTAGAGGCTTTATTGCCTCATCCAGCTAGAATCTTTAAAAGAATGAATGTAAGAGAGCACACTGGTTACAGAGCAAAATATTATCAACATATTGAACAAGTACTGAACAAGAATGAACCTCTGGGTAAAGGTTATAGAGTCTAAATCAGCTTTGAGAATTTGAGAGAATATTGAAGGAGACTCACAGTGTCTCTGAGATATTTGGGTCCATGTTAATTGTCTCCTTCTGAAGGTGAATGTAAAGAAAAATTGTGAATAGGGTGCAACAGAATTGAAAAGAAAGTTGTGCAGAGGTCAATTACCATATTATTAAAGTCACATGAATTAAAAGGCATTTGAGTTAGTTTCTATCTTCTTGATAAAATATTTAAGTGCTTATTTTTAAAGGCTAATTAGAGCTCTTTCTATAATCTGGTAGTGAAATATCACATACAAATGACTTATATAGAAATATAGACATACAGACATGCAGACAGAAGAAGTTCTAATAGCTCTTATAAAGAATTTTTATTTACCGGCTCTTAAGTATTTTTTTTCAGATTATCAATCTTTTAATTACCTATTTTATTGTTTTAAGCAATTACTAGCTTGGCAACAATTTTTTTTTTTTTTTTTTTTTTTTGAGACAGAGTCTCACTGTGTTGCCCGGGCTAGAGTGCGGTGGCGTCAGCCTAGCTCACAGCAACCTCAAACTCCTGGGCTCAAGTGATCCTTCTGCCTCAGCCTCCTGAGTAGCTGGGTAATTTTTTCTATATATTTTTAGTTGTCCGATTAATTTCGTTCTATTTTTATCAGAGACGGGGTCTCGCTCTTGCTCAGGCTGGTTTCGAACTCCTGAGCTCAAGAAATCTGCCTGCCTCGGCCTCCCAGAGAGCTAGGATTACAGGCGTGAGCCACCGCACCCGGCCGACAATTTTACCTTTAGTAAGATTTTGCCATTTCTGTAAGAGTTTGCTGCTTCTATGGCCTAATACTTATATGTGTATGGCATAGTAGAGTTCTCAGTTCTTTAAAAATTAAGGATCCTATTTTTACTTTGAATCTGGGCTTTGGCTCTCAGATCTCTATGATCAACTTAGGCAATGACTTTTCCTTACCCAAGAGCACAAGAAAAAGGAACAAAGGAATAGAACACAGAAATTTCTGCGAATTCCTGAAAGCTGGAGTTCGCACCCCCTGTAGTATTGCCCTTAACTGTTAGTTTCTGCCTGACCCAGTCAGACATTTGAGGCTCTTACTGTATCTAAGCTGATTAATTATCAGACCTAATCTGATCCCAGACCTAGTTTAGTTTTTGTCGCAACTTCTGAACCCAGTTAGGATCAAAAATTTGCTCAAACTCAGCTTAAAATACAAATCTATGGCACTTTGGGATCCAAGAGGGAGAACTTAACCACAAGCCTCAGTTGCAATGAGAGAGCGAAGGGCAACAGGTCCAGCGGGTACCTCATTTGGACTCTCGGCACTCCTGAGGGTCTCTGGGAGTTCTATTTCAGAATTCGCTTTTAATAAAAATTAAAATTAACGGAGTTCTATTGAGCAAAGAACAATTCACAAATTGAGCAGCTGAACTAGAACAGGTTCAGAGAGACTCTAATGCTGTAGCATGGTTGAAGAAGGAAGATTCACGGACAGGAAAGAGAAAGCGATGCACAGAAAATGGGAGTGAGATACAACAGCTGAATTGGTTACGGCTCAGCGTTTGTCTTACTTAAATACAGTTTGAACAGTTGGCTGCCTTTGATTGGCCAAAACTCCATGATTGGCAACGAAGATGGAGTAGAGAGGAGTGAAGATGAATGGAGTAAACTTTGGCCGAGACACACAGCTGACATTTTTGCTTTTGAACTTTTTAAGTAAAGTATCCTTTTTAGTAAAACCAATAAGCCTTAAGCAAGGCTATAACTTAATCAAGGAAGCAAGAGGTGACTTTAAAGAGGTGGAAAACAGTTTTTACAAGACCTAGAAAAGCCACACAAAAGCAGTTAAAGAAAGAAAAGCCCGAACAGCCATACAGGAGGTGTAACCCACAATTTATTTCACGCAGTCATATTTTCTAGGGCCCCAGCTTTTTCAGTTGACCATTCATATGTAAATATCTAAAAGCCCTGTGTGTCTCTATAGAATACAAGAAAGCAAAAGCTCTGCATAGAAGGGAAGAAAATCAATGAGTGGAGAAAGTTACACAAATATCAAATCAGAACGGGCTCATTCCCTGTCCGGGAATCAAACCTAGGCTTCTGAGATGAAAACACAGAACTTTAACCATTAGTCTGTAAGGTAAATTGGCCTGTGCCACTATTCCCACAGGGGCAATGTTCAATATCTTTGTTTTAGATCAAATATTTGCTTTTCAATTTTGTCAAGAAAAATTTTAAGGATAGCCACAATATTAAATGTCTTTCTTTTAATCTAAATTCTTCTATTAATACAAATAAGGCAATTGTTTTGAATAAGAGATCTCTAAAATTTTTTTTTTTTATTAGAAGGCTTTCAGTTTAAAGGATCCACCTTTTGGCCATTAATATCAATGGTATATTTATTGAAAAAGTGACTCAATCCAATACCTCTTTATAGAAAGCCCAGGTGGTAACTTTCCATGTTTAGCCTGTAAAGAGCACAGAGAAGGCAGTTTCCAAGATTCCCAAAATTTCACTCTCACAAATAGACAAGATAACAAAGAGGGTAGGACATTAATAGATGCCAGTCTTGCCAGAACCCTGTAATTGGCTCGCCTTCAGGGCCGGCCTGAACGCCGGGCTTATGGAGGGGCTAGGTCCATGTTCTACTCTATGGTAACCCTCTTTATGACAAAAACAACACAGAAAGTCAAAGACAAAAGAAAGAACAACAACAAAAAGGCTATTTCTGAGAGGAGAGGGAATCCAACAATATGAATATTCATACCACAAAGTACCAAAAAATATAGCAATACTAGAGTCGCTCACAAGACTAGTCACTTACAAAAACCTTTTCTGTCATTGATCTTAAATTTGGAAAGGACAATGTTCTTTTACCACCTGCTCAAACTGAGCCCACAGGAAGAGGAAAATGGGAGTCTAACTGGTAAGGTAGCTTACCTTGTCACCCACTGGTCAGAGTTCCGATTTTCCTCACTGTAGCTTTCAGAAAGAGCAGTGTGGCTTTGAGATACTGCCACCTACACCAAACTGTAGCAGTGAGGGGAAACTTGCCCTTTCCCACTGAAAGTTTGCCGAAAGATCAACTCACAATTAAAGGCAGATTAATAAGAGAAAGGTTTATTTATCACACACATGGGGAGAATCACAGAGTGACTACTCAGTATCCCAATGAAGTACAGATGTTTTTACACCTGTCTTTTTGGAAGGAAGGGGAGATGAGGAGTACAAGTAATTCTGTTTAGGGGTGACAAATGGTGCTAGGGAGGACAAATGGATGGGGGAAACAGATTGACGGGTAAGTAATTCTCTTTGCAGATTAAATTAACCTTAGAAAATTAAGTTAGCCAGAGAGACAGGTATTATATTTAAATGATTTGGGCCAGGTCTGCTTGCATTCTTGATCTTCTTTCCTGCAATATATTGAGATAACGGGGAGAGGAAGGGAAGTAAAGTCAGTTGCCCCTTTGCTCTTTTGATGGGGTCAGTCTGGTTTATGCAGATAAAGCCCCTTCCAATACTTTTTTTTTTTTTCCAATCTTAAATGGCCTTTAATTCAAAATATTCTTTATACTAAAGAGTCGTATTTTGGAGTGAAATTTCCTGAGCTCCTTCACAGTCAACCCACCTAGTACAAATCTTACTCTGTTATATTTCTCTGGTCATCAAACGTTTTTGTCTTTTATAAGTTGGGGGCTACCTTGAGGTGGCCCCAAAGCAATTGCAAATAAGAAAAATAATGTTGCCTCTGAGAATGAGACTTTAAAATCAATACACGATAGCTTAGAGCAAAGACCCACTTGGCATCTAAAGACACAGAATGATTTCCATTATAAATTCACAAACTGACACTTGGGGTTATGCTTTAGCTTCTTGTGGATTCGGTTATTCTATTCTGCGTATTTTTAGCTCCAGACCTGTACAATTGAGTACCATACACTTAACGTTCATGATTCAGCAGATTCAGCAAGATAATGATAGCATGAAAGACCTTTGGGGTTGTCACCCAGTGGCAATTTCTTTTACATTGTTACACTGAATTTGATGTCCATAACTGAGGGAATATACTTTTCACTGATCAGTGGAGAGAAACACAGGATCAGTCCTGCCAACTGACTATTCACTTTATGTCTAAACCTGGAATGCCAGTCCAGCATAGCAAGGGCTTAACCGTACCCTCACCCTACTTGCAACATACCCACACACACCCTTCAAGCCTTCATCATCCCCCAGCCCTTGGAGCTGTCAATATCTCTTCATTATAAGCATAAAGATTTGGCCAATTCTGAAGTATTTCAAATCAATAAAACACAGAATTATTTCATAGATTTCTAGATTCGTTAGGAACCTTGAACATAATTCAGTTTTATTACCTCATATTACACGTAAAAGGGAAGGAGGATAGAAAGAGCATTCAAAACCTAGTTTTTATAGAAATAAATAATTTCTTTTATCCCAGTTGTGGAGGAAGAAAGAGTGAGACCTAGAACACATGGACCATTGTTAGGAAGAGAATATTATAAAGTGTTTGGATATATCACAGGAGGCTGAGCTTAGGTTATGTGTAGGTTGATATTAAAAATATATATATATAAAACATTTATATATACTTACATATGTATAAGTGTATATATACGGCTTATATATGTAAGTTTATACATACATACGTTTGCCCTTTTGAGGGGCAGGGAGAACAGAATTGCCCAGGGCTAGAGCTCAGATTAGTACACAGGGCTGCGAAGGATTTCTGAAGAACAGGGAGGCCCAATAATCACTCTGAAGTGTCTTGTGTTGCTGAAACATAAGCTCTCTCTATCTCCTCACGTGTTCACTGAATTCTGCTCAAAATGGTCCTAGAGTGGCTCCTTTTTTTGTTTGCACTTATTTTTTGTTTTGGGAGTCTTTTGGGAGGTAGTATTTGTTCAATTATCTTTTTTGTTGTTGTTGCTGTTGGATTGTAAGTGTGGTTATTTTGTGGATAAAAATGGTAAAAGGGCTAAATTCCATTGCTGGTTCTATACAGAACAGTGACCGTTGGGAGGAGTGGTGGATAATTACAGACAACTAGTTAAGCAGGATAAAATAAGCTACTTAATCCTTTCCAAAATTTCTAGAAAGAATGATAGAAACAGAAGCCCTATTTAACCATGTTTCTTTCGAATCCTAAAGGTCAAGGTACCCCTGTTTGTTTCTGGGCTCTATAAAATGGAGAATCTAAGACCCAAACTGTTCAAGTGACTTACCTCGGGTTGTCTGTCACAATTCAGGTTTGCTGATTCTTACGATTTTTCCCCATGATAAGAAACTAATTCTACCCTCACATTGGTGAATTGTAGCCTCTGGAGTATGGCTACTTGTCTATGGCTCATAAGCATTTGAAATGCTAGCTTAAATTGCTCTTAGGACCCCAGAGCTAAGGCAAAACCAGAGGGTACTGAAATGCCTTCTTCCTTCAACACATGAGCCATGACAACCATAGATCGGTAAGTAATTGGCATTGTAAATGACCATGGCCTGAGGTGCCTGGCATGCTATCCTTGTTACTGAACTCCACAGTTTCCTATGGATGACCAAAATATGATCAGGAGCTCTTCAGGTTGAAATGCACACCACGAGAAGCCTGATTTTCCCCATTCTCTTCCTCTCTGATACCAGTTGTTCTTTTCCTTCCCGCTCCCTTGAATTAGGCAGCCATTCCCACCAAAAATGTGGGTCCTCTGGCCTTGCATAGGCTCATGTTTAGGTTTAGATTTAGTTGATAGATGCCAAGTTAAGTATTTCTAGGAATGTAAGTGTTTTTGATTGGTACATACTTCTCATTTAATGCATATAGCTGCTCTGAGAAAATATTTATTGTGCACAACTCACTTGAGTCCTTGCCATCTGATACCATTGGCCTCTCCTGGGGCTAGGGAGGCAAAAGCTGAACTCCTGAAGCTGAAGTTCCATGGCAGAAGGCAGTTTTATTTCTTGGATCAAGGAGTTCCAGAGCTGAGAATACGTTTGTTTCCTAGATCAAGGGCAAGCACTGCGGGTGCTCAGGAGTAAAATCCTACAAAGGCTGTGACTGTGAGCACTCCTGCTGCCTGCTTCTGTACATTGAGCTTAAAGGAAAACAGAAACAAGCTAAACACATTTTATTGGATAGAATTTACACCAAGCTCCTGAGAATTGGGAAAGAGAGTAAATAACATTTTCCTTCTTTATTATGTTGCTGCCTCTTATGAACTACCTTGTAGAATGTGAGGCAAGTACACAATCAAGTTCCAAGTAAATAACATCATTAATTCAAATGGAATAAAGTGTGAAACATGACCCAATCTAAACTATGATATTTTTTAAAAAATTAGAATGATCTCATGTGAAAGTGACAGGAATGTGCTGTAATTTAGAAATGTATGAATCTTCCAGTGTCCCCAAGATAACATTTTTATGTGCTGATGAAATCTCTGTAATATATCTTCTTAAAAAAAATAAACCTCTGCTCATAAAACACCTTTATTAGAGTTTACTGAGTTTAGCAGAAATGGCAGCTAACGTCTGGAGCGCCTATTAAAGTGCAGGTCATTTGTTTGATAGTGATTATAGAGTGTATGATTAAAAATGTGCATCCACAAAATGTTAACAATTCTAGCTTTATACAGATCCACACAGAAAATAAAACTTTTAAATTGTGGAGATTATATATCCAGTAAAATATTTATTGTCGCACAATGTATTGTTAACTGTGTCGACTAGTCTTCAGTAAGGTGCCACATAAATGAAAAATTAACCACTGTAGAATAGAAAATAGTTTAAAGTCCTAAAGCAAGTTCCTGTGCACACAAAATAGCTTTTTCCTGGGAAATGCAGTGTGGAAATACTTCAGTGAAGAAGACACTATGATAGAATGCTTGACAGCAAAACAAAACAAAGACCAGCACTGGAATTGCCAAGTTAAGGAGCTGCATGCAAACGTGCGCTGATCTGAATTCTTGATGTTGGAAGTCACATGGGCAGTTTGGGAAGATGATGAAATTTCACTGATGTTGTCACTACATCTCAGCAATCTAAGGCACAAGTCTGTTTCTGTTGTGTTGTGAAATTCTAGAGAGATAATAAACTTCCAGATTAAAATTTCTTTTCATATTTAGAAAATTAAAAAAAAAATGATTGCCTTACTCACTCCATGCTTTAGAAATCTCTCTGATGAAATCACCCTTCAGCCTGAAATGTTACAGTATAGTGGATTACATTTTTAGTGTTAATCAGAACATTTCATTCAACAGAAATCTCAGAATTTTTTCTTCTCATTGATTTGGTTTCTTTCTCTTTCAAAAACTCCGTGTTAGCAGACTTCCTTTTAGACTTTTGAGAAGTGACAATTTCTTTCTTGTGTTTTCTGGGAATGAGTTTTCAAAAATAGCTACCTTCCTTTGCTGTCTGCCTAAAACACTTAAATGGGGGCAAAAAGTACCAAATTTTCATCCTTCTGCTGCTGAAGTAGCCTACGACATTGATGTGAGTTAGAACCCAACAAGGAAGGAAATCTCACCATCCAGAAATTGCCCAGTTTGGACGTGCTCTCCTGGGATGCTTTAATTAAGTTGTTGAATTGGTTTTCTGAGTTTCTGCCAGAGCACAGGGAAGGAGTATGTACCTGACAGCACTGACCAAGGTAACTGTTTTCTTGTCTTTAAAACAAGTTTGGAATTGAGGATTTGCATAGTCTTTTGTGGGGAACCTCATTCTCATAGGTGCTTCCTAGTATGTAAGCTGCAGTCTTAGACAATACTGCAAGCTGAATTAACTTCTGTACATCCTCATTCCTCATTCAGAATATACCAGAACTGTAAACTGTACAGTATCTTAGAACACTTGAACAACTTCCCATATTCTCTTCTTAGTTCAAAAGGTGACACTCTTTTGAGCCTTCATACTATAAAGATTACAGAGTCAAGGTAAAAAGTACTTTTAAAAAGCATTCTCTTGGTGCCTATTTCTTGGAGTTAGTTTCATGTACCCTGTTAGAGACTGGGCTGTGAGCTACCTGAGGGCAGGGAAAATATCTTAATCCATTTATATTGAATGTGTCCGGTGATAGTAGGCAGTCAATAAATATTTGTTAGAAGAGCAAAGAATAAATAGGTGAATGTACATTGCTAGCTCTTTCTTTATCCCCCAAGTTAATTTTAGTTGAGAGTAGTATCTTGGAAATGTAACACTGAAAGGTAGGGGGAAAGGGATCAGTATAAATGGCAGCTCTTAACTTCTTTGGGGATTAAAAAAATTTAGAAGAATTTGTACTACCCTAGAAACAGGGTCAAGAGACTTTATGGACAATGATACAGCTGAACAAAACCATTTCTTTATCCTTAAAATAGCTGAAGGAGCTTATGGAAAACATGGATCTAAGAACTTGTCAAATTTGGTGTTTTGCCAAGAGCTTATCACCTTTAGCCATCACTTTATTGTCTTGCAAAGTGGGGATTCTTTTCCCAGACCTTGAAAAGCTGGCAGTTCAAATGGGACTGGTCTACTTATGCTTATCTGTCAACAAGAAAGCTTCATGCAGAAACAAAATATATGTATTTCCCAGTGGTAGAGCCAGGATCCTTCTTTTTACTCAAAGTACAATGAACAGAGTTGAGGCCCTGGAGGAAACTACCACATTTTACCTCTTTCAGAATTCTAGAAAGTACACTCTATCTTTCTCTTTTAAACAAAAAACAAACATAAAACATCAGAGCAGTGGGAAATCATTTCCTTGACTCATTACTGGAACAGGCTTTTCTAAAAAAATCCTGATAAATGAAGATAGTGAGCTCAAATCTAGTTTGTTCCTGAACCTACGAAAGTAGATGACAGTCTATCTGATACAACGCATTACATCGAGTCAGTGCTTGCTATCATCAGCCTGTCCTACAGGAAACAACGCTGGGATTACTTGCTAAAACTTCAGTTGCATCAGGCTTCCGATAAACGCTATTATAAGCTACAGATGTAGAAACTTAAGCATAAAGTGAAAAAGAATTGGGATAGGGAGCTAGATTACTACCATATTGCAAGTCCAATTAATTTTTGTTTTTTACTTATTGAAGAAAGGACTCTCTAAGCATTGCTTTTGCCTTATTTTAAAAAATTGTATTAGGCTTTCTGTAGCATGGAGAAAAATATTTCCATTTGGTAAAATAAAGGGATTGTACTACATTCACATTTCATGTCTAAATATTTTCTGTGATTTTATGAATTCACTTAAATATCAACTGCAGTCCCCTTTCAAATAAAGGAATTCCAATGCAAATTCAAATAAATAAATTCTGTGATACCAGTGTCCAGTCTAGTTCCTAAGATAGAGTTGGTGTGTAATATATTTTTGGTTTTGCACTGAATCTATAGCAAATCTTTCAAAAAGAAAAAGATTCCCAGTGTCTTAGAATGCAATATTGCTTTTAAGAAGAGAAGTTAAGGATCAATTCATATTTTACACCTTCCTATTGCCTTTTTTTCAAATATAGTATAACAATGAGGATGCAAAATAGTTTGTGAAACTGATTTTTAAGCTTCTGCTTCTACAATAGTCTTTAATCATGTAGAAAAATTATGTTAAAAATGTCCTTCTAATATCGAGTAACAGCTGTGCTACACATTCTGCCAGTACTAGCAATTCATAAATTAAAATAACTGGCAATTTTGCACTAAATTTATGTCATCAAATGCCTGGTCAATGTAGGCTAGGATGTTAAATCATAAACATTAAAGAAGTTTTCTAAAACAAAAGACTAGCCCCATTAATTTCAATGCTTTAAATAAATGGTTAAACAAACCATCTGATGTATTGTGAGAGACTTGTGTTTCTTCTCCTTAAGAAATCTGAACAGATGAGCCTTAATTCATTATTGAAATTCTCTTGACTGTTAAATGATGGTCAGAGGCAACAGTATATCACAAAATTAGACAGGTCTCCTGCATATCCCAGACACAATGCCACAGAGGTTGAGCTTTTAAGAGGCTGTAATAGATGAGTGCAGCCACTGATTGGTGTTTATTTCCAAGTCTGTGGTGTTCCCTAAAAGTAGTGTACTCTATTATGCTCTATTTGCACAATTCTCTGCTAATATTTATTTCTATAGTCAGGATCAGTAGCCCCCATTTTATTTTTTGTGATTAGTGCTATGAAGGATGGTATTCCACACAGTTTGTACACACAGATGGTCTAATTTTGATGCAAGAAAAAAAGGTAAATGGATATGTAAAGGGTGGAGAGAAAACTGATAGAAATACCTCAGAAATGATCTCCTTTGCAAAGACAAATCCTTGACTGAAAAACCATCCACCTGGAGACAAGTTCTGATTGTCACTGAAATCCAAAAATGAAGTAGTCTTCAATTATTCTGGCATATAATGGCACATGAAATTCAAGCAGGAATAAGTTTAGGCTGGCTTCAGACTTCTTCAAAGTCACATTCAATGTCTGACGACAAGGGAGCAATTTCTACAGCAAATTTTGTAGGGAATGTGTGATCCAAAATGTTAGACCCAGACAAGATTTCAGTCACATAAGATAGCAACAAAAAGTATTCTTGAATATGCTTCTGAATTTCTTAGAAAAAAACAAAATCAGAACTCCCATATTCTCCATATAGATCTGATAAATACTTCTCATGAAGACTACCCAAAACTCAAGAGTTAAAATAACGATCTCAGAATGGAGAAGACACTGTAAAAGAAGTGGAATGAAAACTGAGATTATTTCCTGCAATAATTATGGTTACCACATACAGGCAAATGTAAACTGAACAATAAAATTATAATATACAAATTTAACCAATATTAAGTGTTATATAACTAATAGAAAATTTGAGAGGTGGAGATGGAATTTGGAAACAAGTACAAAGCACTAATATCTTCATCTCTTATAATAAAGATCAATTGATACTGTTTAGGTTGAAACATGCAGTTAAAAATGACAAATGCAATGTTTTTCACAATTTCCTAGGATTAGAAGGCTCTACTATAAAAAAAAAATCTTTTGGGGTAATGAAATATATTTTGAAGTTAAGCAATCTTTTCTTTTATTTTTTTTTGAGATAGTTTTTATAAAATTCAAATACATAAAATTTAATTCTTTTGTTAAAAGTTATAGTTTGGTGCCATTTGTACCTCTTTTTCTCTTTGTTTCTCTACCTGGTCACTCCTCAATTCAGCCTCATAGTTGTAGTTAATGGAACTGTTAGCTAAGGATAATGCTTGTAATGGAGAAAGATGTAATTAGAAGAAATATCTTACTTTGTTCTCTGTAACTTTCTATTAATTTTTAGCATATATATGTCATTTTTATTGAAACAATACAGTAATTCTGCTGAAAAAAGAAGAAGAAATTAAAAACATAACAAACCATGCAACAGTCCCTGAACATCAAATTTAATTTCCCCCTATATCCCTGTTTGATTTCATTGGCTGTGGCCTTTTTAATTTCATAATAGACCTCATCTTAATGCACATTCTACACCTGGTTATCATATTTTAAATTTAATTGCTATGTTTTTTAATTTTTCAATTAATACATTTTTTAAAGTTTTATCATAGTAAGATATACAAAGGATTAAAGTGATACCACAAAAAGCAACAATCTCTTATCTCACCTCTCTCCACTTCTAGTCGTGGGGCCCAGAGCAATCCCCCTTAACCGTTATCATCTGGGATTTTCCTGCTTACCCCACCTGCCCCAACTCTTTTTTTTTTTTTTTTTTTGAGAGAGACAGGCTCTCGCTCTGTCACTTAGGCTGGAGTGTAGTGTTGCTATCACAGCTCACTGCAACCTCAAGCTCAACCTCCTGGGCTCAACCCATCTTCCTGTCTCAGCCTTACAAGTAGCTGGGGCCACAGGTGCACACCACCACGCCTGAATAAGTTTTTAAAAAGTTTTGGTACAGACAGGGTCTCACTATGTTGCCCGCACTGGTCTCCAACTCCTGGCCTCAAGTGATCAGCCCACCTAGACCTCCCTAAATGCTGAGATTACAGGTGTGAGCTACCACACCCAGCCCCACCTCTTTTTTTTTTTTTCCAGCTTTAGACATGTTTATTGGTTTTCTCTCATAATAGATGAGAAATTAATTCATATATACTAGCCTGACTCCCCTAATTTACCACCTACATATATAATTTTATAATTATTGTTGGTTTCTCCACTAGTCATATCTTTACCCTCAAACAACATAATTAAACGTTTATTTCTTCTCTGGTCTTGTTGAGTATTTACACAACGCTTGGTATGAGTCAAAAAGTAGCATTCCCTCCTTCCTTTTCTTATGCACTTCCATTTTTATTATATCCATTTCTATCATATCTTCCATTTATATTTTACCTTTTGTTGTCAAAATCAGCAATGCTAACTAACATTCTGAGTGTTTTGTTTGTTTATTTTGATTTTTCTAGTTCTTTTGCATTTTCATGTAAAGTTTAGAAGCAGCTTTCAACTTCTACAGATAAAGCAGGCTGACTTACTTTGACTCCATGGATCACTTTCCTCACCAATGTTTTGCAGGACTCAGAATAAAGATATTGTATACCTTTTGATAAATTTATTCTTAGAAATTTGATAATTTTCATCCTATTGCTAACGTTATTTATTTATTTCACTGTCTAATTGTTTGCTGCTAGCATAAAGAAATTTAATGGATTTTTGTATATTGATCTTCTACTGTTAACTTGCTAAATTCTAGTTGTTTGTAGATTTCCTTGGATTTTCTTTCTATAGAGTCATATTATCTGCAAATCAAAACACTTCTTTTTTCTTTCCAATATTTGTGTCTGTTATTTCTTTTTCTTGCCTCAAAACATTGGCTAAGACCTCCAGTATACTGGTGAGCATAAGTGGTGATGGTGGCAATATCTGTCATGTTTATGACCTTTGGTGGGATCATTCTCAATGTTTTATCATTAAATCTGCTGGCTGCTACAGAATTTTTAGTAGATATTTTAAATTCAAATTAAATAAATTCTGCTTTATTTAAATGAGTGGTGAATATTACTATTTTCCTGTATCAAGGTAATAATTTTTTCTTTTATTTTTAGTGAATTATACTTATTGATTTCTTTAAATTCTAACTTATCTTACATGCATAGAAAGTGCCTCTTATTCATATTGATTTATCCATTTTATGTAGCACTGACATTGGCTAATATAGTTAGAATTTTTGTGACTATGGTCATAAAGGAAATCGTTCCGTAATCTTCTTCTTCTGTATGTCTTTGTTGGGATTTGGTATCAGGTTCATGCTGGCCTCCCTTGTCAGAAAGAATTTTGCAAGTATGGAGTTTATTTTTTAAATGTAGGGTGGAATTCACCAGGGATGCCATGTCAGTATGTAGTTCCTGCCTTCTTGTGGGTTACGGTATTATGTTTTTCAGAATTCTGTTTTATCAGTAGTGTTTTCTGAGTGTATCTCTCATATATCTTTCTTAGTGGCTATTCTGTATTATATCTACATAATATATCATGAGCTACAGATGACATCATCATACCAGTTTGAGTGAAGTATAGCAAACTTACCTCCCTTTACATTCCTTTACACTCCCCTGATTATACTATAATTGTTTAAAATATTTCCTCTACATACAGTTAGAGCCACATCAGTGCTATGATTTTTGCTTCAACTATGAAGCATAATTTAGAAAATTGAAGAAAAAGTCTAAAGTATTTACCCATATTTTTGCTTATAGTATTCTTTCTACCTTCCTGATATTGCATCACTCTTTTTTTTTTAAGTTGTTTTCTTTCTCTTCAGAGAACTTATTTTATACGTTTTTTAGGGTAGATCTGACAGTGACAAATGCTCTTGATTTTCCTTCATCTAAGGATATCTTGATTTCCACTTTATTCCTAAAAAATATATTTAATGGGTATAAAATTTCTGGGTTGAGGGTCTTTTGTTTCAGCATTTGAAAAGTATTGTGCCTCTTCCTTGTGGGTTCCATGATTTTTGAGAGGAATCCATTGTCATTCAAATTATTTTTCCCCAATAGGTAAGGTGTCATTTTTCTCTGGTTGCTTTGAAGATGCTGTCTTTGTCTTTAGGTTTCGGAACTTTAACTATGACCTGACTTGACTGACAAACAGGGTTCAACCTGTTTGAAATTCATTTATCTTCTTGAACCTGTAGGTCTATGTCTCTTATCAAATGTGAAAAGCTTTCAGCCATTATTTATTCAAGTAATTTTTCAGCTCTGCCCTTTCTTTCCTCTTCTCCCAGGACTCCAAAGACACAAAATTTAGATATTTTGTTATAGTCCCACAGGTCCTTGAAGCTCTGTTTATTTTTTCCAGTTGGTTTTCTCTATGTTGTTGTTAGGCATTTTCTATTATTCTATCTTTAGTTTTCTGATTCTTTCCTCTTTCCCTTCCCTTTTGCTGTTGAGCCTATATACTGAGCTTTTTATTTTGTTTATTGTGTTTACTGGTTATAAAATTTCCATTTGATTTGCTGGACTTTCTTTGCTGGGGCTTTGTATTTTTTCATTTGTTTCATGATGACTCATTGATGCTTTTTTTTTTTTAAATCATGGGTACTTTAAAATTTTTATTAGATGATTCAAACATTTTTTTTTATTTCACTCTTATTAATAGTATCTGTGAATGTCTTTTCATTCAGTTTGAGATGTACTGGGTTTTGATATGAGGAGTGATTTTTTATTGAGACTTGCACATTTTATATTTATAAGATTCTGGATCTTATTTAAAACTTCTGTTTTATCTGGCTTTCTCTGACAGTGGTCCAGTGGGGACAGTGGAGGCAGGATGGGGAACCACCTTATTACTGCCCAATGGGCCAGGAAGTCCAGGTTCCCTACTGAGCCTTAGTTGACACGCTAGGGGTAAAGGGGTTCTTTGTCAGTTCTGGTTGGGAGTCAAAGGGCCAGTTCACCACAGAGACTGGTGGTGAGTTTTTTCTGTGGTGTTTGGCTGGAGTAGGTTAATTATTATCTTGCTAGTCTGCCCCTTTTCTTGTCCTCTGGCTAGAAAGAGCAAGCTTTGCTGGGGCTTTCTTTGTCTGCACCTATTGCGATTCTGAGATGCTGACTTCTGCAGCTCCGACTTTAGAATATCAGAGGCTGAATGAAAACTAAGGAGCTCACCACTGTGTTATTCATAAGGACCTGAGGTCTCTAAGCCAGTCTACCCTCTTTTATCCACCTATCTGAATCTTCTTATGTTTATTTTTTTCTACATAATATCTAGGCTTTTTAGTTGTACTTAGGAAGAAGATGATGGAAAAGTATTATATATGTGTACTCCATTTTCCCAGAAATTAAACCATCCAATTAATTTTTAATTTCAGGTTTTGTATTTTCTAGTTCTAAAATGCCCATTTGTCCCCTTTTTAGATTCCATTTTAATTTCTCCACTTTTTGCCCATTTTTTATGTATTCCTCTAACATATTTGACAGCTATTTTAATGTCCTTGTTTATAGATTGCAACATCTGAAGCTATTTCTCTGACTGCTTTTTCTATTGATTAGTATTTACTTTATCTTGCTTCTTTAAATATCTCTTAATTGACTATTGTTAACTAGACATAGTATTTAAAAGATCCTTATAAAGTGAAGATTGCTCCCTGGGTGGGAACTAGGCAACCAGCAAATGGTATAAGAAAACGACCACTTTAGTCCAAACAGTTGAACTGGGTTGGGCCTGGGTTGCAGTTTTAGTTGGTTTCAATTTACCTCTTGTTTCAAATATTTTCGAAGGGAGATCTTTTCTTCCTGTCTTGCAATCTCTTCCCTCTTGAAGATCTGAGAACTGTGAGACTATGGAGAGCTCTTATTGCTTTCCAGCCCTGACTCTTATCTTCCACGCTGCCACAGCCAAATATTCAACAAAAATCCTATGGGAAAAAAATCAGCAAGCAGAGAGAATTAATTTTGTGTTTGGGGATCCTATAGTTCTAATGTGTCATCTGGCCCACAATGTCATTAAATCTCTTGTTTCTCTTTACCCCAGAGATGTGCCTCTGCCTTTGGCAGGCCTGATTTTCAGCCTGCCTGCACCTAGCCTTGGCAGACCAAGCCGAGAGGAAAGTGGCAGACAACATCTGCTTACTTCGAAATATTTTGTTCTTGGGATGTAGTTCCTTTAGACATTTTTGTGTCCACAGTTCTCCCATAGTGTTAAAAATAGATAATTTTCATTTCTTATTTTCTCTTGGACAACATAAGTAACATGGCAGGTGAGTTGCAAATTTCTATATTCCAATTGAAGCTGGAGGTCCTAACACGATGGTTTTTGATAGAGTAGTGAAATCTTACATGATTTGTTTATAGATGACTTCTAAAAGTTAAAAACTAGTAAACTGCATTTGTATTATGACTATGTGACAATTATTACTAAAAAGCCAAGTAATGTGCTAGGATTATATTTTCTCCTCCCAGAATTTAATACATACCCACTTTGTTACACACATGGAGAATAATCCTACAGTGAAATTCAAGGGCTTTTTATATTCTGCAAAATTCTTTTATTATATTTTCAGTTGATCTCTTATTTTATTTAATGTATCCAATTATTCTTCCCCAATCCTTCCACTGCAGCTAGCTCTCTAGTCCAGTTACTCAGCCAAAATTCTGAAACTTTCAGTGCCCTTCTGGAATACCTAGTAGTATTGGATCCACAAGGTTATCTGTGTCTTTTAACTTATATTTCATTTAGTCTGTCTTTTCGCACTTCAGAACTATTTTCCAGATTTCCTTCAATTTATATGTATAAATAAAATTTATATAAATATCTATTAATATATTCAAATTCAATTGTGCTTTCTTATTTATATTTGGTATTTTTTCCTTTTCAAGTAAGCCTGTTCTCATTTTATTAAAGCAGTATTTTCCAAATTTCTCTAGGGACATTAATTAGAATATTTTCCAAGTATTTTTCTATTCCAAAAATATCTCTTTTTCCTATGGGGAAGTTCCCCTCACCCCCTTTCTTTAAAATAAATGTTTGGATGTTTATCCTCTGCATTGAGAATTTTTGCTAATGTCTAGAGATGCTTGTTGTCCATTTAATTATGAGACTATAGCAAATCTGACCATGAACACTGCTTAGGGCTTGGCAGACTGCTTAATATGACTAAGCAAAGTATGACCAGCTGGTGGTTAAGTTTTCAGATCCCTAAATGACAGAATACGCACTGTTTAATGCTGGGGTGCTATCTCTTACACTGGCTACCCTAGTTCTCCCTCAAGGAGGTAGTTCAGTTTATTTGAAGAGCCTTACTTAAATTTTTTGCTGCTTTTCCTTTCTTCATGTGGACTAAATTCTTATATGCCAGGGAATCTAGGTGCAGACATAAGAAAGAGGTTGAGACGTCAACTGATTCTTCCGTAGTCTTTAATTATATCTCATTCCTACTCTTTGTAGACATAGAATTTCCAACTTCTCAGCCCTGCTGAGTTTCTGCATAGAAAATCTCCTTCATCCTTGGCTGAAATTTTCAGAAGTATCCTCGACTTTATTCCTCTCATTTCTGCTTTATTGGTCACCAATCCCCAATATGGTTTTTGTTTTTGTTTTTTCCAGAAGGAAGAGTTCTATAAAGTAACTAGATTGATGTACTCTTCTCCCACTCCCCTTTGTTTTTTGGTTAATATGTATTTTGCTTTATTTGAAGTTATGTCAATAGAGAGAAGGAAGAGAAACATATGTTCACTCTGTCATCTTGAAAGAGAAGATTTTAAAATTGTTTTAAAATTCTCCTTTATTAAACCATAAAATTAGATTATAATGATATAGTTGCATCTTGGCTATAGTCAATATCTTG
>NW_012153062.1:3592072-3601425 GCF_000956105.1 Propithecus coquereli
ATATGTGTGTGTGTATATATACATATATATACATGCACATATATGAAGTATATATACCTGTATTTAACTAAAATTAAAACTGTATCAAAGAGCTAGAGATGGTTAGACAGAGGATGGTAAATTATCCAATAGCAAGTTGATTCTGCTGAGTTAAAAGCATAGAAACATAGAAGAGAAAAACAAATTAATAAATAAAATTTCCAAATTTCTATCTACATGGTGCATTTTTCCTATGTGACCATAACTTACTGTCTTTTCAGTTTTATTTGACAAAATATGGCATCTCAATGACTTTACAAAACAAAGGGTATGTATTATCTCTGAAACAAATAAACCCATGAGTAGGAAGTTATTAGGCTTGGTGAATTCTAAATGTCATTAATGTCTTTAAAAACTCAGATTGTTTCCCTCTTTCTAATCTGTCATCCTCAGCATATAAGCTTATCTTCTGTCTCTGGGGTGCAAGAAAGCCCTCAAAGTTCCTGTCATGACGTGGATATATGACAATGACCACTAGAAGGAGAGCTATTTGTATGCACACATTTGGTCTTCTGATCTAGCTTTCTACAGTTCATGTATAAAAGAAATGGACGGGGCAGGTGGCAGAGTATCAGTAAGAAGGTAACAAGACGCAAGCAGCCTTATTCTCATATTCACATGGGAATATGCAATACTGAAAAGGAGAAAGAAATGTCTTGTTTTTTTTTTCCATGTGCACAAAAACACCACCTGGGCATTGAAGTCTCCAAAGAGATCTCTGCTGTCTTTGGTCTTTTGCGAGTGCTAATGCGCAGCAATAGTGGGAGAAGGGTTGTCAGGAACAACCAGGAGATAGTACATAGCAGATAAGTTGATGTGTGAAAGAACACCGAGGGAGAAGTGAAGAATTCTCATGCTGCCACCACATCAGAGGCATTGACAGCAGATACTGCTAGATTTTTCCCCCAAAATAAGGAGGAGAAAATTACAGATGTCTCAGAAAAAGCTGACAGGGCTCACTTTTGAGTACATGTGAAGTGCCATCTCAAGATTCCCTTTTGTGGGAACAGATGTCCTGAATTAACAATAGAAGTCACACCCATTTTAGAGATTTCCTGGTATCTTGTATCTTCTGGGTGAAACTTTTTCCTTTCCCTTCTCTGAATTTGTTTCAATAAACTTTTACATTAACCTTATAGCAGAATGAATGTTTTTCTAATATGGTTGCCACTTCATTCATGGCATTATTATATACTTTGTGATTTCAGTTTTAAGTAAGAAGCCATAATACAAAGAACTCTCCATTAACTGAGAGTAACAAGGGAGAAGGTAGTTGTGGGTGAGGCCATGAACAGCCTCAACTCGCAGATAAAGCATAGAGTAGAGCATAAAGTAGCATAAAAAAGAAGGGGGACGAAATTCCAGACTCCAGCTTACAATGAAACACTCTCCTTTGGAAATAGTCTTGGTGTACGGGGTGGGTCCGTGGGTCCTCAGCAGGCATGCCTATGCTATTTGACATGCTACTCCTTGCTGTGCCAGGACAATCGACCCAAGATGGACTGTCTGGATCCTCTCTGTAGCATATCTGAAACATAAAGGCAGAGAAATAAGAATCTGGAAGTCATTGGAATAGAATCAACAGTGCCTGGTGACAGACTAAGCATCGGCTTAGAACATCAGCAAAGCAGAGGTAGTGAAAATTGGCAAAATCTGTGATATTACAGATCAAAATCAATCAAAATATTGAATATTTAAAATTTTTATGTTCCTCAAGAAACTTAAGGTGGTAGCAAAAGAATGAAAATTTTTTGAGCTCTCTTATTTTCTTTTACAAATAGAGACACACACACACACACACACACACACACACACACACACACACACATGCACTATATATATGTTTTGAATTACATAGAGAGAGATCAGTTCCCTGCATTTTTCAGAGCTTAGTTGCTTAGTTCCTGTAAACTTCTTCTTCTTCTTCTTCTTCTTCTTCTTTTCCTTCTTCTTTTTTTAAGTTCTTGTAAAGTTCTAAATACTCCTTCAGTTTAGGTCCTGATAGCCACCTTGATCCCTCCTCTTCCTGGTGTGCAGGTATCCTCTTTTCCTTTGATTTTCTGAGCTCATGTAGTATCCTTCCAAAATCCATTTGTTTTACAACCTCCAAGGTGTATTGAGACTATAAAATTGAAAGTAAGGAAACATAGAACTCCTATACATGTTCAATGTCCTGCAGTTTACAAAGTGCTTTCATATCACTATTTGATTCTTTCAGAAACCCTAGGAGATACAGATACTATTATTTTTCTTGGAAGAAAGGAACTCTCTCTGTCAAATCAAACCAGCTGGCTTAGAAACCTGATTAAAAATAAAGAATATAGATAAAATGGTAGATGAAGATATATAGCCTGGAGTCCAGTTCAGGCAAAGTCAAAAATCCAGTATTTTAATTAAATTAATCTGTCCATTTCTGTTGTTTGCAACAAAGAAAATTTCTAATAGTAAAGTAAAATAATACCAAATAGATTTTTTAGTACTTGCATCTAATATTTATTAACATGTTTTTCAGCTACAGATGTTATCCAAGAAGTTTCCAGTATAATAATTTAATAATGCTAAAGATCACATAAATTGTGATGGTGGAACCCACAAGCCACAGCTGCTTCTTATGTCACCAAGTACGTGGTGTTTTCTTCTGTCTCAGTAGAGTGATAAGAAATATTCTGGAGAGGTACATACATGGTTGCTAAGAATGGGCCTTTGTACCTTCCAATTAATATAATACAAGTCGGTAGATTGTTATGTGATTCCAAACAATAGACATCATCTAATGTGTAGAATTTTTACCGATTTTTAGTTATTTCATTTTGACAAATGTACTATTTTATTTTCTCCATGTTTAATTCACAAATTATTTAATCTTTCTCCATTCCCTATCACTACACCACCACACCACAAATCCATAATCAAGAATTGACTATTTTAACTCAAGAGTATGAGTGATTTTAGCAACTAGTGTGTGAAAATAGGAAGCGTAGAGAATCAATAGCCTTATTTGGTCTTACCTATCCTAGCTAAGTGACTATAAACAGACCTTCCAATAGGTAAAACCTACTCTATTGAGAGCTGTTTGCCTTCCTCTGGATCCGAGATGCCTCATTTTATTTTCAGTAACCCCATATGCAAGAATTGAATATCACAGATTTTTTGATATTATCCAAACTGTCATACAGCAGAAACACACCACAAATAATCCTAAATAATTGTTGTCTTTCTCTTTCTTCCTAGGAAATATCTTGCTCCTAATAATGCAAACTGCTCCTGATTTATAGCCTCAGATACTTTAGGTAACACCAATAACTTCAGGGTCAGTATTGCCTGCAGAGCATAGCCTTGTTAATCAGTCAAAATGATTTCATGTGTTTTCTTAGAAGCATCACAAAGGGCAAAGGATTTATGGGTGATATCATTTTATGTGCCACTGTGGTGTACAGTATTGTGTTAATCATGTGTTAAAACCAGCAATGGTCTTCTTGATTTTAATCCTAGTCATACCCACTTCGTGCTCCTCATGTGTGCAATTCCCCCCCATAAAAATATAAAAGAAATCTGAAGACATTTTATATGGTCACTTAAAACACTTTTAGTCATTATAAGTTTTTTAATGTTTTCATAGCTAACCAAGATAAAGTGCCACTTCTCACAGATAATATGTCTTTCTTACTAAAATTCCAAGTAAAAACACTTAAGGCTGTTGAAATAAGAGCATTTTAAAGGTGGACAGGGTTCTTATAAATAGCTACCACTGAAGAGACTTATTTGCCTCATTTTTCCAGGAGTATTTTGTTTGTATAATTTTATTCAAGAGAGAGCTTACATTTTATATGGTGATTCATTCACATATCAGAAATTCAATAAAAATTCCACAGCCAGGAAGATAGACTTACCCCAAAGGAGTAAGGGCAGTATAAGCTGAAATTGAAACATGTCATTGTAGATCAGATGCCCCTCCATCACCCTCTGCATGAGCCAGATTCATTTCTCCAATAGAGTTGCTTTAGGAAAGGAGAAAGTTAATCTACAGTTGTCTCGGTATGAAAGGAAGACATTCATTCGTTCATTTAATCAAGCCATCATTTGCTCTTTCGCTCTTTCAACATTTAGCCAAGGAACATTCACGGAATCACATGCATATTCCAGGCACAGTGCTACAGTAAGAGGTCAAGAGGCTTCAAATTCCAAGGTTTTCACAGTCCAACAGTCTTCTGAGGAAGATAAATAACAACTAATAACACTAGTAACAGATGCAAACTACTGGTAGCCCTGAAGCTGGAGTGGTCAGCTCTGTTGAATCAGGTTTCACAGAAAAGCCTTCCCAGGGACATTGTTTTATTTGACACAGTGTCCCCAGCACATAGCATAGTGGCTAGCACATAGCAGGAAGTTGTGGTGGGCACAGTGATGACAGCTTTCTATCTCACAGAGATTCCCCTGATAGTCATGTCATGTATTTCTCCCACCTTGACCTCTGCTACCTACCCTCTTCTTCAGCTGAATAATCCAAATGATTGACATTTGACATCTATTGGCCCAATAATAATACCCTATTCCCTGGCCACAGTGTTTGGTCCAAGAAGTACATGACCCAAGCTAGAAAAACTAGGGTTCTTCTCTGTTACTCATTTATTCTTTATTAACTTTGTTTGCAAGAAGAAAGCCCATTCTTTCCTGGTTTCTTACATCTCATACCCAGCACGTAGCATAGTGCTATTGTTTGAATATGTTCCCTAAAGTTCATATGTTGGAAACTTAATCCCCAATGCAACAATTTTGAGAGGTGGGACCTTTAAGAGGTGATTAGGTCATGAGGGCTCTGCCCTTCCAAATGGAATAGTGCTGTTTCTTAGGGAGTAGTTTCCTGGTAAAAGGACCAGTTTGCTCCCCTTCTTTTCTTGCATGTTTGTGTGCTCTCTTGCCCTTCCACCTTCTGCCATGGAATGATGCAGCACAAAGGCCCTCGCCAGACTCCAACATTATACTCTTGAACTTCCCAACCTCCAGAACTGTGAGCCAAATAACTTTCTGTTCATTATAAGTTACCCAAACTGTAGTACTCTACTACAGCAGCATAAAATGGACTAGGACACAGAGTGATAAACATTCAGTGAGTTTTCACTATACATTTGTTAAAAAAGTAATCATGTAGCTGTGAAGCTGTTAGGGTGTGAATCTGGAACTTACAATAATTAGGTTTTGCACCTCTTAAAGAAGCCCATTCTAAGAAAAGGATGTTGAAAGGCCGAAAGTGCACATAAAAAGAGAGAAAGAGAATATCCCAAAAGTATTTATGAGCCCAGTCCTGCAGTCTCTAATACCCACTCTACTTGCCTTCCCCCCTAACATGTTTTAACCAACTAATTCAAGTTATTGGCACCTGGAAGAGCCTTAACACTGTATTCAATAAGTTTTTTGTTGAAAGATTGATGTTTGAATAAATGAATTAATGAATAAACAAATGAAACACCTCTCTGCAGAGGGTACAGTGAGCCTAAAACAAACAGATGTGCTATAGCATGGCATGCTGGATATGGTATTTTTGCCCAGAAAATCCATTCTCACCTCCAATTTTCATCTTCTATGTGTATTGCAGGGGCTAGAAACTTCCCTGAAGCTAGACTTCTGTTTGTGAATTAGGTCAACCAAGGAATGGCATGTAGGTATGGGAGGCTTGAAAGGGTGAAGTGTGCTTGGGCATATGGTTGCCTTCTGCTGGTCCTGGGAATTAAGGTGGGAAGAAATACACATGCTCTGCATTCTCCAGTCTGATCAAAAGCTTTACTAGTATAATAGGCAACTGAGACCAGATTAAAGGGAGTAGAACTTTCCTTAATCTGGCTCACAGCTTGAAGTGGCATGCCCTTCACATTCTAGTTCGATGAGGCTCTCCCCTGAATTCCTCTCCTCTAGTCCTTCCTACAGTGTTGTATACACAGAATTCCTTTCTGTTAAAACACCTGAAAACTTTCTACTGCCTGCACTGAATCCTGACAGATAGACATGGTATATTCAGGGAATTATAAAAGGCTATTTGTGGTTCTAATGCAGAGATGCTCGAACAAAGGTGGCGGAGAAACTTTGCCCCCTAGGGAATATTTGGCAATGTCTGAAGACATTTATTTTTTTTTCATCATAAGTTGGAAAGGTGGTGCTATTAGTACCTGAAATCTAATGGGTGGAGGCCAAGGATACTGCTAAACATCCTACAATGCACAAGACACAAGGCCATACAGTAAAAATTATCCAGCCCAAAATATCAATAAGAATAAGGCTGAAAAATCCTGGATGAAAGTAAGTTTTCTACAGGTTGTAGCTACAAGATTAAGCTCTTTATTATTAAGCAGGACTAGATTGTGAGGAGCCATGTATGATATTCAAAAGTAGGGATAGATTTCCCTCTTTCAATGACGCTTCCCTATTAGTCTTTTACTAAGTTTGGGAGGGTTAGCGCTCTAAAGTCTGGGTTTTAATGCGTCAATCTGAAAAGATTGCACTATCCTTAATTTTCACAATAGAGACTAGTTCTTAAGAATTTCTTGGCCTTGAGACCAACAATGGTCATTGATCTAAGTAAAAATTGCTTACAGGTATTACATACCACACTATAATTAGTACATTGTCACAAATGTCTTCGACCTGGAGGACCTCTATAGAAAGTTCATGCATGCTACCATACTGAGAATGGTTTAGAATTGTTACCATTCAATATACACATTTATGAAACAATCTGTGAAAAGACATTAGTCAACTCTTATCACATGGCTACAAGGATCTGAAAAAATAAGCGGTTTAAAGCACATGAGACCAATAAAAACAACAACAAGACAGCATTAAATACCTCCTGTATATTTATTCCAGCCCCAATATTTTTTTACTAAACACGAATTAGCAATTCTTGAAGGGATTTGGGACTGTCCCGATTATTTACCATGAAAATCATTCAAGGTTAAAAGAGGGTTCCTATTTGATAATCTACAATCTATGGTTTTACTAAGGTGATTACAGAATGATGCCTGAACAATGAGACACAGGACAGCTAGAATAGAGAGATCTTAGAAGCTACAAATAAAAACTAAAAAAAATTAAAATTAAAATAAAAAAAATACATGTCAAAAATGAACTGTTAAATATTCGTTTTGAATGACTGAGTTCGTAGTGCTTTCTGTGTGGTGCAGATGGCTCAGGGATTCAGGGCAAACAAAGCACCGATTTCTTCTGCATACTCATAGCTGCTTAGCCGTAATAGCCAGAGGCCCAAAACTCCAGGGCTTTGAGATGATTCAACTAGATCCCTATACCTGCCAAAATCCACTGGATCTATGGAGCTTCCATCATAATAATGAGAGTGAAGGGATAGTAGGAAATGTGGGTTGCCTTTGCTTTAACAACCATGTAGAAAGCATTTATCATTGGGAAGTGACCATTTAAATTACAATTACAGGTTCATTTATGATGGAAAATGTTTTTGAAGGAAAGGAAGGACATACAAAAATTTCTTAGATAGTTTAATCCAAAAATTTTAATTAAAAAAAATTAAGCAATGAAAAATTGTGCACATTTTAATCAAGCAGAAATTGTTAGATGGTCTGAAATGTTTAATTCTAAAAAGCAACTTGTTTCTTTGTTAGACACAGGGGTATGACCTCATCACTCAGAGCTGATTCTCTGCATAATGGCTTGGACGAAAGAAAGGGCCAACCAGCATCATCTGTCTGCCTGTCTTACTGTCAGGGGAGAGCTAATACTCATGAAGTATAATAAAAAAAAGGATTAAACTGAATCTTTGAACAATCAAAAATAACACACAAAATGGAACCTGAATAAAAGGTCAAAAGAATTTTCTGTAACAGATCATTCTGCTATTTATAATGTGTCAGAATAGTAGATCAAACTTTTCATTCCCCAGACATTTTATTGAGTGCCTACTATGTTCCATGCACTGTTAGGTGCTTCCAAAAAAAAAATGCAGAGATCAGTAAAAGAATGCCTTTGTTCCAAGTCTGATAGATAAGACAAAATAAGAAACAATACAATAAAATTCTGTATGTGGCATAATAAAAGAATTTCAAGCAAAATTTCAGAGATCATACCATCATGGATTGGAAGGTATCAGGGAGAGTTTGATGGTGAGAGTAATATGGATGGAATCTTGAAGAACTGGAAGCATTTAAACTGATAGAAATGAGAAAGAATCTTTTGTAGAAAGAGATCAGTAATGCCAAGAGAACAGAAGACAGACAAGAGATGGGCATGTGCGCAGATTAGTATGTAGTCTGATTTAGCTAGAACTCATGAAACATCTAGAGGACTCATTGTAACTATGTCTAGAAGGATTAAGTCAGAGACATATGGGACTTCTATCCCTGTATGGATATGTAAGTTCCTGTAGTAGACCTTAGAAGTCCTACAGTTTAACTTCTTCATCCTACAGTTAAGAAAACAAAGGGTAAAAAGGAGAAATTAATTATGCAAGGTTATGATCCTAGTAGCCAAGGATATATTACACGATGTGTCTCCTGAATATCTGCTCCCATAGTTCTTTTCTATATTTTGCACTGTAATCTGTGTGCTTTTAATGCCAAGACAAGGAGGTTTTACCAATTACTTAATTTGGTAAATCTTAAAGAAATACTATCTTTGAGAATGAAAATGACATCATTGAAAAAGAATCTTGGAAAATACAGACAGGAGAAAACAAGTTGCATTTTGTAGAGATGTGATGAACAGATTTTCTAAAATTGGATTAACCTTCCAAAGACCTACTTAGCCTACACACAGATATAAGAACCACCTTTCACATACTTTGGTTTTTGTTGAACCAGTCTTTAACAAAGCCGTGAGAATATGTATTGGAAAACCTGTTGTAGAAATCAAAGACATCTAAATAGAAGATGCACAGCCCAATTTGTTATGAAGTTTTTTTGCTTAAATATGGCCTTGTCTTAGTAATTCCTGATTCAGTCATATGCATATGAAAACCTTAGGTAAGCAAATCACCTAAGACAATTATGGGAGAACTCCAGCATTTATTAAGATAGTCAAGTTCAGAAACTATATGTTTGGGGAATAGAAAAAAATAGCTTTTTTGGGTAGTATGGACACTTTAACGATATTGATTCTACCAATCCATGAGCAAGGTAGGTTTTTCCATCTGTTTACATCTTCTACAATTTCTTTTTTCAGTGTTTCGTAGTTCTCCCTGTATAAGTCTCTTACATCTTTCGTTAAATATATTCCTAGATATTTAATTTTCTTTGAGGCTATTGTAAAAGGAATTGCCTTTTTGATTTGATCTTCTGCTTGACTGTTGTTGG
>NW_012153062.1:3601775-3607236 GCF_000956105.1 Propithecus coquereli
TGAATTCATCATATTCTCCAAATCATAATAGCATGCATAGTACCTATGTATAAATACATAAAATACATGCAATTTGTCACTAATTTAAAGAGCAATGAGTGAAATGTATTACCAAATTTAAATTAGACCTAAATAAAAACCGGAAGAGTTGAAAATAATTGCAGTCTCAGTTCAAAATCATGCTCAAATACAATTTGATATCTATTTTGATTTTAATCTCATAAGTTATTGCCTTGTTTCTCTGCTCTTTCGTAAACAGATAAATCAATGTTTCATGTGTGGCCTTTTCCCCCAGCAACCCCTAAAATGGTCTCCTCATTTACATACCACGTTCTACTACTGATTCTTATGTCTTGCTTCTCTCTTGAAGATGCAATATCTAAGGAAATATATTAATAAGCATTTATGTTTCATACAACTGAAATGAACATTAAAAGGTTTCTAAAACTTTTATACCATGATTTTAATAAGAAATTTTGAGACTAGAATAAAAGTATTCATCATTTTAGTAATCAATGCTATTTATTAAGTGCTTTGCATGCTTTATCTCGGTCATTAAAATGATCTTGTAAGTACATAACTATTATTGCCTCATCCAAAAGGCTAAGTTGCCCAGAGTCCAACATATTATAACCAAGTTTCATCTGGCTTCACGCTCATGCTCCATTCAAACCAACACCACATTGCCTCCCATCAAAAGAGTAACAATGAGGAGTGTTTCGGTTGCAAGGAAAAGAACCATACTCATGACAACTCAAGTATAGGGGATTTAATGGGAGGAGCTTGAGAAACTTTGTGGAAAGGCCTGATGGTGAGAAAGATCATGGGATGTTCAAAGAACAAAAAAGGCTTAATATGGTTAGAGAAAAAAGGGAGGAGGAGCCCGTGGAAAGCCTGGAAAAGTTGGCAGCAGCCAAGAGCACAAAGGGCCTTGTAGGTCATCTATTCAGAACTTGTATTTGGTAGGGAGCCAGGCACGTAGTGTAGTGGCTAAGATCATGGCCTGTGCAAAGCAGCTAGATCTAGTTTTAAAACCCAACTCTCCTCTCAGACAGTGGTGTAATCTTGGCCAATTACCTAATTATGTAACCAATAATTTCTTCTGTCAAATGGACATAAACCTTTCTTAAATGTGCGTTGATTAACTAAGGTAACGCAATAAAGCACTTATCATAAGTTGTTCATAATGAAAGCTTAAGATATGTTATTGATTATTATTGTGTCATATTTTCACTATACAATCATCCCTCAGTATCTTTAGGGGATTTGTTCCAGGACTCTGAAAATGTTAAAATCTGCAATGGCAACGCTCAAGTTCCTTATATAAAATGGCACAGTATTTGCATGTAATCTATGCACATCCTCCCATGTACTTTCAATCATCTCTAAATTACTTATAATACCTAATACAATTAAATGCTATGTAACCAGTTGTTTCGTATTTTTATTTGTATTATTTTTTATTGCGTATTATTATTTTTAATTTTTTCCCAAATATTTTCAATTCACAGTTAATTGAATCCACAAATATGGAACCCACAGAAAACAGAAGCAGGCTCTACTTGGTTTACTATCATAGACCTCCTGTGATGTATCTAAAACTATCTTTCATAAACTTCTCTCCAATAGGCCCTCAAGAAAGAATGTCCATTAAGAGGAATCTGGTGTCATCATCATCAAACATTGCTTCTGTATCATTAAACTGTTTTCTCATCTCCATTCAACCAATAAGAATTCATTGAATATGCACTATATTTTTGACACTATGCTAGGCATTGTGGATGTACAGGTAATTAAAATATGTTTCCTAACTTAGAGGAGCTTGCATAATAAGGCGGTAGAAGAAAACAATGGTGGCTGCTATGTTGGTGCCATTTTGTGTCAGGGGAAAAGGAAAGCAAAATAACTTTCACTGGGCACCTGTCACATTCCAAGCAGATGGTACTCAATCTATAATGGTTTGACTTAATTTTTCAGCTTTATGATAGTGCTAAAATAATACACATTCAGTAGAAACTGTACGTGAATTTTGTTCTTTTCCTGGACTAGTGATAGGAGATATGATACTCTCTAATGATGGTGAGCTAGTAGCAGCAAGCTGCAGCTCCCAGTCAGCCACACGATCAAGAGGGTAAATGACCAGTACCCTATACTACAGTGTTCTGTGTTGCCAAATGATTTTGCCCAACTGTAGTGTAATATAAGTGTTCTGAGCATGTCTGAGGTAGGCTAGGCTAAGGTATAATGTTCTGTAGGTTAGGTGTATTTAATGCACTTTCGACTTACAATATTTTCAACTTATGATGACTTTATCAGGATGCAGCCCCATCATAAGTTGAGGAGGAGCATCTGTAGATACTTCTTTGTATTGCTTTCAGATCTTAGTCATTAACAGAATTTTGTAAGTATATTTGTCTGTTTTTTTCTCATACTAGGGAAGGCAATGAGCTCAGAATAGTGAAAGAGCTTTTCCAAGTTCGGGCATTTACTAAGATGATGATTCACCATTCAAACTCTCACTCTAAACGTGCTCTTTCTGCCTACAATGCTTCCTTTACAACTCTTCAAACTGTACTAGGTTTAAGTCTAATAAAATGAAGACCATAAAGTGATATTTGGGGTTAGCAACAAAAAATTCACTGGTGACCTTGATGAGAACAGTTTAGGAAAATGAAGGAAGATGCTAGAGGAAGAGAGAACAAAAACAATGATAAGAAAGTGTATAAAGTTGGGGAAAGGATAGTTTTACTTTACTTTTTATTTTATTAGATCTCTCTATAGCAATGAAAACTTAACTTATCCTTCCTTTTAAACTACTATTTGTGACTACCATGGCTCAGACTTTGAGGGGCTCCTCTTTTGCTATTTATCCCTTAAAGGTTAGAGTTCTGGGATACCCTGAATCCATGTTCCAGTAGGATAACTTAACTCTAGATGTACATAAGATCTTATTTAATCTTCCCACCAATAATTTGAGACAGTGTCATCTTATAGATGAAAAACAACACCACCAAAAAATCCCTTGAAGCTCAGAGGTGTTAATTTGCCTACCTAAAGTCATACAACTAGTAAGTGATGGGTGTAGGAATAGGATAAAAGTCAGTTTGACAGCAAAGTTCATATGTGCTTTTTACCATAACATATTTTCAGGAGTTGCTAGAGCATGTAATTAAACATTGGCTACTTACTTGGAATTCTCAAGACTCAGGCTGGTCATGACCTTCTACACTTAAGCTATGTAAGTTATGAAGAGTTAGTCTTCAGCTGGCACAACCTAAACATTAGGGGAGATCAGAACTTTGAATTTCTGCTCAAGTCAGCTCTAGAAATAGCCCAAATTATAGGTATTAAGTTAAGAGGTAAAACAACCATATCTAAATAGTCAATAGTTTGTCTCCACATAAAAGCTTAGACCCAACTTCTAGGCTACTACAAATTCCTAACTCTTGCAAGAAGCACAAAACCAAGTCACCAATATGCTTATTGTTTGACTGTTGAACTTAGAAATTGTTATAAGTCTGCAACATATTGTAAATCTGACTATAAGCTGTCCAAAGTTAGATCCTCTTGAGAATGAAAAAATTACCAGTCCATCAAAATGTTTGACCGGTCTTGCTCAGTGCCTCAGTGATAATAAATGAACTAAAATCCAAACTATAATTTTCCTGGGTCATGTGTACTCATTGCACTGACAATCATATCTCCTCTGTCTCCTGAATTCTTTCCATGTGTACTATGTTTGATCTCCAAAGGTATAAGGTGGTAAGTGAAATAGCACATGGAGTACAAGCAGGTCTCTACAAGAAGCTTTTTCAAAAGCTTTAATTTTTCTTGCCTTTCTTGGTTTCTGTCGTAATGATTGGAATAAAACAGGGACACTTTTCAGTGATAGAATTAAGACCTCTCTTCAGAGTAAATCCTTCTTTACTTGGCGTCCTTTCAAGCGCATGAGAAGAGCTCTTAGACAAGTTTATTTAATCACTTGGAATACGTCATGTTAACTCAAGGAAGAAGCAAAGTGCCTGAAAAGCCAGGATAAACTGTGCATAACTTTTTTTTCTCCTCACAAAATCTGGTTCCAATAAAAACCATCTTTACTGCCTGAGGCTAATGTGTAAGTTAGTGAGAGATTATGGTCTAGTTTTTATAGCATTTTATGTAGTATTTGACAATCCACAGGGACCTTGCCTGTTAGTCCTTTACAAATATAAAATGTAATTTTAAATTTCACTTCATCATGGTAATAGGCTATATAAACTTTCTCTCTGAAGCCTACAGACCTTCCTGTCACCTTAGGGAGCCTCAAACATCCTAACTTAATCACTTCTTGGTGACTCATTGCACCCTGCCCACTCTTTCGAAAATATATAAATTCTAATTATTTTTGAAGCCCTTTTCTAGAAAATGCGGTTGATTTTTTTTTGTTCACACTCAGCCTAAGCATACCCACCCACACACACCTATACATGTAAAATAGATGGGAAGAGAGTGTTTGTCTCTGAAAGACTGAATTTCTTTCACATATTCTCTCCTATGCCCCTTCATCCAATTTTAGTAAAGTCTCTTCAACAGAGAAGCTTGCTTCAAGCAGGCAGCCAATCAGACAAATCCCTAATGGGGAAAATAAAATAGTAACAATCACTTATAGTGTGATGCTAAGCAAATGTAGCTACTAGGACACGCAATCATCCCAAGCAGTAGGCCATTTTGTTGGTCAGTTAGATGAGACTATTTTTTATAGCATTTTGTAGGTGAGGGGAGAGAAACTCAGAGAAATTGACTTGCTCAAGTTCTCAAGGCCACTCCTTGACAAGAATTGACATTGAGTCTTCTAGTATTTAGTTAACTTCTCTCTCCAGTATACCTCACTGCCATCAAAATTAACTAACTTCTATACCTCCTGAACAGATTACATCTTGCCCCTATTGTACTTATTTCTCATTTAATCACATACTACATTTAACTAGAACATGGTCATTATTATTAACAATTAATACTACAGTATTTATTATTTCCTGTAGTGTGATACTCTATGCTGGGCACTGCCATGGCACATCCCCTGTAGAAGCTTCGCAGTAAGAAGAAATATGCCCTTTGCAAGTCCCATTGCTCCCAGCCAACAGTCCAGGATTGTGGTGGTCTTGGGCTAAATTCTTCCCAGGTGCTTATGGATTCAACAACCCAATCCTGCAGCTCAGACAAGTCATTTTAGAGATGGGCCACACTATGTAATCTTGAAACCTGGGGTTACTAGTCCAGCATTTGCTCCATAATAATGCCACCATTTCCTGGACTATTTACTCTGAATATCATTTTACTGATTTATAGACGGCGTGTTTAGAATTACACCCCAACTAGTCAACCTAAGTTTTAGAGTGCCAATACCTCAAAACCTGTCTTAAGCTATTCGAAAGTTTCAGCAGCAGAAATCTAATATACACCTAATAGGCTGATTGAAGGA
>NW_012153062.1:3608992-3612532 GCF_000956105.1 Propithecus coquereli
TTTGGAAATATTTTCTTCAATTTAATTTTGAAACTAGAAAATAAGTATGTAAATAGATACCTAAATATATTGTTCTAAGTTAAAATCATGCCTTAAATTTTACTTTGAGGTAAAATGCTAATTTCTTTCTTCTGACATTCAAGCCTTCATTTAAAACTGAAGGTTTGGCTAACAATAATAATTTCTCCGTTCTCTGAGCACTACTTTCTATTTCTTCCAGCCTCTCTGCACTCCTTGTCTTTTTTCATTTCTTAATGAAAAGCAAGTATATTTTTCAAAAGAAACATACTTTTAGCACCTTGGCTAAATAAAAGAAGGGGTACATAAGGAAATGTAAGAACTGGAGAACAATTTTCCAAGGGATTTAATAAACACATTTAAAATAATTGCAAAAGCAGAAGCCCACACATCATGTTGACAACCTTGAATGCAAAGCAAAATACTTAAATGTGGAGATCTGAGAGCCTTGTGTTCCAGGTCGGCTTTCAGAAAATGTTTTCAAGCATCTTCTGTTAATCTCCATAAAAATCCAGGAAGGGATAAACTCTTATCAATTTAAAAAGAAATTTATAAGGTGTTACAACAATGTATTTTGTATCTCCAAGGGAACAAATTAAATGAAGGGTGATAATTATTCACATTCAAAACATGTTATGGAAACTAAGACAAAATTAAATAATTAGAAAAATATTATTAGCAGGAAAATATGCTGAATTTACATGGGAATTATATACTGAAAGAATTGGTAAAGACAATACTATTAAAATGTTTAGTTTATGCAGATAATAATGAGATGTCATATTAATGGTATTTTTTGTAAAGTGGAATTTTTTTTGAATTTGCAAACTTTAATAGTTACAATGGCTATAAATGATGGAACTTATAATTGTAGAAATAATTTGGAATCTAATATTGATCCTAATCTAATAAATACATTATACTTATCATAGTAAAATGGAGAGTATAAAGATAGAAAAAGTACACACAATATTGAATGTGTGCTTAAAAGATATGTCCTTGATTTTTCTTTCATATTTTACTCATGAAACTATCTCAAAGAGGACCACTTCTGCCCCTGACTACCCACCAGTCCTTACACATTTGCTTTCACAGTTGGAGGTGCTGATTGCCTACCCCCAGAGGGACCAGGGGTTTCAGGTTATGCTATTAAGAAAACCACAGGGCTGGGGAAAGAGAAAAGATTTCAAAGACCTTCATCCACCCTCATAAAAGAGAAATAGGGAATCTCCCCACTCATATAGCTCACCACTGCTAGAGCCTACAAACAACTAGCAACAGAGAAAACCCTGACTAAGGTTATCTATGTCCAAGACATCTGTCCAGAACCTAGATCACCATGAAAGCACCCACAAACACAGCCAAATGTTTTTACCCAACATATGCCATAATGGCACTCTTATGATTCTAAACAAAGAAAATCCAAAAATAAGAAGCAATAGATGCTCCAGATGAGAAGGAATCAGTGAAAGAACTCCAGAAATATGAAAAATCAGAGTGAAAGTACACCCCCAAAAGGGCACACCAGCTCAATAGCAGTGGATACCAACGAAAATGAAAATATTGAAAAGATATAAAGAATTCCAAATAAGGATTATAAGGAAGCTCAATGAAATACAAGAGAACATGGAAAAACAACACAAAGAAACCAGAAAAACAGTTCAGGAAATGAATGAAAAATTCACTAAACAAATTGACATATTAAAAAAAATAAATAAAACTTCTGGAAATGAAAAATTCATTTAAGGAAATACAAAACAAAATGGAAAATTTTAAGAATAGACCAGAATAGGCAGAAGAAAGAATCTCAGAGCTTAAAGACAACTCTGTTATATTAACTCAGTCTGTTAAAAATAAAGAACAAAGACTTAAGAGGAATGAAAAAAGCCTACAAGAAATAGGGGATTATGTGAAACAGCCAAATACAAGAATCATAGACATCTGTGAGGGTGAAGAAGAAAATGCACAAGGGCTAGAAAACATATTTGAGGAAATAATTGAGGAAAACTTCCCTGGTCTTGCTAGAAATTTAGACAACCAAGTACAAGAAGCTCAATGAACACCTGGGAGATTCATCATAATGAGGCAATCACAAAGGCACATAGTCATCAGACTGCCCAAAGTCAACACAAAGGAAGAACTCCTGCAAGACATGAGACAAAAACATCAAGTAACTTACAAAGGAAAACCCATCAGGGTGACTACAGATTTCCCAACTAAGACCTTATAAGCCAGAAGGGAATGGGGTCCCATCTTTAGTCTTCTTAAATAGAACAGCTAGAATTTTGTATCCAGCAAAACCAAGTTTCATATATGAAGGAGAAATAAAAACTTTTCCAGACAAGCAAACCCTTAGGGAATTTGTTAAGACCAGACCTGACCTACAGGAAATACTCAGAACCACATTATACATGGATCAGCACAATAGACACCCACCAGTGTAAAACCAAGAACAAAATCTCAGAGGTCATGTAAAACAATAGCTCAAGAGATTAAAAAAAAAAAAAGCAACAAGGTACTACACACTGGGATGAACAGAACAATATCCCACATATCAATTCTATCAATCAATATGAATGGTCTGAATGACTCAATCAAGGGATATAGGCTGGCTGAATGGATGAAAAAATACAACCCAGGTATCAGCTGTCTCCAGGAAACACATCTAACCCATAAAGACTCATACAGACTGAAGGTGAAAGCATGGAAAAAATATTCCATGCAAATGGAAACCAAAAGAAAGCAGGTATAGCCATTCTCATATTGGATAACATAAACTTGAAATCAATAAGAGTGAAGAAAGACAAAGATGGTCATTATATAATGATAAAAGGAGCAACATCAAGAAGACATAAAAATCCTAAATATTTATGCAACCAATACAGGTGCACCTAATCCATAAAGCAAACCCTACTAGATCTAAACAAAGTAACAAACAACACCATTGTAATTGCCGAGAACTTCAAAATCCCACTATCAGAAATGGACAGATCATACAACCAGAAAATAAATAAAGAAATACTGGACTCAAATGGGACTCCAAAACAAATGAATTAACAGACATTTACAGAACATGTTACCCCAAAACTACTGAATACACATTCTTCTCATCAGCACATGGGACATTCTCCAAGATTCATCATACCTTAGGCCACAAAACGTGTCTCACCAAATTAAAAAAAAAAATAGAAATCAAACGATGTATCTTCCCAGACCATGGTGGAATAAAACTAGAATTCAACTCCAAGAGAAACATTCAATTCTACACAAAGTCATGGAAATTTAACAACTTGCTGCTTAATGATTATGCAATTTCAATAATGAAATTAAGATGGAAATCAAAAGATTCCTCAAACTGAATGGCGAACGGGACACAAGCTACCAAAATCTATGGGATTCAGCAAAAGCAGTCCTAAGGGAAAAATTCATAGCCTTAAATGCCTACATCAAAAAACAAAAGATCACAAATTAACAATATAATGATATGTCTCAAGGAACTAGAAAAGGAAGAGCAAACCAAAC
>NW_012153062.1:3613532-3615251 GCF_000956105.1 Propithecus coquereli
ATATCTCAAGATTATAAAAGCCATATATGACAAATCCACAGCCAGTATGACACTAAATGGGGAAAAGTTGAAAGTATTCTCAGTCAGAACTAGAACAACACAAGGGTGCCCAGCATTACCACTTCTATTCAACATAGTGCTGGCAGTCCTAGCCAGAGCAATCAGGCAATAAAAATAAATAATGGATATCCAAATCAGAAAAGAGTAGGTCAAACTATGGTTTTATGTGATGATATGATCTTATATCTAGAAAACCCCAAAGATTCTACCAAATGATTCCCAGAATTGATAAATAAATTCAGCAAAGTCTCACCTTAAAAAATCAATGTACACAAATCAGTAACATTCCTATACACAAGTAACAGTCAAGCTTAGAGTCAAACTAAAGACTCAATACCATTCACAATAGCTACAAAGAAAATAACATACCTAGGAATATACCTAAACAAAGAAGTGAAAGACCCCTACAAAGAGAACTACAAAACACTGAGAAAAGAAATCTCAGAAGAAACAAACAAATGGAAAAACATACCATGCTCATCAATCGGCAGTCAACATTGTTAAAATGTCCATAATACCCAAAGTGACTTACAGATTCGATGCAATCCCCATCAAAATACCAATGTCATATTTCACACATCTAGAAAAAATAATTTTATGCTTCATATGGAATGAGAAAAGAACCTGAATAGCCAAAGCAATCTTAAGCACAAAGAACAAATCTAGGGGCATCATATTACCAGACTTTAAACTATAAGGCTGTAGTAACCAAAACAACATGGTATTTGCACAAAAATAGAGACATAGATTAATGGAACAGAACAGAGGACTCGGATATAAAACCATCCATATACAGCCAACTGATCTTTGACAAAGTAGACAACATTATACACTAGGGACAAGAATCCCTATTCAATAAATGGTGCTGGGAGAATTGGATAACCACATGCAGAAGAATGAAACAGGATCCATATCTCTCGCTACTCACAAAAATTAATTCAAGATAAATAACAAACTTAAACCTAAGGCATGAAACCATAAGAATGCTAGAAGACAATGTTGGATAAACTCTTCTAGATATTGGTCTAGGCAAAGAATTTAAGAAGAAGACCCCAATGGCAAATCACAGTAATAACAACAATTAATAAATGGGGCTTGATTAAATTAAGAAGCTTCTGCACAGCTAAGGAAATAATAGAGCAAATAGATAACCTACAGAATGGGAGAAAATATTCATAAGCTACACATTTGGTAAAGGACTAATAATCAGAATCTAAAAAGGACTCAAGCAAATCAGCAAGGAGAAAACAAACAACTGCATTAAAAAGTGGGCAAAAGACATAGAAGCTTTTCAAAAGAAGACAAACAGCCAATGAACATATGAAAAAATGCTCAGCATCCATAATCATTAGGGAAATGGAAATCAAAACCACAATGAAATAGCACTTTACCCCAGTTAGAATGCTTTTATTAAAAAGTCCAAAAACCATAGATATGCTATGGATGCAGAGAGAAAGGATGCTTATACACTGTTGGCAGGACTGCAAATTAATATCTCTATGGAAAACAGTATGTAGATCCCTGAAAGAACTAAAAGTAGACCTACCATTTGATCCAGCAATCCCACTACTGCATATTTACCCAAAGGAAAAGAAATCATTCTATCAAAAAGAGACCTGCACACCAGTGTTTATTGTAGCACAATTCATAATTGCAAAT
>NW_012153062.1:3615531-3615933 GCF_000956105.1 Propithecus coquereli
CAGACCTACAAAGAATAGCTGGTACCCACATTGCAGAAATTATTCTATAACATCAAGAAAGAAAGAATCCTTCTGAACTCATTCTATAAAGCCAATATCACCTTGATATCAAAACCAGGAAGGGACACAACAGACCAATATCCCTTATGAATATACATGTAAAAATTTTCAGTAAAATACTAGGAAACTAAATTCAACAGCACATCAGAAAGAAAGAATCCTTCTGAACTCATTCTATAAAGCCAATATCACCTTGATATCAAAACCAGGAAAGGACACAACAGACCAATATCCCTTATGAACATACATGTAAAAATTTTCAGTAAAATACTAGGAAACTAAATTCAACAGCACATCAAAAAGATAATCCACCATGACCAAGTGAGCTTCATCCCAGGAACA
>NW_012153062.1:3619504-3619980 GCF_000956105.1 Propithecus coquereli
ACCACATTTTCTGATGAGGAGACATACAGAGAGATTCATTAGCTCAATTCAAGAAGCGAGTAAGGGGCATAGCCAGAATTTAAAGGGCCCCACCCTTATCCTGTACACTTTTTGGAAAGATAGAAAAGTGAAAAAAGGAAAGATGGAATCAACAGAGCAGAAGCTGCAAAGTGATGACCAGTGGGTGGAACCTGGCACTCTGATTTTGTCTGCTAGTCAATAAATCCACATTAGAATTTGAAGACCTAAAAATGGGTCATGCAGTTCAGTGTGGTGGGTCTCCACAGTTCTTTGATTCACTGCCCTTCCACTTCACACAGTTATATTGCTTGTCTGGCCTCTGAAAGTGTTTGGTTTTCACACAAAGAAAACAAAGTAAAAGATTCAAATGAGAGAACAATGAAAAGAGAGAGAAATTATGGAGTCTAAAGAGTAGAGAGAGAAGGAAGAAATATAGAAAAGCACATAGATCAGAA
>NW_012153062.1:3621020-3622027 GCF_000956105.1 Propithecus coquereli
CACTTTAAAAAAATAGAATTTAGTTTTTAGACCAGTTTTAGATTACAGCAAGATTAAACAGAAAGTAGAGAGAGTTCCATATATCCCTTCCCTCCGCACAAGCACAGCTTCCCCCACTACCAACATCCTGCACCAAAGTGGTACATGTGTTACAATCGATGATCTTATGCTAACATGTCATTATCACCCAAAGTCCACAGCTTACATTAGAGTTCACTCTTGGTGTTGTACATTATATGTTTGACCAAATGTATAATGGCATGTATCCACCATCATAGTATCACACAGAGTAGTTAGTTTCACTGCCCTAAAAATACTCTGTGTTCCACCTATTCATCCCTCCCTCCCCTCTCAAATGCCTGGCAACCACTGATCTTTTTACTGTCACCAGTTTCGCCTTTTCCAGAATGTCATAGATTTGGAATCATACAGTAGTTACCCTTTTCAAATTGGCTCCTTTCACTTAATGATATGAATTTAAGGTGCCTCCAAGTCTTTTCACATCTTGATAATTCATTTCTTTTTGTTGCTGGGTAATATTGCATTGTCTGGATGTACCACAGTTTATCCATTCACCTGTGAAAGGACATTGTGGTCACTTCCAATTATGAATAAAGCTGTTATAAACATCTGTGTGCAGGTTCTAATGTATGTATACATTTTCACCACATTTTGGCAAATCCCAAGGAGTGTGATTATTTGATTTTATGGTAAGTGTATGATTAGTTTTGTAAGAAACTACTAAACTCTGTTGCAGAGTTGCGATATCATTTTGCATTACCCCAGCAGTGAATGAGAGTTCCTGTTGATCCACATTCTCACCAGCATTTGGTGCTATCAGTATTCTGTATTTTCAGCACTCCAATAGGTATTTGGTGGTATCTCATTGCTGTTGTAATTAGCAATTCTCTGATCACAAATGATATTGAGCACCTTTTCATGTGCTTTTTTGCCATCTGTATATATTCTTTAGTGAGGTGTTTGTTCAGGTTTTTTGTTGAATTTTT
>NW_012153062.1:3622077-3623472 GCF_000956105.1 Propithecus coquereli
AGAAATATAGAAAAGCACATAGATCAGAAGAGGGTGACAGGGAAGCAGCTCTGAACTAGATGACCAACCATGTACCTCGACTAATAAAATGTTACAGGGAAAAGAGAGAGTTCACATCCTTATATTGCTTTTCCTTAAAATAAGGGAGGAGAGAAGGGAGAGGGAAACAAAGATACATTCTGTTCTCCTCTTCTCTTGCTGAGTTTAGCCTAGTTCTATAGATACTATAGATGCGGTTCCAGCAACAGAAATAATCCCCTCCAACCTTTATCCAATTCTCTCTGGGACTCTCATCCAGGCTTTAGACCAATTGGGTCCTTTTGTGTTTTGGACCAACCTACAGCCATCTGGAAAGGATTCTCTGAGCCACAATTAGGAATTCTCTGGTATAAAATCAAATCTTCTTCCAAATAAAATAGAATATAGCCCAGTCTTCAGTCTGCTAGAGCAGATCTTCCTGTAGTGGCAAGCAGCGCCACCTTTAAGGCCCATCAGAACTGGAGCATGTGAAGGAGGAGAAGCAAAAAATAAGTTAAAAAGAAAATTAAAAATACCTAGCACTCTAGGCTCCATATCCACATTCAAACATGAAGAAATCCTCGTCTTGGACATATACATATTTGGCATGAGAACTTGGATTGCTTCTTTTACTGATGTTTATTCAGTCTTTCAAAATGACAAATATGAGAAAGCCTTGGTAAATGAGTTTATTTTGGAGATTTGTTAAGAGTCTGCTCACTGCTGGAACAGTGTATACAGAAAAAATCTAAAATCATTAACACTCACTCCAAAAATAAGCAACTCTCAGCACTGACACCATTTGCAAAACTGCTAAAGAAAAGGCAGTGGGAAAGTTTGCCTTTTGACCACACTCTTAGGATAGGCGAAGCAGGAATCAACTTAAGGCATAAGGGAATATTCACCAAGCACTAAGTGGCCCTTTCCTCAGGTTTACTAGAAAAGCCAAGTTAAAAGCCTTTTGGAAAAGCTGCCTGTGAACATTGAAATCCTAGCTAAATCAAGGCCGTTCTGCCTTCTATCAAGTTTAGCACAGACAATCTCTGAATTTCTTCTGCAAAATTAGAATAGCAGGATATTTTAAGGTGTTATGCTGGGTCTCTATGAAAATAACTAGTTGTTAATAATAAAAATAGTCGGGACGCCCTTGCCCTAAGAGGACAGCATAGAATAAACAATAGTCTCATTGGCTGTAAAAAATATTTCAACTCACTAGATTCCTCTTTAATGAGTTGTTCTCTACCTCCGACCAACACTCCTCTGTTACAAACCTGTGAAATTCGATTTTATATGAACATAGTGTTTACATAGATCCCAACCCTTTCATAAATACCTTCAAATTTTACTCCTTATATTTATGTATGATATCTTCCCAAA
>NW_012153062.1:3626200-3626452 GCF_000956105.1 Propithecus coquereli
AGATAGTGTACATTGTATACATTAGTTATTATTTCACCCATTCCCCTCCTCCCCTATCCCACATGTTTGATTTCCATTGAGTTTTACTTCCATTTGTGCACATGAGTGCTGATCGGTTAGTTTCAATTTAATAGTGAGTACATGTCATGTTTGTTTTTCCACTCTTATGATACTCATTTGGGAGGATGGTCTCCAGTTCCATCCAGATTATTGTAAAGGTATTAGTTCATTTTTATGGCTGAATAATACTCC
>NW_012153062.1:3627032-3687119 GCF_000956105.1 Propithecus coquereli
TGAATACTATAAAAATCCCTACGCATATACTCATAAATGTTGAGGAAATGGACAAATTCCTGGAAACACACAACCTCACAAAGCTCAATCAGGAAAAAATAGAACTCCTGAACAGACCAATTACAAGCAATGAAATTGAAGCAGCAATAAAAAAATCTTCCAACAACAACAACAAAAAGCCCAAGACCAGATGGTTTCACAGCCAAATTTTATCAGACCTACTAAGAACAGTTGGTACCCATACTGCAGAAATTATTTTATAACATCAAGAAGGAAGGAATCCTTCCAAACTCCTTCTACAATGCCAATATCACCATGATACCAAAGCCAGGAAAGGACATAACAAAAAACTATAGACCAATATCTCTCATGAATATAGATGCAAAGATTCTCAATAAAATTCTAGCAAATCAAATTCAGCAGCAAGTAAAAAAAATAATCCACCACGACAAAGTGGACTTCATCCCAGTGATACAAAGATGGTTCAACATACAAAAATCTATAAATATAATTCATTGCATAAACAGAAGCAAAAACAAGGATCATATGATCATCTCAATAGATGCAGAAAAATCATTTGACAAAATTCAGCACCATTTTATGATTAAATCTCTTTAAAAAATAGGCATTGATAGGACATACCTAAAAGTGATAAAAGCCATATACGACAAACCCATAGCCAACATCATACTGAATGGGGAAAAGTTGAAAGCATTCCCACAGAACCGAAACAAGACAAGGATGCCCACTGTCACCACTTCTTTTCAAAATAGTGCTGGAAGTCCTGGCCAGAGAAATCAGGCAAAAGAAAGAAATAATGGGTATACAAATTAGGGAAGAGGATATCAAACTATCATTTTTTCACTGGTGATATGATCTTATGTCTAGAAAAACCCAAAGATTCTGCCAAGAGACTCCTGCAATTGATAAATAAATTCAGCAAGTCTCAGGTTACAAAATCAATGTCCACAGATCAGTAGCATTCCTATACACCAACAATAGTCAAGCTGAGAATCGAATCATATCAAAGACTCGATACCTTTCAAATTCCTACAAAGAAAATAAAATACCTAGTAATATATTTAACCAAGGAGGTGAAAGATCTCTACAGAGAGAACTATGAATCACTGAGGAAGGAAATTGTAGATGATGTAAACAAATGGAAAAACATATCATGCTCATGGATTGGCAGAATCAACATTGTTATAAAGTCTGTACTACCCAAAGTGATTTACATATTCAATAAAATCCCCATCAAAATACCAATGTCCTTTTTTTCAGATCCAGAAAAATTAATTTTATGCATTGTTTGGAATCAGAAAAGAGTTCAAATAGCCAAAGCAACCTTAAGAAAAAGGAACAAATCTGGAGACATCACTTTACCAAAATTTAAGCTATGCTAGAAGGCTATAGTAATCGAAACAGCATGGCACTGGCACAAAAATAGAGACATGGGTCAATGGAACAGAACAGAGAACCCAGATATAAAACCATCCACATATTGCCATCTGATCTGTGGCAAAGTAGACAACAATATACACTGGGGAAAAGAATCTCTATCCAATAAATGGTGCTGGGATAATTGGATAGCCACATGTAGAAGATTGAAACAGGCTCCATATCTCTCACCACTCACTAAAATTAATTCAAGACTTAAACCTAATACATAAAATTATAGGAATTATAGAAGAAAATGTTGAAAAACTCTTTTAGACATCAGAATAGGCAAAGAATTTATGAAGAAGACCCCAAGAGCAATCATAGTAACAACAAAAATAAATGGGACTTGATTGAATTAAAAAGCTTCTGCACAGTGAAGGAAACAATCAACAGAGCAAATAGACAACCCACAGAATGGGAGAAAATATTTGCATGCTATATATGCAATGAAGGGCTAATAACCAGAATCTACAAAATACTCAAACAAATCAGCAAGAAAAATCAAACAACCCCATTAAAAATAGACAGGCTTGGTTTTATTGATATTCTCTATTGATTTTCTGTTTTCAATTTCATTGCTTTCTGCTCTAAGTTTTTTTTCTTTTTTATTTCAGCATATTATGGTGATACAGATGTTTAGGTTACATATGTTGCCCTTGTCTAATTTTTGTTATTTCTTTTCTTGTGCTTACTTTGGATTCTATTTACTCTTCTTTTTCTAGTTTCCTAAAGTAGATGCTTAGACTGTTGGTTTTAGAGCTTTCTTTTTCCTAATGTATGCATTCAATGGTATAAATTTCCCTCTAAGTATTTCTTTTTGCTACATCAAACTAATATTGATAGTTGTATTTTCATTTTAATTTTGTTCAAAATATTTTTTAGTTCCTTTTGGGATTTCTTCTTTGACTTTTACATTATTTAAAAGAGTGTTATTTAATCTCTAAGAATTTGGAGATTTTCCAGCTATCTTTCTGTCATTACTTCTGGTTTAACTCTATTGTGGTATAAGAGCAGAGAAGTTCCTTTATTTTTCAGTGTGTTATATATTTGCCTTACTTCTCCATTCTTGAAAATCTGTAACATCCCATTCGCTATTCTCACACTCATATTTACGGTGCGTCACATTCAAGGCAAAGTTATTCTTTACCCCGGTTCCCCTGTTCAGTTACTTCTCTACCATGATTCTCCTTCTCAAGTCCCATTTTATCCCTCACACCTTTTCTTCTGAGTGAATGTTAATATAAAAAATAAGAAAAAATAAATAAAGAAAAAGAACTCAAGAGTGTGAAGCATTTAAAAAATATAGGTACAAAGATATTAATATATAAGTTGTTGTAGTCACTTTAGCCATGGGATTGACACCATTAATTAGGAGGGACATAGATTAGTATTCCCCAAAGTCACTTTTTTTCAGATGAAAGTAAATAAGCAATTGAAACAGTACACATTTCTTTAACCATATTTACTGTACCATGATCTCAAAGGCCTATGTCATTCTGAAAATGTCTTTACACTTTATTTGGGAGAGGAAGCTGGAAAAGCAAAAGGCTAAGGATGTTTTTAAGCACGTAGTCCTCATGATAGAAAGTTCTGTTCCCAAATTTTGGCATATTTCTCCCTAAGCTGAATTTAATCACCCAATTGGTCCTATTCCTTTTCGAACAGAGCTAATGCAAAGGCATCCAACCTTTGTTTCCATCAGACCCAGTGTGCTGTGTTGCTATACTCAGCCCCTTTACAGGAATTATCTCTAGGAGAGAAAAGCCTCAGTTTGTTAGACTTAGTAGATTTCTGTGAAAAATTGTACAGAAATAGTACTTTCACAATTAAATGGGTCATCACTGCATAGATTTCAAGAAACTATGGCGCAAATCATGTGTGTTGAAATCTAACAAATCTACACAGAAAAATTAAAAATCTGTTCTAAGGTAATCAGCATTTCAAATGAAGTCAGCCTATGGAATAAGCACATTATAGATAACTCTAACCAAGACACTTAACAATTAAGCACATTTCTGTATATGTCACCAAATTTGACTAAATAAACTGAGATCCCGTCTCCTACATAAGGACATAAGATGCTGAATTATACTATGTATCTTTGGCTAATTGTAGTCAAATTGTATACTTCTTATATAGGAGGTATTTAGATCAAATGTAAGGAGGTTATTTTCTCTTGCTAAAGGCTTCATTTCTGGGAGGAGAGAAGAGATAAAAATTTTAAAATTTTTGGCTGGTGTGGTGGTGTGCATCTGCAGTCCTAGCTACTTGTGAGGTGGAGGTGAGAGGACTGAATTCAAGACCAGCCTGAGCAACATATCAAGAACCTGTTTAAAAAAAAAAAAAAAGTTCAAAATTATTCTAATCTTTAAAAAAAATAGTAGAGTTGATTTTGTTAGAATTGTTTTATAATAATGAATGTTTTAGTATGGAACAAAGAATTACATCTCCATTTACACAGATAGTTTATGTCTTTCAGTAAAATTGTTTTATTTTTGTAAATTTCCTACATCATATTTATCACAATGTATTATTCTTAGTGACTGAGGTGGAGATTTACTCAGGGAGAATGTGAATTCTTTAAGAGAAAAACAATATTTTAATTATCTGACTATCTGAATATAGTATCTGATATTAGATGTAAGAAAATTTTAATTACATCAAACGTGTTATGAAGAATGCAGATTTTTTTGCATGGGAAAACACCCAAACCCTCAAATTGTTGTCTACTCATTGTGACAATAGGAAGTGCTTCCAGATTTCAAATAAAAAAAGCACGCGGGTGTAGTTTCATTCTGAGGGCTCCAGGATGCTGTTCATTTCCACTTAAATAAAACTGAGATAAAGTATATTTGTAACTGCCAAGATATGCACTACTTTAATTTGATTTTTATGATTATTTTTTCAGGTTAGCTATTAAAAAGTCACAATGTCCTTCTCTTCATCTTCCAAACTCTATCTTATTTTTTTGGGAGATTTTCTTACTCCTTTACAAACTGAGGTGACTGCTTTCTCAATGTTTACCTTTCTTTAATATATCCTGGAAACCTTGTAATTTCTTTAACATTTTGGAAATGAATCAATAAATAATCCTCCCCTTTATTCTTTTTTTTTTTTTCCAGTAGCACATACAAATGTCTTTCCATTTGTATGATATTGAATTAACAGTAAATTGTCCTTCACTTATTTTTCTGGTGCTGGTCTGCTGGTATGAGTGTCTCTGAAGTCCTGACTGAAGAGGAATTGACTCTATGTACACAATGTGCACAAAACCACAAGAGGATTTATTATACTCTAATAAAGTCTCCCTTTTTAATTTTTTATTCAAATCCACCAACCTCCTTCAGGGTATTTATTCAGCACATTCTCAGTGTAAATGCACATCCTCAGTGTTTTAATCCTGTGTTGTCAGGATTTCCACTCTAAACTCCTTGTCCTCCCTTTCCCTGGTGGACCTCCAACCTTTGCGTGCTGCTTGCCTCGTATGTTGATGGCACCCCACATTTCCGGGTTTACCTTTCCATAAGCTTCACTCTCAGAGCCAATGACCTGCTGAACAGCTAAGCTTCCTCGCAAGCACAAAGAAACTGTAAGAACTATATATGCTCTGAAGGGTACACACCGGACTGTGGGTAACATTGGTTAACTCAGGGGGATGGGAGTGAATGGAGACAGGGAGATTAGCTTTGCCTTTCTATATTCATTTCTATTTTACTTCTCTTTTTATAAGTAGCATATGTTTGCATTTTGGAAATTACCAAATAAAGATGAAGAAGCCAAAGGTGAAGAAATATCTTCTACACCTGGCCTCCCTGTCTCCAGTTTTGTTCTACTGAAATCTATGCTTCATATAAATGACCTTTCTAAGTTGAAAATCTGACAATTCTGCCTTTCTCCTTAAAGCTTACAGTCTCTTGACTAAAGGATAAAATCTAGAATCCCTAATGTGGTATGTTTCTCCTTCGATTCAGCCCAACTTTATCTTTCACTTCCAGTTTTGCCTTGGTTTTAACACTATAGCACTACCAACTTACTGAAGTTCCTGCCTGCAGCGTGCTGTATGTTGCCTCCATGGCTTTGCTTGTGTTAGCCAGGGGAAAGCCAAACACCCTGAAAGGCTCTATGTGATTGTATTCCCTGGACATCTCTGACCTCATCTCCAACATTCACAGACAACCTCTGGTTCTCTTCCTCTTCTTTGCAGCTTCTCTCTGGCATTTGTTAGCCTTTTTCCTGATTCATTTCTTTCTGTAGTAGTCACCATCATTAACATAAAACATTGTGCTTATTTATTCATTTATCTTTCTCCTTCCACTAGAATGCCAGCTCTAGTGACTGGCCACAGTACGCACTTAATAAATAAAGGTTAAATGAAGGACTGAATTAAATGCAATGCATATAACATTTGAATATCAAAAATAATTCCTGGTCTTTCATAAATATAATTTGTTCCAATTAACTGTAATATTACTATAATTTTTATTACATAATCAAACCCTTTCAACATGGCCATATGGAACTCTTTCCAATTTTGTTCTTTTGTCCTTTATGATACTGCCTCTGTTACCCTTGAAAGCATTCTTGATGAATGGCAAAAACAAAATGTCCAGGTCCATTCTAATTTTCTCCTTATGTGAGGCATGGTATTGTATTAGCTGTATAGAAAACCAAGCAGTTCTGATTTTCTGTAGTGGAGAACAGTATGAGAGACCAAAATCTTGATTCTGCAGGTGTCCTTAAAATTGACAACAGGTAAAGTTCTAGTATTACTGCTACTTCTATTACTGGGAAACTTTAGTAGCATTAAACTTAAATTAAAAGATCATTTTTAGATCATAATGACACATTAGTGTTTCTAATTTAACTGCTTAGATTGCCATGTCCTACTTTTCTGTATATGTGATTTTATTGTCCACTTAGGAATTTTCTCACTTTGACCATTTTTGTATCTCTATAATCTTGTTCAGTGGCAAATAGTAAATGCTCAGGAAATGTTTGATAAGTAAATTAATTTTTGAATAAACAAGTAAGTGAAGATGCGGAGTTTTAAGGACCAATGTGATGCAGACCAAGTATTCACATTCATATAATCTGTCACTAACACAAGTAAGTTTCTTGGACTAGTTTGGAAGGCCTTATCAGAAAGCAAGTTCAAAGACCAAGTATGCCCTGACATTTCTTGTTATCAGCTATGCTACCACATGCACTATTTTCCCCTCATAATAGAAATGGGGCCTCTAACAGGATAGATTATATGTGGTGCATATTATCCACCTGTATTAAAATTTCACTCAATACCAAGTCTTTCTCTAAGGAATTCAAAGTGCTTTACACAGATTAGGAATGGTGACGAGTCACTTGTGAAGTAAACAAAAATGCTTTGAAATAACACAGCACTTATCATCAGTAGAGCCCAAAGCACTTCAAATGATTTATCTCATTTATCCCCACAATGCTTCTGCAAGAAAAAGCAGATATTATTTCCACTTTGCAGATAAGAAATTGTCACAAACTGGTCATGAAGTAAGTCAGAGGCAATGATAGACAATAAGTGAAAGAATGGTGCATGTGGGGCTGGTTCTCTTCTCTTTGGCTGTCGGTGAGACTACTCTCTTCTGCATAATGAGTTTCAGTAGAACAGTCTTTTCACAGGACTGGTAAAGTAGTCTTACCAATGACTCAGTCACTCATTTATCATTTATCTAGGGTGGTGAAAACAGATCCTTCTGAGTAAAATCCCTGCACCAGAGACTGGGTGGGTCTTGTAGGTTCTTGGCACAAATATCAAGAAAAGTATTAAGCTAACTTCCAGGTGGTAGTGTTCAGCAATTTCATCTATAGTTAATTCCCAAATTTTTTATTCTTTTTCTTCCTTCGTTATTGAAGCTTTTAGACAGTCTCATGCAGAGTTGCTCCTAAGGATTTATAAATATTTCTTCCTGATTATCTACAAAATTCCACATAATACTTTAAAAGAATGAACAGACAATCCTTGAAATTTGTATGCATCGTAGAGAATAGTTTATTTTTATAATTTTTTCTCTTAGACTTCCTTGCAAGACTCTGACAAGACCTTCTCACCTGTACGACGGAGATGGTTAAAGTCAGCACACTAACTCTCCAGACAGTGGTGGACCTTAGGTGGCAGCAGAGAGAGAACCTTATCCCAACCAGCAGTTCAAGGGATTTTGATCCTTGCCATTAAGTGCTTCCAAGTGCATCATTGACTTTTCTAACTACCCTTGGAATTAAATTACATTAAAATGGGAAGCATTTATTTCAATATCTACAGTAAGTGTTTACTTTGTACTTTAGCACAGAATGGGCCTCTTTCTATATCCTGATAAGCTACCACTAGAAGAGTGATAGAATCATTCTGTGAGAGATGGAAGTTTTAACCTTGAAGAAATTGAACAAGTTATTTTCAAAATGTTTTCTGCAGATGATTCCAAGTGGGGTTAAGAAGGAAGGATCCACAAACTCACTAGAGAGTCCTGGGACGTATTAGTCAAGGTTCTCCAGAGAAATAGAACCAATAAGGCAGGGAGAGAGAGAGAGATACCACACAGAAATAGATTATTCTCTCTCTCTCTCTCTCCTATTGGTCTTGCTTCTCAATTCAGTTCTGTATATAGATAGATATAGATACATCTCTCTATGTATCTATATCTATATTTCTCTCTATATATTTATACACACACACACATATGTATATATATATTAAAGAATTAGCTCATGTAATTGTGGGGTCTGTCAGGTCCAAAATGTAAAGTCTGATAGACTGGAAATTATGGAGGAGTTAATGTTTCAGTCTTGAGTTCAAAGGCAATCTGGAGGCAGAATGTCTTCACCTTTTGAGACCTCAGTCTTTTCTCTTAAGGCCCTCAGCTGATTGAATGAAGCATTTTATGGGGGAAATCTGCTTCAATCAAAGTCTCCTACTTGAAATCTTAATCATATATAAAAAAAATCCTTCACAGCAACCTATAGACTGGTTACAACTGGGTATCATAGTCCAACCAAGTTAACACAAAAAAATTAACCATTGCATTTGAAAGATGTCAAATTGTGGATATTTGGTTATTTTTGAGGAGCAAGAGTCCAGAGCTTTCATTAGATTCTCAAAGAGGATTCTTTTCCAAAACATGTTAAGACACATTGCATAAAAAGCAATTTACAAAGTGCAAAAGAACATTGCAATAAAGCTCCATGTATTGAATGCCTACTATGTGCCAGATATTTTACTTTCTGATATGTATTATCTAATGTAATACTCACAGCAGCCCTATTTATTGTTTGTCAGCAGCTAGTAAGTGGCAATGAGAACTCAAATCTAATGCTACCATCTGTGTTTATAACCCTCACATTACCTAGTTTCACTGTGAGTGAGGACCTAATCGTCTGGCATCAAGAGTCAGCTCCATTCCCTTCCTATTTTACTTCTCTTTAATCACCAGTACAATAAATGTTCTACACATTCGAACTAAGCCTGATGCCCAAACTTTGATTTCAAAGCTGAAATTCCCATAGATAATGACAACAAATATTTTATCAAAAGATCCTTGAATTGAAGCAAGAGTGATTAACTCAAACTGCACGGTGGATGGAATATCGTGTCATCATCGGTAATGACGATGCTGTTATCATCTCTGCTGAGGCAGCTCCACCCTTGTAGGCTGCCAACGCAGCTCAGAAACTGCTCCAAGCAACAGATTTTTGCACTTGCAGGATTTAAATCCAATGAGAGGATGCACTCGTGGAGTTGGAAGTATTCTAATTTTTGTTTTCCTGGAGAAGGCTGTTATTAATGGAAGCCTCAAAGGAATAAAGTGTAGGACAGATAGTGCCTTGTCCTATGGGAAATATAGAATTTTCCTTGCAGATGATGATGAATAAAACTCTACTGGATTGATGTTTTACCTGTGCTCAACAGTCATTCTTAAAATTATTGCCACAGCTTAGAATGATTGGCCTCATCCAGCAAATGGGCAAGGCACTACCTGTGAGGGTGGTCTGAAAGCCTAGGGTCTACTCCAGGAAAGCTATCATTAATGGTTAAAGTTCCAAAAAATACCACTATATCTCTGTGTGTTTAAGCAGTTATTGTTATAACACAAAATGCAAATATTCCTAGAAAGAGTACTGAGACACATTAAATGAAAATAATTCTTTACCTAATTTCTTTTGTAATAGTGAAGACCAAGAAAAACGAGTTTGAATATTTGAGGAGAAGCGGAAAGACAGGAACAAAAAGAGATGTGCAAGAGGAGAAGAGTCACAGAAATGTGAGAGGAAGTTAAAGTTGGCTTTCCTAACTTCAGCAAGGAGCACGTGGACAAACATACCTGTCAACGTTGGTCTCTAAATTTAGCGCATTTTTTGAAAAGCAAAAGCAATGAAGTGAACCAAACCCTATTGCCACCTAATTCCCTGCATTATACTGATACTACACAAACATCTTTCTTTGAGACTTTTCCATAAGATTTGGCTAGTGAAGTAATTAATTCCATTTCCTCATCCTAGGCAGTCAGATTTCCCTTTAGCTTTAAAACATTCTAATTGGATACCATCTAGTTATTGCTCACATTTTACATTAATAGCTTGTCTTTAAAGGTTTTTATCAGTGGTCATTTTTGCCTTCCTGGTGGGAATACAAATGCTCATAGCTTTGATTTATTTATTCTAATGTATTGCACAAATTGCATCTGTTGGTGGTGGTGACAGTTCTTGTTATACAAAATGTTAATGTCAAAGAAAGCCTTTCCTGTTAAATGAATGTGCAGTAAAATCCTTAGTAATTCTAAATCCAGTTGTCTCTGATCTGGCCAACCTACCCACCTGAGCCAGTTGATGGTATACAATCTATCCCTATCCTAATCTCATATGTGCTATGAAAGGAAGAGTATGCTTTTAAAGAAAAAAGTCAAGTATTAGAATCAGTCTGAGTTCTCACTTTTCCTATAATTTCAGACTCGCGTGGCTTTGCTTGTTTGTCCCTTTACCTGGAATGGCTTTGCCTTTATCCTTCCTTCAGAATCCAACTCAAAATTACATCTCCTATGAAGATTTCTCTCATTGCAAATATTCTTTGTCTGGATTCCCATTTCAATTTACCTATATTTGCTTAAAACGCATCGCTATCTACTTTGCATCAAAATTAATTATGCTTCTATCTTTTAACCCTATTATAAACTATACATTTCTTGAAGGGATTATTGCGTGTTTGTGTGTGCGTGCATATGTGTATTTATGTTTCAGTGCCTAAGAAGAGTACCAAGCACATAGTAGGAGCCCAATAAATTCTTTTTGAATAAATGAATTAAAATTAATATAAACTTAATTATGCATGTTAAGTGACACAGTATAATTTCAAGCAAGATTGATTCTTTGTGCCAGTATTTCTTAATCAAATGTGAAAATATTTGTTTCCATCTCTAATAAATTATTTCTAGAACCCAGAGACAGTTTCCTGATTTTAGTTTAAATTAAAACTAAAGATTAATATACCGTCAATATATACAGAAGTGAAGTTAGATTCAAACTGTATGATTTTTGTACTTTCTGAGTTTTCACTCTTCAAGAAATGTGATGATATGTGAAGTGCAGTGCGAGAAAGGGTTATGATTAACATGATGCAAATATAACTTAGCATATAACTTCAATAAAAGTAAAAAGAAAAATTTCAAGGAGAAAATATTAAATCTTATCTATGAACTAGAAGAATAATCCACACCTTGTTACCAAAAGTAAATCTTGCTTTTACTGAGCCATCAGTGTCTCTGTATCTAGAGCTGGCATCAGGAACTGCTGAGATATAGAAAAAAGTGCTAGAACATAAACTCTTCTCATGATTTAAGATATGTCAAAAGATGTAGTTACCTTCAAAAGAAATAAAACCTACCATCACCAGTATTTGCTGAAACCAATTTACAATTACTTGTGGGGTCTGGGGGGCTGCTAAAGACTACACCTGCCTTCCCAACTACCGCTTTCTACTTTTCATTTTAAAATGAAAAAGCTGGTACCCCATCATGCCCCAGAATCTCTGAAGCCGTTTCTGTCTCACCTCCCAGTTGACAGAAACCTTGATTCTGATTCTCAGTTTGTTTTCTGCCTGTTGGAAGAAGACTTCCACCAGTTTTGCTATGGATTTTTCTTCATTCCCTTCCCAGGTTTTGTTCTTCACCATACACATTGTGAGTTTAGCCTAAGCATTGTCATGGGGAAGGCTGAGTTTTGCTTCAGACCAAGTCTAATTTCTTCCCGACAGATGATTTCAAGCTAATGTGACCCATCAGAGGAAGGCTGTGCCCTAGTGGAGTCATTGATATCATTTGGTTAATGGCATAACTTGGTCCACTCAACTCAAATTGCATCACTTATACTAATCCACTATGGTTCTGCGGCTCTACTTTGGAGGAGCCCTCTGCCTCACCTACAGGGAGTGTGCTATTTGGTTAGAGAGCATGATGTAATCACATCTGCTTTTCTTCTGATGAAGTATTTAAGATGACCTTGCTATCATCTTCAAATAAATTATTTACCATTCTAACAGCCCAAAATTGTCCAGACAAGCTTAAGTAGCAATAAATTTCATAAATTATTACAGGTCAGAATGCACTCCTAAGTGACTCCAGTCAGTAGCAGCCCATGGAAAATCCTGTAAAACTCTGCTTCCCTTTGTCCAGCCAAGGCAGATTGGTTCACATAAAGTTGAGTTATCAAATCTTACTTTCACTCATCTGCTCCCAGAAGCATACAAGTAATAAACTATTTCATGTGGTCTGCAGACAAATTGATGGTGGGTGCTCTCCATTAAAAGGATGAAAAAAAAAAAAAACGATGCTTTGTTTTCTTTTTACACAAATGGCCAGCTGAGATTCATTCGGTTTTCATTTTCAGAATAAAACAGTACTTTCTGGTGTGACCTAAATGCACCACAAAATAAGTATTCATGCCACACATACATTCTTAGAGGGAAATATTTTATTCTTTTCAATAAAGAAGACTACATTAAAAGACCTATGACTTCACTAGATATTATTCAGCTCTTGTAACTTTACACCTAAGACAGCTTCATATTAAATTTCTTTTTAGGTTTAAATGTTCATTCTTTGTCAACAACCTTTGCTAACATACCTGAGAGACGGAAAACAGGGAATCTAAACCACATTGGCCTCTATGCATGACCCCTCTGAATTTAATTTCATGAATTACTTTGATTTTTTCTAGCAAAAGCAAATTTGCTAACTATCAAGTATTCTCTAAGCCAGCATGTCACGTAAAACAGAGAGCTGCTAATGGTTCAATTACCTGGTCATTGATACCAGTCAGCCTTTCCGTGTTCCATTCTCATGAGATGAAAAGTTGTTCTTGAAGAATAACATAAGAAGTTTGACATAGATTAGGACCTACCAGAGAGTGTAATGAACACTTCTGGAGCCTGAGCGGTGGGTTTCTTACCTTGACTGAAACAAATGCCATCATGGGAATGATTCTTAGAAGACTGGGGAGCTTTCACAGGCTACCTCTTTAAAGAAAGAGAAATCTCCAGTTCCGGCGAAACAGTGACAGAATAATATGCAGAGAAACGCATGGCTGTCACAATCAGCGCTTGCCTCAACGATTTCTAGATTGTTAATAGCTACCTCTGCTGCATAGGCTTGAAATTCCTGTATTCCATCACGCACCAACAGATATTGACCAGACAGTGTGGGCTGCTGCAGTGGGCAGCAGTGTTTCTCCAAATACAGGGCGTGGAAAAAAGAAAGAATTTGAGTCTCTTTCTCAATTCATAATCAAGGGAGAGGCATCATCAGCATTTTAGTGTTAAACAAATTTTCCATCTTAAATGAAGTGGATGGGAAAATTAAAATGAAAAGAGGATGGAGGGGGAGGCAAAAACCTGTTTTTATTCCATTTGTTTCCTTCACATGGCACACGCACACACACACACACACACACACACACACACACACACAAATGGCTTCTTAAAAATTATATTCTTGGCCTGCTTCATAAGATCCATCCCTGGGGCTTACAGACCTGTCCCAAACTGGCCCCTCTGTTCCTTTCAACCTCATCCCCTGACCCTTTTCTTCTCTAGTTTTATTCTTCCCTCTCCATCTATTAACTGTCCATCTCTATTTTCCATTGCCAAGTGTTCCAGGGCTCCTCTGCCCCTGGGCCGGCCGGTGGTGCTCTCCTGAGGAGTGCTTGTCTCCGTGTGCTATGGCTGAAAAACTCCCATTGCTCTTAAGAACTTAAAATTCATGACTATCAACATCAAGTGAGTTTTTAGTGCTACCTGGCAGACCTACTACTTTATGTAGTTTATTATTTTTTATTTTTATTTATTTTTTTACTTTTCTGCTAAGTAAACAGCAACTCCATTTTCTGGTCACTCAGGCCCAAACCTCAGTGTCATCCTTGACTTGTCCTTTTCTTCCATGTTCTATATTCCATCCATCAGCAAATCCTGTTAACTCTACCTTGGAATGATACATATCCAACTTCCAGACACTTCTCACCACGTACATTGCTACTGCTCTCATCATCTCTTGCCTAGATTATTGCAGTAGCCTCTTTCCTGGATTCCTTGCACACCCTTGACTTCCCTACAAATTATTCTTAAAACTCCATGAGTGTGAACCTATTACAATCAAGTGAGATTCCAAGGCAGATTTATTGTGAAACTAATTAAGCTTAAGCCTTCAGGTGATTCTCCTGACACAGGGCAGTCCCAAGCCTCTAAGAGTGTCCAGGTCCAAGCAATGTGGACACATGGCCATACATTTTCCTGATATTTTTGAAAAGTAAGATTCTTAAGTACTCTTTTTTAAAAAACTAGTCCTCAAATTGATATAACTGGAAACTGAGGCCCCCATTAAAACTGAATCAGATCGTATCATTCTTTTCGTCAGATAATCTCTGTCCTCTGCTCAAAATCTTCTAATGGCTTCCAACCTCACTAAGGGGAAAAAAGTCATTGCTAAGGCCAAAAAAGCCCTCCCTACCTCTGACTCATTTCCCACCAGGGGACCCAGCTATATGGTCCCCTTGCTATTTGTGAACCTACGAAATGCACCTCTGCATCAGGGCCTCGCCACCTGCTACTGACTCTGCCTGGAAGGCTCCTTCCTGAGGAAGCCCCATGGGTGTCTCCCTCTCTTTAGGTCTCTCTGCCCAGATTTCACATTTATAGAAACAGACAACTTCTCTAACAGAGCTATTTTTAAATCCTCTTCCCCACCCATCCTTAACACTTTCTCTTCCAGTTAACTTCTAAAATTTTTCTTCAAAGCATCTACCACCTCCCACTTTGTTTCCCCCCCCCCACTAGAATATCTGTTACATATTATCATTACTAGAAGATAAGCTCCATGGGAGCAAATAGATATCTATCTATCTATCTATCTATCACTGTTCTCTATTGCCTGCAATAGCATTTGGCACATAGCTGAAGACCAAACATTTGTAGAAAGATTGTTCGGTAAATGTTGGAAGACTGATCTTTGGATTTATCCATTCAACAGGTACATAATGAGTACTCAGACACTAGAAAGAAGGCAGAGAACCAACAGCCAAGGCCACTTCTGTGGTGCATGCTTTCTTATAGACAGAATGTTATGGTCACTTTTCTGTGGTGAACTATAAATGGCCCCGGAAAAACTGAGGTCATAAAGGTCTCTGAATTATTTTGATAATAAAATAATATTCTTCATATTTGATATTTCTCATTTTCAAAAAAATCCAAGTAGGATATTTTATTTGTACTTTTTTTTTTTTTTGCTATTTAAGGAAGAAGGCTTTTATATTAGCTAAGTTTCTATTGTCTGTATACAGAGTATACAGAGAATCCTAATAATTCAATGATAAGAAGGGAAACAACCTAACGAAAACTGGACAAAATATTTGAACAATTTACAAAGGAAGATGTACAAAGAGCCAGTAAGTACATGATAAGATGCTCAACATCCTCTGTCTTAAGAAATGCAAATTAAAATTGCATCCATCAGAACGACTGCATGAAAAAACTGGATAAAACCAAATGTTGGTGAGGATAGGGAACAATTGTAACTTTCATTTACTGCTGGTAGGAATACAGTGGCACTACTCTCTTTTGGAAAACAGTTCTGCAGTCTCTTACAAAGTTCAAAATGCACTTATCATATGCCCCAGCAATTCTACCCACAGGTATTTACCCAAGAGAAATGAAAACATGTTCACACAAAGATTTGTATATGAATGTTCACAGGAGCTTTATTTACAATAGCATAAACATTGGAAACAATTCATATGTCCATCAATCGAATGCATATACAAATTGTGGTACATCTATACAATGGAATGCCACACAGCATTAAAAGGGAGGAGCTACTAATATATACAATAGCATATGAATCTCAAAAACATTATGGCGGCCAAAAGAATCTAGAGACACAAAAATTACATATTGTATGATTCTATTTATGCAAAACTTTAGGAAAGACAAATTTAAACTGTTATATGGAAATTAGATCACTGGCTGTCTGGGTCAGGGATAGGGAGAAGAGACTGACTGGGTAGAAGAATAAGCAAGCATTTTGGGGCAATGGAAATATTCTTTGTCTTGATTGTGATGGTAGATACATGGAAATACATTTTCATCAAAACTCATCAAACTGCAAGATTATGAGTACATTTTATTGTTGTAACATAATACCTCAGTAAAGTTGATTAAAAAGAAGTAGTTTGTGAGTGGGCTAAGTGGGCCTCTTCCTTAGTACCAGAAGCAATTTCTCAGTCTGTAGAATGGAGAAGCATGCTCCTGTAGTTTATGAGTTTTCTTCTTAATGCCACTGACATGTTCCTCCTGATTGCTCAGAAAATAGCCAACTGCCCAGCACTGTTTTCATCATTCTACAACTACTGGAAAATGATAATATTCTACAATTTAGAATTTTCTAGATTTAAAAGATATATATCATCATCCAAAGTTCAAGCCATCTCGATTTGTGAAATTTCATTATGCAGAAAAGTAAAAGTAGATATTCGAATACAATAAAATGCATGTGATGGTATTCTAAAGTAAAGGTTGGTGTAAAATGTAAGGTGTAGTTTTAGATTCAAGGAAAGAGCTCAAGAAATACTTGCTTCATTGAATTAGATTGCCTGCATAAGATGTATGTTTGAATTAATCACAAAATTGAAATTAATCACATTTCCTTGGATATTTGGTCCAAAATCCAACCCTCTGCCTTTTGAAAGAATTGAAAAGGCATTTTACAAAGGAAGAAAAATCTGGCAAAAGAAATTAGAAAGTGGGCAATGTTTGAGATACAATGCTTAGGAAAATATTATAGGATCTGGAGGTTAAGTAGATAGAAGGGGTGATAGATAAAATGATAGAAAAGCTAATTGAGATGATTCAACTGTATTTTTATGTACAGAGAGATGGGGAATACTCTTTGAGCCATGTTATTTTAAAATTTGAAACAATATTTAGGAATATGTGATCCAATTTCCTATGTCAGATGATAAAACAGGGAAAGAAATATGTTAAATGGCTAGCTTTTGGTTTCTCTAATGAGTTGAAGAATCTAGGTTAGAAACCCAATTTTCTGATGTCTCATTCGATGATTTTCTATATTGCTATACTGGCTCTTAAACAGAGTCTTAAAAGAAAGTGATAAATGTCACTATCTATTATAAACAGATGAGGGCATAAATAGGTATTTTGAAAGTCATGTATTTCGTGATGATGACACAAATTATCAGGACAAACCTCTTTCATTGGCTGTAAAGAAATTCTATTTTATTATTATAAAGTGACAAATCACTAAATAAATTTCTCCATTCAAGCTAATATTAAAAAAATGTATGAATCCATCCCATATGCTGGAAAACAACATTTTATGTCACAATATAACACATAAAAATACAATTTGAAGCATCAAAAATTATTATTTTATACCCAAGCTGCAGTCCTTTAAAAGCAGGTAATGTGAATTATTTAAGGGTAATTTTGATCTGAGAAAAATTCCCCAGCATCATTCGCCTTTGGGAATGCAGAAAGCTTGTCTTGTAATTCACTTTATAGGTCTATAGGTTTGTTTTCTGTCTTCCAGTGTAATATTCTTTTTGTCAATCTGCTTTTACAATTGGGCAATTTAGGAATGCATCATGAAACCCAACTGCTGGAGGAGTGTTCTTCTTAGAGCTTAAAAATTATTGTTTCATTCAGTCAATACCTGCTAAAAATTAATAAAACCAAAATAAAATGGGGGCTCAACTCGTGCTCAAATGGGAAAAATTTGAAACACGTAATATGGAATAAACCATGTGTGAATTCAAGTTATTTCCTGTTATTTTAAACCAACATATCAGATCAACTTTATGTAATTATCTTTATTTTTAAAAATGATAATACTGTAACTACTATCTACCTAGGTCATTGATGAGTCCACCACTCCTGTGTTTTATTCTGAAAACTAAAAGACAAATTTATGGTAAAGTGAGGAAGATTTTGGTAGAACACAGTGGCAAATAAAAACAATTGAATCCTTCTCAATACTAGTACTTATCTGATGGGGGAAAAAGTTCATTTTTTGGTAAGAAGACATCCTGAAGGAAACAGGAGAAAAGTTAGACTGTAGTGTTTGTGTAAGCAGAGAATAGTAATGAGAGTTGAAGAGTTTGAGGGCAAAACACACAAGTACCTGTTTACAAGAGGATCTGAAACCTCTAACAGCAGGGCACCAAATAGAAAGATGAAAGTTTGGGTTCTTAAGAGGAGTGTGCAGTACACGATATTTAGCTGTTTGGAAAACAACTTTCCCACTTTTTCCTGCCCGAAAATTTTAGAATTCCAGTTTTCTCTCCAAATGGTAACAAAGCACTGAATTTTAGTGGCTGTTTCTAAATAGTAATATTTTGGCTAGACTTGTATTTTTTCCCCTTAAAAATAAATGAAAACACTTAATTGAGGCACAAACTTAAACAGCATTTTTTTTTTTTTTAGTTTTATCAACATGGTGGTTTCTTCCCATATAATTTCATAGAATCTGAGTCACTGAGAGAACCTTCACAAAAGAAGTAAATTTGGGATCAAAACACATCAACATGACTCACTGGATAATTTTTTTAAATTGATCATAATTACCAAAAGGGTTATCCAATCGTGTGAAGTTTAGAAACATTTTACACTGGATGTTAATATTCCCAGTGAAGTCTCAGAGTGTAGAAGTCTCTTAGTGTAGATGTGTAACATTTTTGGAGAAGAGAAACCAGATACAATGGCTACTGAGTATGTTCTTTAGTTGGACTATGTTCTTCAGCTAAATTCCGATTTTGGCATTTGTATAACCTCGTTTTCTAGCTACTGTTATAAGATACTGTCAGAATTATTTGAAGAATGATTTTCTCTCTTTTGCATCCAGCTCTGTAAACCAGTGAGTACAATAATTGTTACAGAGCACTTTTTATTTATCAATTACTTTGCTGGGCATGATAAAACCAGAAAATAGTTCATGATCTTCATAATTCATGACCTTCAGGGAACTCAGGCAAGACCTGTTCATGGAAACCCCTGACTCCAAATGCCCAGTTCCTCCCAGAGTGTAATTTCGATACTACATGTAACATATTGCAGGACTGGATTTTTTTTCTGTGTGTGAGGTAAACAAAACAGAGGCAAAAGGAAATGACAATACCAATTTCTCATTCAGTGGAACTAAAATGGTACCACAATCACACTCCAGGTTTTACATTTTATATTGGATGAATCCCATTCTCTTCCTCTTTGGGTGTGGGGTAAAGTCTAGTGGAATAGCACCCAGAGGAAACAATACCTAATTAAATTGAATGAGATCTTCAAGGGAGAATTTAAAGCATACTTAGGGAAACGAACAAAGGTTCAGAGAAGCAAAATATTTTAAAGGGTAAATTTAAGGGTTAGAACCTACAGGAATAGAGAAGTGTCACCCAAGGGTTTTAGAAAAGTGGTTTGGGGCCAAGACCAAGTTCAGTGCGCCAGCATCGAGGGTCCACCTGGGCTGGATGGAGCAACAGCAAGGGAATGGCTTACGGCAGCCATTAAAGATCAGACATCCCCTTCTCGTGCTAGTTCTGCACCCTGGTTTTCAAATTAACCTCAAAGACTTTAAAACTGTATGTATGCCTGATATCTGAGGAAAAGCTAAAAATTATAAGTCAATGGATATCAGCGTATTAGCTAATTCATGAAGAAACATTTCTGGAGCCATTTAAATGAAGTCATGAGTCTATAAAATGTTTCATGTGAAAACACTCATGGAAAACTCTTATGTAAAGTAAAGTAGACATCAGTAAATGTTATATGTTTATGGGTTTGTCTAAATTTATAGTTTAGTTATTAATCACAGTATCATATTATAAAACCAAACATGAAAGACTTTATAAGGAGAATCTTTAAATATATTTTGACAAAGCAGACAATAATAAGTTTAAATATATATGTATTATGCTAAATGAATCCCCATCTGACAGTTATGATTTAAAGTGAACTAAGAATGTTATGCAGAACTGTGGCTGGAAAAGAATAAACAACAAGTAGTAGAAATTATTTTTTATTTAAAGGTGGTTGTTAAATTAAATATGTAACAATTAACATGTTAAGCCTGCATCAACATGTAGTTATTAAAGTAAACATGTCAAAGAAGAGCATTTTACATTAAAATAATTTTGGGATTATAGTATCATATGGAAATTTAAAGTCAAGCATAAGAAATTATAAGAATATTATTAGAGAACTATCTGATCACTCTGAAGTTGAATATGACACACAGAAATAAAAGGACATAATGAAGGAGAATAAATTTCCTTAGAATATATAGATAACTGATATGAAAGATTTTTTTTCCAAAAGTTAAGAGAAATAGAGACACAGAGGTAAATTTGTAAGATGAGAAATGAAAGCACTCTAAAACAACACGGTTGTTTTCTTACTCATTTTCATAGAAATTCAGGTGAAAATCAACAAGTGCTTTAAGACTTCAATTGTGAATACAGCGTATATAACAAATATATTAATTGTCAAATACATTGCATCATATAGTCACAAAAACTTGGACAGTATTCATGAATAAATAGCATTTCTAGTTTGGCACATTTAATACAAATACTTGATTTTGGCTTTCTGCTCCCTTATGTCTCTATTTCCAACTAACTCAGATAACACCTATTTGTCTTTTCTTTGAATTTTGGAGATAAACATTTTACAATGGGTTAAACAAATCAATGGATTCTAGTTCTACACCTACCCCTAATTAGGTGTGACTTTGGGAAGGTCATCACAGCACATGGGACTTTAGTTTTTTCTCCCCCCTAATGGGGAAGAGGGAATAGAAAATTGCTCAACTCTAGAAAATCCATGATTTTTGTGTCACTTGCCATCTATTTGGTTATATACCATTTTGAATTATTCAGTAGTCTTCTCAGCTAGATTCTAAGTGCCCTAGATATATTTCCCATTACCTAGCACAGTAGTGGGTGATAACTAGCTGTTTTAAAAACACTTCTTGATGGACTGAATATTAACTGAAAAAATGTAGGAGGCCAAGAAAAGACTTATTTACTCACTTGAATATTTCTCTAGTCTAGAATTGTCCTCTGTCGGCATTGTGAAACAGGACAGTTGAAGAGTCTGTTGAAAAGAAAGACTTTTCATTATCAATTTAAAATATAGTATCTTTCAATTGTTATGTTACATTGTCTATAACCTAGAAGATTTGTTCATGCATAATTTTTTATGCATCTGAAAGTAAAATGAGTTAATGTGACCTACCTACAGAAATAACAGAAAGTCATTTTAAGAGAGCCTGAGAAAGGCGGCAAACTTTCAAAACCACATTCCTATTTAGCTGGCATATATATAACATCATGTCTTCTTGTTAATTCCAGCAATATTATGTATATATTAGGAGGAAAAAAGTGTAATCCACAATTAGCTTCTTTCCTGGCTCGGATAAAAGGATTCCATAATCTAAATTTTTGTTTTTTCATAGGGTTCTTCATTGGGGATGAGCTACAATGTTGCGATCATGATATAGACACAGCTAGATAGACCATCAGCTAGACAGCATATTAATGAATTTCAGGTGTTGCAGCAATAGTTAAAAGGAAAATATGCTAAAAGTACTACCAAGTTTAGTGAGGTTACCAGAAACATATTGTATTTTTAAAGTTTTCCTGAATGCAGCAGGGGTTCTGTAGATTCATTAAGGAAAGAAGAATGATGAAGGCAAAATGTGAGTGGGAAGTAAGCTTTTATCTGGTGGGTCTTTTCCCTCTCATCCCGTCTGCCTCAACCAAGTCACGCTTGGATGTGTTGGAGCTATCTACAGAAGTTACATTTACTTTTGAAGTTCAGTAAATAAGGTTATATCTCTTGAAAAAACTTGCAACAGAATATACTACACTAAATAGTAAAATGGCAGAGATTCACCCATCAGTATAGATTTGTGTGTGTGTGCAATAATACACATGAGAAGTATGGGTTGTGAATAGAATTGTTTTGCTGTAAAATTAGAAAGTTCTTTAATTCATAAGAGAATACACATGACAAAGCAATGAGTAATTTCATATACAGTCATGCACTGCCTAATAACATTTTGGTCAATGATGGACTGCTGCACAGGATTATAGTACCATATTTTTACCATACCTTTCTATGTTTAGATGTGGTTGGATACACAGGTACTTACCATCGTGTTACAATTGCCTACAGTATTCAGTACAGTAACAGGTGTGTTGTAGGCTATACCATCGAGGTTTGTGTAGGTACATTCTATAGTATTTGCACAACTGCAAAATTGTCTAATGATGCATTTCTCAGAAGGTATCTCAATCTTTCAGCAATGAATGACTATGCTATGGTATCATAGGTTCACATTAAGTTTTTTCAAGGGGTAGGGAACAATTTTCATGTGGGAAAAGTAAGGTATATGTTTTTCTGTGTAGCTTACTTTCTCTTCTCAGAAGAAAACATACCCCTCCTTTACTGCAAGATGTCTCATTTGGATACAATCACTTTTCAGTTTTGAAATTCTTTTGCTCCTATATTCATATTCTTCTTCAATGTCTCCCTATTCATTATCTTCTGCTTTCAAAATGCAGACAACTTTCATCTTTGAGAAGGCCTGTACTTAATCCTGAAGGCATCTTAGTCATTTGTTTCCTTTTAATAGATTTTGAATAAGTTATCAATCTTTACACAACTCATGCCTACTTTCGCTTTTTTGTCTCTACTCTATTGAAGTTGCATTCACACTTTTCATGTGCTCAGATTATTTTCCCTAATTTGAATGTTAGCTTTTGTAGGAAGAAACTATATCACGTACTCTTTTGTGTTGCCTAAACATTGTACACAGAAAAAAAAAAAGAAGAAGAAATGAATGATTTAAATTTACCAGTGGCCTTTGGAAGCCCAGTTGAATTTATACAGCAATTAGAATAAACAAACCACCCTTCATTACAATAAATTCTTCCCTGACCTGAGAAATTTCCTCCTATAAGCTAACTCATTTTCCCTTTCTCAGACAGAAAAAGACTCACTGTTCTTTCTTCTTCATGTATATATTACTGAGTCCTAGGAGACCCAGCCAGGAAACCACGGAGTAACAAGTGACAGTAGTGAGTTTCTAATACCATGGGAAAACAGGCTGGCACCAGGAAAGAAACTCAGACTCCCTAGGCATCTATCAAACAGATTTAATATTAAATCCCTAATATGTGCTCTCTACCTCCGAGAAGGCTATAAAAGAAATACCTAGATATGGCCCTTGGTCTTAAATAGCTCACATATTCATAATGGGAAAAATTTAAAAATATAAAAATCATCTTAAGATAGAATTTCCAAAACCTCTTCTAAAAATGGGAGTATTGTTAGCCACCATATCTAATTTATAGTATTACTCTGAAGATCAAATGGACATGAAAATAATTGAACACATAAAATTATAAACTCTTACACATTTGCAAATAATTTCTGGCATCATGTCACATTTATATAAAATTTATTGAATACCTGCAATTAGATATAGATGTGTAGGTATGCCATCATAGAAAGTAAAGAACAAGGACTTGAAGACATAAAATTTAAAAATGACCAAATCAGAGTTTATATAATTTGTTTGATGCTGATAACTCTAAAAAATATTTTCAGTTAAAATGAAACCACACAAAATCTTGAAAGAGTTTAGCTTTTTTTCTTATTCAATAGAGAGTAGGGGCACAGCCTTAGTCATAATGACTAAAGAGATGGATCTAAATGCTTCCAGAGACCTGAGCACTCTTGAATTACATATTAGCGGGCAATTGTTTCAAGTCAATTTGCATACATTGGATTACAATGTACAAAACGTATCTTTAAGAGCCTTCTTTTTGTTAAGTTTCCATTAAGGCTGTGTTTATTTCTCTGACATCATCAGAAATTATGTACATGACCTTTTAGCCCTGGAAAGAATTTGAAATGTGAAATGGAATATAGGATCCCAAATCCCAAAGTCAGAAGAGACCTCAGAAATGCTCTAATTTGTCAGACATGAGGCGGTGAATCTTTTTGATCACATCCCTAAAAAGTGATGATCCAAAGCTATTTTGCACACCTCTGGTGGCACAATAAAGTCCTAATTAGTCTGCCACTACAATTTTCTATACAATAGGCAGAGTGATTCTTTTAAGAGTTAAGTTAAACCAAGTCATTCCTCGGCTCAAACTTCTTCCCTTTTCACCCTTCTCACTTGTCATTTTCTACCACTTTCTCTCTTGATTACTAAAAATGCAGCTACTGGCCACTTGATATTTCTCAAACCCACGGTGCACACACACCTCATGCCTTTGTATTTGCTGTTTAGTAGCTTGCAATATTTTCCTTTCTAATAACACAAGCCTCTGTCCCTCACTTTTTAAAGGATTCTGCCCAAATGTCACCTTATTAAAAAGTTTTCATTAAACCCTCCATATATTAGCAGTCCCCCTGAATCACTATCACCTTCTGTTTCTTTATTTTTCTTCATAATATTTGTCACAGTGTAACAACATTATTTATTTATGTTTACATTACATTATACACACACATTTAATTGTATTTATTACCTGTCTCACTCAACTAGAATGGAGATTCCATGAGGGCCTAGGATTTTCCTGCTCTGCTCACACATGAATGTATCCTAGAAAAGTCCCTTACGTCTGGATTGATGCTAAGTAATTACTGATTGAATGAAAAGAGAACTCACTTCCTCGTGAGTGAACTCATTATCCTTTTAGACAGGTTTAATGATTAGAAAATTCTTTATCATATTAAATAAATACTTGCTGCCTTCTATGGACCTTTCTTGCCTGTAGAATCGGCCCTACCTTCTAAGTTACAAAAAAACAAGCCTAGGTATCTTCTCACCCCCGACCCAAAAAGAAAAAAAAAACTTCAAATATTTGAAGCAAAGTGCAAATCATTTCTGAGTACATACTATCAATTCCTTTAGTCACTTTCCAAATGACATGGATTCAAATTACCTAATTTATCAACTCTGTCATCCTCCCTGGACACATTCTTCTTCACCATCTTTCAAACTGTAGGTTGTGACCTTAGAGTGAGTGGGTCATGAACTAAATATTTGGCTCAGTGAGAGGAAGTAGTATAGTGTTGTAGCCAGGAGTATAGCCATTGGATCATATAAGTTCAGTCACTTATTAATTATGTGAAACAATGTTATTAACGTATAACCTTGGGCAAGCGACTTTACCTCTACTTACCTCAGGTTCTTCAACTTTCAAATGAGGATAATGATAATAGTATCTGCTTCATAGTATTATTATGAGAATCAAGGCTTAACATATGAACTTTGGACAGTGAGCCCTTCAAAGCCAGCTGCCCTGGGGAAGCTGTGACTCCCAAAAAGAGAGAGAGGAAGAGAAAGAGGAAAGAAGTGACATTTTCTCACAGGGTATGGGATCAGGCCATGCTTTACTTCTCCAGGCTTGGGCAGAAAAAGAGAAAGAGAAAGAAACAAGGAGAACGGAGTGTCCTCTCACCCCAAGAGGGGGTAGCCAGGCCTCCTTATCACGCTGACACTGTGGAAGTGGGAGAGATAAAATTACCTAAAAATTAAAGCATTTAGCATTGAAAATGAAATATTTTTTGAACATTTTGCCATCAAGCCAGGTTGAAAATACCATGCATAGTCTTAAGCATTTAGTTCCATTATCACTCACATTACAAAATCTGTCTATCTAGGTCATAAGGCAGGACGTGCAAAGGGAAAAATATCAAGTAAATGCAATAATATTGTCCCTAATGGATTTTAAAGTGCTGAACTCCAGTTTCTAGAGTTCAGTTACATGAAGTCGCATATTAAATAATTTTTCTTCTTTAAGATGGATTTTAAAGAAGTCTCACTATCTCAATCCATCGTTAACCTCTTCCACACTCCTAAAGGTACTAAACAGCAATCACTACACTATTGTTACATGAATTTAAAATGGTCAGAAAGGTATCTGACCATAAACCCATAGGTTTATATAGGCACTAGTTTTCTATGTGGAACTGAGAATTTTAGATGAACTCTGGAGCTAGGGCCCCTTTCATGGCTACCAAGCCAGGTTTTGAAGAAGCCTTGTCAACTGAATGAAAACACAGATTTTTGAGAATCAACACTCCTGGGAAAAGAAACAAGGAACGTTTCTCCCCTTTGCCAAGGGACTTATGACTTACTCATGAGAAAATATGCCATAGTGCTCTCTGAAGGCTCAAACCTCATCCATCCCAATGCTGATTTTCACACTTTCCAGAGAAACTCATACAGAAATTCTAGAACTATTATTTTTAATATCATTTTCCTAGAGTCCTGGTTGACCTTTCTTTTAGTCACTTTTTTTCATTATAAAAAAGTGAAGCATCTTATTTGATTGATGTTATTTTGGCATCATTGCATTTAACTGTTCTACTAGATCACTGTGTTTGAGCTTTTTAGGTTTCTCACCTGCCTTGTTTTGGAATCTTCCTAACCGTTATCCCAGCTCAGGTCTCTCCTTCATTCTCTGCGAGCTACACTGTGCTGCCAGATCAATCATCGGCTAATCACACTCCCATGGACAGAATCCTTCAACGATTCCCCTTTACTGGCTGAAAATATACCAAATCTTTAGTGTTATACCATCTGGCATCAAACAATTATATCCTCCACTATATTCTACTTCCCTATCCATTTAGATCAATTTCTGAAACATGAATTTCATGTTTTTGTTCCCGTTGTTTTCTTCACCTAAATCCCTTTCCATTTCCCCTCCAATTTTGCCTTTGATTTAAATTCTGTAGAACCTTGTAATGTCATCCTTTTAATGAACCTTTCTTTGCCATTAATTCCTCAAACCTGAAGTTATTCTTTCCTTCTCCAGGACTCCTAGAATTTTCCTTGTACCTCTCTTTATAACACATTCTATGTTTAAACTCATATTAAGACTATAGGTGACATATGTGCCTTTTTTACCAACTGAAAATGCCTTGGGGAGCAGGAATAATGTCTTGCTTAACTTGATGTCCTTCACTCTGTCTGATGTAGTTCCTGCCACATAATGTATTTTCTGCTCAATAAATAAATGAATGTAGCTCTTATCCGTTATGTAATAGAGTATGAGCTTCCTGAGAGCAGAAGAAACATGTTTTTACAGATAATCTTTTCAACCAGCTGCCTAACATTGTACCTGGAACAGAAAAATGCTTAATAAATGTTTGCTGACTCAAAAAACAAAAAAACCCTTACAACCCTATCCAGTGGACTTTCTACAGAATTACTAAAAATAGTATATTCGACAGACAGAAATTCAGATATCAGCCCTTATTATGTCATTTAAATAGAAAGAAAATCATCTACAAAAGAAAAAGCCTCCACAAACAACTTTCTTAGTTTGCTTCATACAGAAATCTAAACATTGTGATCTGTCTTTTGAAGGCTGAAGGAATGTCTGGGACATTTTCTATTTATCCCTTTTCGAGATAGCTTTTATGCACATCCTTTTAAAGAGCACCTCAACTTACTCATAAACATTTTTGCAGATAATGTAATGACCACTAGCACAAAAGGAAAAGCATAAACAAAATGAAAAAAAAGAAAAGGTGGAGTTTCCACAGTTGTGTTTCTTGCCTGTTTGTGAGGTTGCTCACCTCACCCAAAGCAATCGAAGGCTATGGTCACTGTGCTACAGAGTCATCTTCACCTAACATTCTATTTTTTATTATTTGCTACTGAATATTCCTAGGCTATAGTATTTGTGCTTAGAAAAAAATCAATTCTTTCCCTTTTATTGAAAAATTATGTACAACAAATTGTAACTATAACTCAATCTACAAAGTGTAATGTAGGCAGCTTTGATTTACTCTCCCATTCATAATCTGCTGATGATTAGCCTCCCTGGAAACAATCCACTCCCTTGTCTAAGTGATATCAAGGTGTTTGTTTTTAGTCTGTCCAAATTCATCCTATGGACAAATGCATTATTGAAGAATTATATTTTAATTTATTTTCATGCAGTGCTTTTGATGGGCATTTGCATTAACACAATATGATTATGCTTCTTTACACTGGTATCTATTCAAATTGGAAATTACCTGCACATACAGTCTCAGATGGTGGTCAGAAATTGTACAAAGAAGTAAGAATAGGACTCCTTAATATCATACAGCCCTGCTGCTCATCAATGAGGCTTTTTCTGTTCTAATGCTTTTGTCATGTATATGAAAGTCATTATGTAGTTTAGAAAACAGAAGATGAAGTGAAAGAGGAAGATCAGGGACCTAGAATGCATTAATATTCCACCAGCATCAAAGATATTTCCCTCGAGGGGCTCCTACAGGCCACGCTGTTATTACAGTGCCTATCCATTATCTTGTGCTGTTCTTGGTATTAAGACAATAATGGAGAGAATAGGATTATGTGCAGATGATAGGAAATGTGAAGGCAATTCAGCAAGATAGGAAATGAATGGAGACATGATTCTTTCATCGAAGCCAGGGATGGTTTAGCATAGGGTAAGAGAGAAGATAAATGAAGCAAAATGAAATCTTTATAGGTTAGCAGGGGTAAAATGAGTGTTTTCATATAATCCTATGAGTTTAACCTTCTTGATAGAAAATACCACGGCACCTTTCTTTAAAATCCAAGTATATGTGCCTTAGGAGATGATCTGTTTTTGTTCTAAAATTTCACTTGTTGGAAATGCTGTCCAGTGCTTACATGGTCAGAAGGTGGCCTGAAGGAGTGGCACAACCTTTTAATTCACTCCCATCACTGAGAAATTCGGGCTGTTATTTAAGATTCCCTGGTGGAAAAGACAAGCCCAGCAACTCTCCTGACCCATCCTTTGCCAAACAATGCCCAGCAATCAAGAAAGCAATAAACTGAGCACCAGACAGGAGAATTCTATTATGAAAAATGCTTAATCTAGTTTCTCAGAGCCCCCATTTCTTTTGACACTAACCCTTCCTCTCCGCACACACACACAGACGCAATCATCCAGACAAGACTTTGAAAACAGGAAAGAAAAGCCCTGGCTTTTTGAAAAGATCACCTATATTGGATGCCCAAGGCTAATGTGACTCAAAGGTTGGCATTTCATGATTATGGTGGGGAAACAAGAGCGGCAGATTGTGTCATTTGCAGACAAGGCACTGGCATAAATAAATGTTTCTGTTTATAAAAAAAAAAAAGAACATTTAATTAAACGAAGGCACGCTCATCTACAGACAATATGACAGGGCCGGAGAGAGTGCTTTCTGTGTTCACATACTCTGCCTCCTCTTCAAACACTACATTTGATCCTGATTTAAATTGGATAGAAATTCAACCAAACTGAGATCAACGATATAATAACATCCTCTAACTCAAAGAGTTACCAAAGGGAATTGAAGAGAAAATATTAGAGGAAATCAGGATGTAGATACAGTATATCCATAAGCTTGTCTAAGAATGTGAAAGCTGTGGATAGCCAGGCTGCATATGAAATGTAGATTAATATACCCTGCGTGGAATCTCACTGCAGCAAACACAACTTCGTTCTGCATTCATTCTTTATAAACAAGGTTGAGGACTAGTTAAAAAGAAGATATATATATATATATATATATATATATATAATCTCCCCTGGAAAAAACATACATCACTGAAGAAAAAAGCAAGAAGAGTAGGAGAAAAAATATATGGATTTTCATCCAAAGCATGGATCTGCTATCTATATAAGAAAAAACGCATATATAAAGAGAAAATGTAATCAAGATCCTGGACAGCTTTTGGACCTTTTCTTTCCCCTCCCCCAGCCCTTTCTGGGCTCTTTGGAACTCCTTCATGATTTTTCAGTTTTAAAAATGGCTCCATACTGCTCTCTGCTGCTGGTTTATAATTTTCTACTTGGAAAGCTCAGAGCAATTCCTGCTGCTCAGGCTGTATATCAGGTCTGGATTGGAGCTCATACCTAAAAGGACTGTTTTCTAATTTGAAACAAGGCAAGATGATAGTTTGTAGATTTGGGCTGCCAAATCCAGCTTCCTGGTTACATTTTCTTTTCCTTCAAATTATCTGGACTCTTTGGCCTTATGAAAATCTTATTCTAGCCATAAGAATCATTTAAATTTAAAAGATTACCCTTTTAAGGAAATTATGTATTTTTGAGACTCCTACTAGATTCATATTTCTTGGAAAGTAAAGTAGAAAGGACAGGACATTTTGGAGATGGATATGGACACCAATTAATATCACCCCCCTTAATAACCATATCACATTGAACTCAAGTTCTAATAAGAAAATTAATAAAATAATACATGTGTGATAGAGCCCAGAACAAGGTACACACTCGATTATTATAAATGAGATTTGAATCAAATCCAAGCAATTGAATATCAGATAAAGAATTTTAATTTAAGAAAAAAATTAACCTCAGGAAAAATACATTTCAAACATTAAAGTATTCAAAGCATATTTCACTCTCCTTTAAAAACATGAGAACATTATTTATTTTAATATAAAATACCAGAATTTTAATATAAAATACCAGCAAAAATACCAGAATAGTATTTTATCAAATACTATATTATTTTACGGAGGCTAATAAATTCAAGTGCAAAAATATTTAGTATAGAACTTACTCAATGATCACATATTTCCTCCATCTGGAAATAAAGACGTTTATAAAAGACAGCTAACAGCTGTAATTGGAAGTTGTAATGTGTAGCAACATGACCATATGACTTAATCCAAGCACATATGGTCAATTGTGTGACCCTGCTTGACAGACAGGAAGTTGTTATAATCCATGTCATTATTTTGAACCACATCTAAAGCACATAACCCTATTACCCTGCTCAAAAGAAACATAAAAGTTCCTGAAAAGGATGACGGGAAGTAATAAGCGACATTGGTGGGTATCATTTACCAAGGCCTTTGTCCTTGGAATGTGTTGTAATCCAGAGGGATGCTGCTGTGTAGAAACCCCATAGAATCAGGCTGAAGTCCAACCCCAAATTTGGTTTAGATGTTCAGACTGATAACACCACACACATCGAGAGGGTATGAAAAGGTTTATTACTCACATAATGTGGCTTTCTGAGGAATGCAGGGTGACTCATCAGCAGTTTAGAAAATGCCTTGACAGAGCAGGGAAAAGAGACTGGTTTGGTGTTTGTACAGTGCTTAGCGGAGGGGCCAAGCTGACGGTTCCCGCGCATGGTTTGAACTTCTTGTAAATGCCAAAGGGGGGAGAACCTGGGCTTACTATCATCTTGCCCAGAGGTGGGGCAGAAGGGGAACAAATGAAGGAGTGATGAGGCTTAACAGCTGTCAGCGGTCAAACATAAGAAAAATGAAGTCAGACTTGTTACAAATGCCTTTCTCTTATATTAGCAGCAGCTCTAATTCATTAGATGATGGTACAAAGCTCTCCAAACAAAATACTAAGGGCAGATACCTCTCTGAACTTCTCAACTGGACAGATAACCTCTAAAAACTAATAAGAATCAATTCACTCTCCTCCTAGGTACTGAGGGCTTCAGATTTTAGTGTTCGAAGTGAAGAAACAGAGAGAGGAACAGAGAACATATTTTGTTTTATGAATACCTTTATTCAGGTGATTTTGTTCAATAAGCACGTATTCATAGGCTCAGCTCTGTTCCAGGTGAAGTGGATGAATAATACTTGTCTTGCTCTCGAGGAGGTTTCAGTCTACAGGTGGAGAATATATCTATAAGTCAATAATTTCAATATTGGCAGTGTTAGAAGTATAAATGAAGGACACAATTACCAATCATGTTACTATCTCTGTCCTGAGGGCTGAAGAAATCAGAAAGCAGGATATCCAAGGATTAATGGAAGATGACCAGGCAAAAAAGAAAGCAAAGGGGATTTGAGACAATGAAAAACATCATGGTAAAGTAACAAAGGTAAAAAAATAGGTGACTATAGTAGCTCAATATCGCTAATGCATATAAAGAAGGTAGTAACCAAAGATATTAATAAAACTGAAGAAGCAGGCAAAGTCCAGAGCATGAAGGACCTGACCAGTCATGGGAAAATACTTGGACTTTATTCAATAGTTCAACGGCTTTCAACTTCAACTTCTCATTCTTAGCAGTACAAGAATTTGATTATTAGTCCCCAATAGTGATACATGAATTTCTTAAATTATTTACACATATTAATGCCATTTGCAGATATCTTAAGGCACGGTAACATTTATGTCAAGTTCATCATTAGTGACATTTCTCAGTTGGTTCTACTCAAGCAAGTGGCTATCATTAAGACATAAACAATATCAACTACTCTATTAAGTCAAAAACAATCATTTGAAAACAGAAAATAATAAAGAGAATTTAAGGTAAAAAACAGAAGACCCAGCAAACCATTGAAATGACAACTCCGGAAGCTTGAAAACTCTCCTGGAAACAATCTACTCATTTTGAAGGTTTATTAAGCCATGATATCAATTTATTTTCATTTCTTTTAAAAACCTATATAAGCAAACTACCTTCCCTAGCACAGAGAAGAAAATCTGCTTTCTGTCTATGAGTTGATTCAGTTCTCGTAAGGCTTGGAGTTTATATAATTTAGGGAATGCTCTTTATGAAAAAGAATTAAAAACATTTTGCAAATTGTATAATTTATGAACACATAACATATTCCTAGGTCCATCCCCCAATATTTGGAAAGGTTTCATGTGCATGGTGAGGGGCTGGCAACTTACACTTGGGTAGATTGTGCATAAATCCATCGCTGCTGCTGCCTTTATCTTGAACTCTCTGGAGTCCGACTTGATTACTCCATTTAAATTTGCAAGGAAGCTGAGTTCCATGAAGGTCTAGATCAACTTTATGGTGAAAAATTTCCTGTCACCAAAAGACTGAAATAAAATACTTTAAGAAACAACTGACCAATACAAATATATGGGCTATTTACTTCTGGGACTATTTTACTAGCATTACCCAAAGAGTAAAAATGAAAACATTGAAGGTGACCTAAGCAACAGACATAACAATGCTGATGCAAATTTCATAAAGATACTGCAGCATTGAATAACACAGTTGGGATCTAAAGTTGTATTAGAAACTTCTTAGGAGCCATTTTTCCTCCATTTACAAGTAATGAATGTGTTCGGTAAATAAAATATATCATTGAATAACACAGTTGGGATCTAAAGTTGTATTAGAAACTTCTTAGGAGCCATTTTTCCTCCATTTACAAGTAATGAATGTGTTTGGTAAATAAAATATATCATTAAATTTGTAAATAAATATTTGCTGCCAACTCTATGCACTGGTTTCATGCAATATGTTCAGTAACATTTGAGGCTAAGTCCCTCAGCAGGAGACTTTGGCAACTGTTTCACTCCATCTAAAATAATCCTAGAGCAGAGAACTTTCCAGTTTAGAAAGGAATGTGCAACATATTATAAATTGCCATTTCAAAACAAAGCATGCAGTTTTTGAGCACGTGTGCACCAAGTTCTATATGATACACAACTTAATTTTCCTTTCTTCTCCGTACTTCTACCAGACTAGTGACGCTACAAAGAAAGCTCTACAATACTGTGCATCATGCTTAAGCAAACAATTAATAATTTTATTAATTATAAGTTGATAAAATAAATATTGATTTATTATAAATAATAAACTGTTTTTCTGGCAAATCACTAAAAATTGTTATTTTATCAAATGTCCATGTTATCATTGTTACTCTTTTCCTGTCTGCTATGCAGTATCATTTACCGAGAAGCATAACCAAACACAAACACAGACTTACTATGTGAAAGATTGTTTTTAAACTGAACCCAGACATGACATCCAGTGAATTATTGTAAAATTATTCACATCTTCTGGGTTGAAAGTTTGAGACAGAAAATAGAGATTATTCTTACACTTAAATGCAGATTATCCTAGAGAAAATTGGAAACACAATTTATTTGTGCTATAATTACTAATGTGCACTTGTAAGTACTAACAAGATTCTGAAACTTTACTGGACAACTGTCTTCCTGAAAACTTACTTGTAGGACCTGCTAAAGCAAATGAGAATGAGATATTTCAGGGCTCCATTTCTACCCAAAGCTGAGAATGTTTGCTATGAAACAGAAATTATTGCGAGTGAATGCTGATGCATATTGAGTACATCTTGCTTATTCATTAATGAGAATGATGTCACCAATCAATAGAAAACCTGTTTTATGGAAAACTTGTTTTCTATTGATCAAAGAGGTTATAACCTTTTGGTGCTATTTTGACTTAACAAAATATTCCAATGGCCTTATTTTTACATAGAAAAAAAAGGCCTCATAAATGTTAGTTTCATCCCCCAAATCCCCAAAGATCCCCCCATTACACCTTATAACATTGTCTATAAGATTTCTTCTTTCCTGTTTTCTATTCCTTTCATAATGTTAGGGTTTTTTTCCTATTCTATTTTTCTCTTTTTTAAAAAATCATACTTCATCTCTTAACATTCCTTCTCTTAAGACTGAAGATTTTCTCTTTCCTTACTGCCTTCAATTTTAATTACCTCCATCTTGTTTGGTGCACATATTCTAATTGATTTCAACCCCTCACCCCCATGCTTTAGTTAGATCTGACCATCTAAAGCATTTTTACCTTCCACCAAGTCAGCTTTTCTACAGAAGTGTCAATGACTGACAGCAAGGATTGCTGAGGGCGGTACTGAATCAGCAGAACCACCATAAGATGAAAAAGCTAGGGAAATGTCAAATGGGAAAGAAAAAAGAAGCTGGAACAATGGGCTAAACTAAATAACAGCTAAATAATAACTAATTAAAGCTTTCTAATTTCTAGATAGCCATAACTGTAAGTTTCAAGGTAAAAATATTTTATTTAAAATCATTCATTTAAAACACTATACTATGTCACAAGTCATTTGTCCAACCTTATATGCCACCTTAAATGTGTAAGTTTATACTTTTATGTTTAATATTGGATCTTGAAATTCACTGGAGAGAGCTGTTCTTTGGTGGAAAAGGGTATCACTGAGGTATGATTTTAAGTATTTTAAATACATAATCTAATGTAAAAGTACAAAATGCCAAAATATCAGTTAAACTGTATTATCCTCATATTATAGATGAGGAAACTAGGATCTGCAAGGTTATTTGATGCACTAGAATCAAAATGACTAGTAAATAATAGAACAGGAATACTAGGTAAAGTTTCAGTGACACATTCTGTTAATATCTACTGGATTAAAAATATTGTCTGGTTTAAAGCCAATTTAAGCTTTCTTATCTTGAAATTTAATCTTAGTATTTGTATAACATTGGATTATTCCTGAGAAATCGGTCCTGTCAGGTTGTCTAGCCAAAGCATACAGTGGGAACATGGCGCCCTAGACCCACCACCTAGGAGCTGTGGTGACTGTTCTGGCAGTCTTTGACCAATCAGAGCAGACGTATTTCTCAGCAATGGTCCAATGGACTCATGTTTGCCATGTATATTAATCAAATCAGGAGCTGTTCCCCATTAAGCAAATCTTAAAAATAAATTTTGTTTTGCTATTACGTAAACTTTTGCCTGTAAGCCGTTTAGCAGAGAGCTCATTTTAGATTCTAATGTCAGTGTGAAATACAGGCTCACAACAAAGAAAACCCATCCAAGCATATGTTATATACTGTACAAGTATATCTGGCTATTCAAGGAGAAGAGGATATTCAAAAGATAAGCAATGGGTGAATTTTTTGAGAATCAATGAACTGAAGAAAATGCCCTTGGGCCACATATTGCTTGATCTCCTGATACTGAAATTTTATCTATAGTTTGCCACTCATCATACAGGTTAGGTGTTTTAGCATATAAAACTATCTTAGAAATCGAAAAGAAAATAACAACCAATAATTTTTTAATGAGCAAAAGATATGAGTTCATCCACAAAAGAAAAAATATAAGAATTCTTGTTAAATTAAGAAAAATGTTGCTTTACTAGTGACTTAAGAAATGCAAATTCAAACAATGACATAGCATTTGTTGCTTATCAGACCAAAAAAAAAAAAAGATAATTCTCAATGTTTGTCATACATTTCAATTTTAAATAGGAATATCTTTTTGAAAACAAGTGGATAGTCATAGCACCAATTTCTCTTGCTCCTTAACAGAAGAAAATAATTGGATGAATATTGAAATGTTCATATATATAAATGTCAACTAGCGTTGTTTATAAGAGGAAAAAAAATCTAAATATCCAACAGTTCAGTATTAGTTGAATATGTTTTAGAGCATCTGTAAAGCTGAATATCATGTAACTATTAAAAATGATCATGAAGACTTTTTACATGAATACACATAGAAAGATGGCCCAATGTACTATTAAATCATAATGATTTCTTTTTCTTTTACTCCCTCCCCTCCCCATATGGATTTCTTTAAAAATATGTATGCTATGATTCATTTTCTTGAAAGTCTATTAAATGAATATTTTACAGAAAGGCATATGAAATGATACATCCAAATGCATCAGTGATTATCTCTGAGGAGTCATATTGTTCATGATATATCCTTTCCTCTTTCTGTTTATCCACATCATCTAAACTCTCTACAATAAATATCTATGAGATTTTTAATGAAAAACATTTCTATTGAACATGTAAAAATCAGATTAAATTATGAAGGTATAGGTATCCAAAAGGTTTAGGAGGAAGTAGCTAGGATTAAACAATAATTTAATAAAAGAACTTCATATCAAAAGTGTTCTGAGCTAGAAACTTTCTGCTCTATTCCAACTTTTCTAAAGAAGAAACTTTTCCTGTAAGCAGCAGATGCAAACAAGAGTCTAAAACTAATTTTCATCCATCACTGAAAGGAAAGGTGAGACATAAATAATCCATATCCCGAAATCTAATCAGATTCACAGGCTTCAGATACACAGATTAAACTAACTTTTGTGGACCGCCTGCTCTTTGTTGTACATTCTTTTTTTGTGAACATATTCTTATTTCAAACCCCTTCCACATAAGAGGTAGCATTTCTGAATGCTAATTTCTGAATGAGAACGGTAATGGCCATATCAAAGTAATTGTTAAAGTTATAATACAGAATATAATGGATCAGCATGGGTCAGTAGTTTATCAGATTCATCTCTGAACATGTTTAAAACCACAGATTCTTAGGCGCTATTCCAGATCTGTCTGAATCACCTCGGCTATTGGAGTGATAAATTGGGTTTGGGAATTACTAGACTGTATTACTCAAGGTGTCCTTTTAAATACTTAAAATAGATGGCAGGGTGTAGGCCAAAGGGTACAAACTTGTAGTTATGTAGGATGAGTAAGTCTAAAGATCTAATGTACAGCAGGAGGACTATAGTTAATAATAACGTATTACATACCGAAAATTCACTAAGATTAGAGTTTAGGTGCTTTTACCACAAAAAAAAAGAGGCAACTATGGAAGGTGTTGGATATGTTAATTTTCTTAGCTATAATAATCATTTCACTAGGTATATGTATATTAAAGCATCATATTATATACCTTAAATATATACAGTAAAATATAAATGTAAAAAACAAAAATAAAAAAAGACAAGATAGACATCTTTTTCTAATCTGGGTTTTCCTATCCTGGGATATTGATCTCTTTAAGCAAGTATGGTCTTTAAGCCTGGTAAGAGAGGCCTGAGTTCTGGGCTCTGCCCTTCGGAAGGCCCTGCATATCTCAACACATAACAATTAACATTTCTTAAGGAACCTTTGATGCCTTTCTCACTCAGGGTCCAGTACTCAGTACTGGCAAAGCAGGATTTGTAATCCTTGAATATAGGCAGTAGATTCTTGCATAACGAATGGCATTTCCCAGTAGTGCCAAGAGTCCATTTTCTTCTTTTCTTTATGTTCCAATTTATGGTTCTAGAGAAATGCATGAATTAGCAGAGTATTCACAGCTCTTGCATATGGTAGCTGAGGAACACTTTGTAATATTAAATAATTCATATTATTCTTAAATGTATGTGTATATATATGTGTGTATATATATATCCGGATGGAGCATGTAAAATTTTCCAATTTTTTCATTTAGAAAGTATTGTTGTCAAAGTAAAAGGCATAATTTACTTAAAATGCTAGATTGATTTTAAAGAGTTAAATATTTGGACATACAATGTATAGGCTCCCACGTATACTCTTGGTCTAGAATTCACAAATGTTAAGGGATGGTTCTGCTTTTAGCCAATGTACAATGTAAATCTGAATATGCCTTCAGTGACTCAGACCTGATTTTGTGATGCTCCATCTTAGTAAGAATAGGTCTGTGAGACCAAACTTTCTGTGCAGCGATTTTCTCTCCTGTCTTGCCTGACTATCCCGACTTTATTTCTGCACTGATTTATCTATCTATTGATATACTGATCTGATGATCTATAATCTTACTGAATTACATGTATTTCTGTAAGCAACTATAAAATTTTATAGATCAAATCACAACTTGGTAAAAGAAAACCAAATTTTTAGAAATGAAATAGGTTACAAAGTAAAATGAGGGGAGGGAAGCAAAGGTAGAAAAAGAAAAAAAGATTCAAAGGAAGGTATGCCCAAGATCAGGTATCTGTGAATTGATAGAACACAATTTGAATCCAGTTCTGTCTTCCATTTCAATTCATATTTCATTGTATCACATTTTCAATGTATTTTTAGCAACCAATATCATTGTTAAAGAATATACTCCAATATATGAAGTTATTTTTCCAGATATAAAATTCAATTTAAAAATGTTAATATTATGAAAAAAGCATTAAACACTCATTAAGCATTCATTTGCTTTAGGATTATTATCATTATGTACTTCAGTTACTGTTGTGTATTACATACAAGTGGTCCTAATCTTTCAAATATTTGATTTTTAAACAATTATCAAATTCACAATGTCTTCATTCATTAATTGAGTCATTCAACAAAATACTTGTTGAACACTTATGGTACTTAGAAAGCAGCAATGAACAGTAAAAGGCAACAATACCTATTCTCCTTTAGCTTATTTCCTAGGGGCATACAGACTTTAAGAAAAAACATTGTTAAAGATAAGTACACACAGGCCGGGCACGGTGGCTCATGCCTGTAATCCTAGCACTCTGGGAGGCCGAGGCGGGTGGATCGTTTGAGCTCAGGAGTTCGAGACCAGCCTGAGCAAGTGAGACCCCATCTCTACTAAAAATACAAAGAAATTATCTGGACAGCTAAAAATATATAGAAAAAATTAGCCGGGCATGGTGGCGCATGCCTGTAGTCCCAGCTACTCGGGAGGCTGAGGCAGGAGGATCGCTTGAGCCCAGGAGTGTGAGGTTGCTGTGAGCTAGGCTGACGCCATGGCACTCGAGCCCGGGCAACAGAGAGAGACTCTGTCTCAAAAAAAAATAATAATAATAAGTACACATAGTATGTTAGAGTACACATAGGTGGTTAGTGCTATGGAATAAAGAAAAATTAGATGGAGGTAAGGAGGAATGAGAGTCTCGAGTTCGTCGAGTAGGAATTACAACTTTAAATAGATAGGATGGTGAGATGAAACTCACTGACAAGGTAAGAGCTTAAATGAAGTGTTGATAGAGGGGACGTAAGTGGATATCCAGGACAGGCAGAAGTAATGGCCAGTAGCAAAAGGTGGAATGGGCTGGAGGCAATAGCAGTAGAGTAAGCAACATCCCTAAACCATTCTTCCTGCGTCAACTTAGACCCTGTGTTAAACCGCTGATTAATGATGGTATTTGTCTGCAGCATGGTATTGCTTTCTGGCTTACGCTGTTAAGGTAACTACAGGGAAGAGCGTTTGCAATGCGGCTGCTCACATAGATGGCCGTGGTCATGAGCGCCACCCTACTAGAAGCCATTGGATAGCTGGGCTCTGTGAGCTTGCCTACCCAGCTCAGTCTCAGCACCAGCAGATGCCACTGGTTCAACCTCCCTCAAGTCTTCATTGTTTTCAGTTTCTCCATAGGCACTGGGGGGCAGAGCCAAAGACAGACTTGGGTATATGTGGGGAGGCTTATAGTATGCTCTAAAGGGATTTTAAAAGTCTACTCACCCATGTACCCCAGGTAATTAAGTCTCCTGGAGGAGAGGTAAAAATTGGACTGTCCTCCAATTTTCCCAACAAAACCCCTCTGTATTTTACATGTAAAATGAGAGCATTATTGGAAGGCCAGGGTCATGGGTTCCCAGAAACTTGTAAAGTTTTTATCTGTCTGTTTGGTTGCTTAGAACCAAAGGGGGAATTTCATAACTATAAATGTGTTGATCATGCTATAGCTCTCTGGGACCAGAACACTGCCTCCAACATGAAACTCTATTTTGAAATTCTGAGTCATCAATATTCAAACAGATATTCAGAAAAACAGTTGTGAAATTGGGAGACAGCCTACAATTTTTGTTCTTATGGTAACATTTTCTCATTTGTTTCTATGGTAGCAGGTAGCACAATTTTTGCCACTTAAAGTCTTCTCCCTCCCTTTATCCTTTTCTTGCTTGCTGCTTATAATATGGAAAGAGTTTTAGACTGGACATCAGTAAGCCTATTTATGGTGTTGATTGTGTCATAAATTTGCTTTCTGATCTCAAACACTTACCTTCTCCGAACCTTAGTTCCCTCAGGCCTATAATAGGGATATGAATAAGTACCTCACTAAATTGTTTTGAGTATTACATAAGAATTACAAGAAAGTGCTTTCAGAATGCTTAAGTCTGCATGGAAGAGTAGCTAGTTTACTAAAGAAGTATGAGTTTTAACAAAATGTAATGTGATGCTGGAGTTTTTAAGCTCCATGGAAAACAACCTAACTTAATCATAGAATAGCATTATTAATTGCTGTTAGATTGCTATCTTGCTCCTAGAAAACGTTAGGATTCAGGCGATTTTCTAGAGAACAAAAACAGAATGAAAACAGGCAGCCAAAAACTGGGCATCCATGGCCAAGTACTGTTAGTAAAACAAAACACATGTAAAGTTCAGCATCCTTGAATTTGTTCCCATTGCAGTGTGACTACTGTGGTAAATCTTGTATCCTCTCTCTCTGGGATGTAAAATCTTTGTCATTGCAAAGAGAACAGTTGGGCTTAAAAAAAAAAATGTGTGTTGGCCTTGTGATAAAAAATTTCTATTGTTTAGTAGTTACCTCTCTCTCGCCCATTCTTTCTCGGCTTGCTGCTACCTCTGGAAATCATATAGTAATACAACCTTTAGGGAAGAATCTTTTAATTTTAACATCAGTGTTTCAAACCAGAAAAAGTCATTAATTAATAGGCTTATTTTTCCCCCACTTTGAATTTTCCTTTGATTTATTTAAAAATAATTCTCCTTTGGTTTGCCCCTGTGAAAAAGGCTTTTTTGATGGGAGTTTGCTTCATCTGTCTAGCAAGGCCTGCAAAAGCTCACTAGTATTTCATATGTCAAAGCTAGACATGTGCAAATCTCTACTCATGATAAAAAGAAGGATATATTCACAAAGGTACTAGGCTCCATCTGGTGAAAACTACTGACTGTGAGAAAGAGAATAATCTATTGTTGAATTTACAGGACCTTTTGTTTTTGTCTTTCTTTCTGTACTTCTTTCAAATACAGCTTCTATAGAGAGGGTGGTGGAAGAAAAGGATGAGAATAGTCAGCAAAGGGAGTAGGAAAAGGAGAAGAAGGGTTAAGGGATATATCAAAGCCAGAAAAATAATCTTTCAATACATCTTATAGCAAATACTTCTTCTGAGTCAGACTGAGCTGATAAAACTCTGAGCTTTCTGTGTTGAGGGAGGGGGGAAGATGCAGAAAGAAAGAAATACAGCTCTTTGCCTTGGGAATTACAGAACCGGAGGCTCTCAGGTGAAAAACTAATGAGTGAATCAAGTGAAATGCATGATTACATCCTCTAAAGCTTTGATTTGAGGGCAGTTTTTATTAAATCACAAATGAGATTATTGCCCATCCCCAAGCAAACAGTAGGGAAGAGGAGTGTTTGTCCCCCAGGAAAGCAAAACCAATACAGTAACTCTTTTTGGTGGGCACTGACTTCTGTTGTCTACTTTCTAAAAGTGATCTCAGTAGTTTAGAAATCCCTAGTGTGGGACGAACAGTCTTTCATTAAAAAAAAGAAATCTTATATAACAGTCTAGACCTGGATATAGCCACATGACCATTTGGGTAAAGGTGATTTATTTCTTTTAGTTCCAAAGTCATCTCATGCTTCCATTATATAGGGATGTGTTTATATTTGTTATATATACATATGTACACAGACATTCAAATATAAATATGAAAACCCTTTTGAAAGGATAAAGAAACAAATGATTATTTGTAGCATGCAAACTCTAAAGCAGTGTTTCATCGAGTATTATCCAGAGACAAGCTACTTCAGAATTACCTGAAGATGTCTATTAAAATGCAAATTTTTAGGTGACTGCAATCCAATGAATCAAAATTTCTGCCATGGGTCCTAGTTTGTGCCTAGGTGGGGGCCTGAGGGGCATTTTTAGCAGGCAAACCAGGTTATTCTTATGTGCATTAAAGTTTGTGAACCACTGCTCTAAATGTGCCTTGGGATCTTATTGTAGTTCTAGCTGATGTGTGCAAATTAGGCACATTTACTGAGCACTGTATTAACTCTTACAGGTGACAAACATTAGATATTCTGACATAGATTGTGGGCAGCCATAGGAAAAGAAGAATATGTACATCTTAGAAAAGAATTCCTATGACTTAGTGTAGACATTGCTGCTATTAAATCTGTGTATAATCCAGCCATTCCATTTTCAGTTATCACTGCACAGGGGACGTGAAGGAATCGGGCATGGATTCACTTACAATGTGCTGGTCTGAAAATATCTGGGCAAAGAAATCACATAATATAATTTCCCTGAGTCAAAATATCTGAACTCTATTGCTGAATGCATTGCTATCTCTTGCATTTATCAAGTACTTCTTGCATGCAAAATCTGCTGAGGGAGATTTTGTGATTATCATCCTAATAGGCACAAATCATAATATTTTCTGTTGATGAATTCATACCCAAATCTGATTCTGGCACTGAAAATGCAGGAGATGTAAAAGAAACACTATGACCATGGGTTGGCAGAAGAGAAAGCTGGAGCTGTATGAAACATAAGTAGCAATTATCTACAGGTTTTCTAAACTTCTCATTTTATTAGTGATAAATGATGTATATGTTTATTAATACATGGGTAGATGAATAACTGTGTCCATTACTTCCAAATATTTTTAACAATAAAGTTTAGACACTAAATTAGCATGTCTGAAAAACACTTCTCTAGCAGAAAAGAATTGGGGTGGTGATAACTTGACAATATGATATATATATTCACATATATATATTCACATATATATTCCATATATATATGACATATATATATGAAAGATCAATGATGGTGCAGAGCAAAAGGGCAAATTATATCCCATTTTATATCAATAATTTTACTAGATTTTGCCTTAAGCAAAATTGCTTAACACCTGAAATTTCTGTGAGTTAGAAGGAGAAAACTTATAATTTTGGAACTCCAAACATGGTAAATAATGATAGCGAGTAAAATCGGGAAATAAGAGAGGCAAGAAGGGAATGAGCGATAACTGGCCGAATAATGTTGAATAATTGAATGCAATTTTTGAATTTATGCTCTATCTCTTCATTATTTCTGATATTCCATCCATTGTTCTCCTACCTTCCAGGAGAGCAGAAATTAATAGCCAAAAGTGGATTCTGCCCCCTTGTTCCTTAATCCCATGTGTATCATCACTAAAGAGGATGTCTCATAAGGAAGTTACTCTGAACACACAGAACAGAGAAGGTAAACTCCCCAGTAGAGACTTTCTTCTGAAAAAGCCCTTGAGAAAACTCCCTCTTGCCCTTTAACTCACCACAATTCCATGAGTTCAGGTCTCCACCCTTGGAGGATCAAATGAACGAGTGTAATCAGCAGGTTTAAATTCAACATGCAGACTGAACCAAAAATGAAAAGGAAATTTCCATTTTGTTTGCCATCCATTCAATACTGCAGAGAAAGAGGAATGTGAATGCTTTTTGGCAGTTCAGTCTATCTCTAGGAATATCTAGAGATAAGAATATCTTAAAATTATACAGAACTCAGCTTCCTTTTAACCGGTGCCTGGTGAACACAGACAACAGACTATGAGTGGGTAGTGATATCATCACGTGAACATTCTGAAGGGAAATGCCATATTTCACCTTCTATGTACATACTTTCAAATACAGTAGAGTGGTGGGGGCAACCCTAAGTTTTATCAGATCTTAACAGAATCCTCAATGGAAATGTTTTTCTTTAAGGCTAGATTATTTAAAAATGAGACAGTTGGATGCCATCTTATGGAATAATCTAGTAGGTCCCTATCTTGTTCCCAGGACACCCATTCATTTCAAAGCAAATCTGAAAGAAGTAGACACAAAAGTCTATATATATATATGAAAAGAGGTAATGTGGCCAGTCAGAGTATGTTGTATTTCAAGGAAGCTTGGGTTCACCCTGAATATCATTTGTCATTCTCCGTGGAATCTGAAGTTTGAAAGCCCTGAATTAATTTAAGAACTAGCCTTTTTGGTGTGTAGCCTTTGGAAAAACTGTGTGTGTGTGCACATGCACACACATACACACATATATACACAGACACTCAAAGATGTTTAGATGCCAAATTAAATTAGACATGGTTAATCCATGATCCTTCATTTATTCCAGTTTGACTCATTGATTTTTCACAGAGCAATTTTTCTATTCCAAGTTATTTATTACTATTATTTGTACCTCTCCAATACTCATTTCTCTTTTCTTCCCATGAAATTATTTCCTGTATAAACATTGATCTTGCTCTAGCTTTTACAACAATTTCACCTAAAGGTTTTGATAAATTACCCTTAATTACCCCCTGACCCAGAACATTCCAGGAAATTTGAATAAAGAGCAAAATGTCCAGATATGAAATTATCTGTAACTTGATGGGGAAGAACATAGTCATAGAATTTACACTTAGGTTCCAGTAGATTTGCACCCCTAAGCTTCTGATATTGGTTAATGGGATCCTTCGGGCAAGTATGTTGTTATATATCCCTATCAAAAATTCCAGCTTAAGGGAGTTTCCAAAGATTAGTCTGATTTAGACAACTTTATGTTCCACTCGTCAAAAATTGTTCAGGCTAACCATATAGGAGAGTGAAGTACAGATCCACAATTCCTTATCTATAATCCCTAAATCCTTCAAAGATTTAAAACCAAGATTTTAAATAAATTTGGCTTAAATTCTATTGACATTAAAACCTGACCTTAATTGAGAGGAAGCTATTTATAGTCTTGTTTATCCCACTTAGAGTGAATATTCATGTTTCTCCACAGAGATATTAATGCATTTGATAATGGGTGCAACCTCAGACCCTACTGGGGGTATTACATACCATAACACATGATAGTATGTAATATAACCCATAATATGGAAAAAAATCACATTTAATTCCCAGACTATTCTGGTTCCATGCATTTCAAATAAGGGCTAAGAACTTGTACCTGCTTTAAATAGTTTCCATGCAAAGAAAATGGACAGCTTTCTATAAGGTATAATACTTCCCCCAGTGAGTGTGCTATTAAATGACACATAATTAAAGACAAAACAATCATGAAAGAGTCATTGATTCATCCACTTCTCATAGCCTATTTCTCCCAGGCATGGCTTGTGTCAAATTTCTCTTGTTTCTAAGCTTAGACAGTTGGCCATGTGATACAGGGAAGGATAGTCCTACTCTCTCTGAGCAATATAGAATCCTTGTCCTTCATGCTTGACAGGGGTGCTACAGAAATTTCCTGATGTTTTCAGCAAGAAGGACAGTGTAGGATGTGGTTAAGATGACGTAGACTCTAAACATCTATCATACTGGAAGAGAGGGACTCAACGGCAAGCCCATAGAGGGGATTGGACAAGGTTTTTCTGAGCTTCTGCTATGGCCTGAATGTTTTTTGTCTCCCAAAATTCATATGTTAAAACCTAATTGCCTCTTGTGTTTCATGTTCTTTGCATGTGCCCACTTGCCCTTCTGCTTCTCTGCCATGTTATAATGCAGCACAAAGTCCCAGCCAGAAGCCTAGCAGATGCCAGTGCCATGCTCTTGGACTTTCCAGCCACCAGAGTAATGAGCCAGAGTAAACCGCTTTTCCTTATAAATGACTCACCTTCAGGTATTCTGTTACAGCAACATTAAATGGACTAAGACAAGCACTCAGTCTCTACTTGGTTCTCCAGCTTCATGCTTTGCCTCACTCCCCAAAGCAGTCCTACAGGCACCTTAAACCCTAGATTCTCTGAACCACTTGCTGTTCCATGTGTATCCCATGCACCCTCACACCAGGCGTGTTTGTGTGTTCTGTGCTTTCTGTTATATGTAATATCCTATCTCTACCTCTCCACTTGGCGAATCACTACTCACCCTTCAAGATCCAGCCCTTGGGATTTCACAATCTTTATAGGAAACCCTGGCATAGAGAGCAAGCCACTTTTTCATGCATCTACAACATCTCGTTCATAGAATCACTTATCCCATAATATTGTATTAAGCATGTTATTCCTCCATAGCCTCTGAATCCCTTGAGGATAAAATAGGAATTTTATTTCATTCATCATTGTATTTTCAGTGCCTGGTATAGTGCTTAGTTCAGAGTGTAAGATCACTAAATGCTTTTTGAAAAAAATCATTCATGAATATCACACTCAAGGAAAAAAATAACAAGCCCTTCCACCAAGAATCATCTAAGAGTGACTAATCATACCTATAAAACGTATATACTTACTTAGAAGATGGAGAACTGGTCTTTCACGTTTTGGTCTTAAGCAATAAGTTACTAATCCATTGTTGCTAAATACTAAATGTGCCACCTACAGTTTAACAGAGGATATTTTGTGTGCAGTCTGGTTGATATATGAACTAAGGAAATTATTAATTACATTTCACTCTCCTTCCTATACCTCAGCCGTCTACTTTCAAATCCCAGCAAAGTAAGTTTGTTCCTAGAAATGACAATCCCTTCGAGGCTAACCTGAAGAGGTCCTCATTTTAGGACATATATCACCATAAGCTGAAAGTATCTGAATAATACCTCATTATTCCTGGTTCACCTCCTTTGCTTTCATTGACTTCTGATTATTCAAATTCCATTGCATTTTATTTTAACTAGAAACACCCATATCTATGCATATATATTATGTGCATTACACTAGAATTACTGGGACTGCCTATGTAATTGAGCTAAGGCTTTTCCTCAGGGAAATCCAGTAAGATTATCTTTCATTACATTTCTAAAATACTACTCATTAAAAGCAGAAATAAATTTTTACACTCATGGCTAACAATGCAAAAAAGAGTCTCCACCCTGCAGCTTATTTCAATTTCAGAAAGGAGGAGGGATTTTCCAGATGAGTTGCTGTTTGCTTTGATTTTCACCCACAATTACTATCAAGATCTTTCCCTCCACCCTGGCCCCCAGCTTGTTTTCTGGTGGTTTCAAGCTTTGTCCTTATACCCCATCATCTGAATCAATGTGTTTTCTAAAAACACTACTCAATTACTGCTCATTTGAAGTTCAGAGCTGTCTGTGATTTCATTTCTGATGAACTTTTGCCATTTATAATCATGGATGCCAAAAGACAGACAGGAAGAAAGAAAGAAATCCCACTTCTCCCTGGCACTCTGTCCTTCTTTCCTGCTGCTGAATTCATTGTTTTGATTCCTTCATCTGCTGGCAAACTTTCAAGCATGTCATATAAGAATTTTAAAAATGAAGCTCTCATTTAGGAGCCACACAGTGGTGATATACACACAGAGCTTCAATTTAAACCATTATTGCATACCGTCTTTTTCCTTTTATAATAATCCATTAAATGCTTTCAAGTATGGAGAAGGAATAGCAACCTGTAGATCCAAATGGAACCCAGATGACCTATAAAATACATACTGCCTCCCTGCCTGAGTTGTTAGAGCTCTCATCTCTAATGGATGACATTGTTATTTTACTATCCAGACAACTACACACATCAATTATACATTCTCCAATGTCATGAATCACTTTTTGAAGGCAACCCATCTTTTGGCTGTTATGTATGTCATTTTTTTCTTAACCTCTGAGCAAAACTTGGTGTGTGGGTGTGTGTGTGTGTGTGTGTGTGTGTGTGTGTGTGTTGTAAATGATGATGTCCTTGTTTTAAATATATTAATTGATAATTGGAAAACACTTTGAAAGGACATTTAATGTTTATTCTCCCAAGCATAGACTGTACTAATATTTGTTCAGTAATTTTCTATGACAACAACAGCAGCGCTAAAGAGTACATATATGACAAGATATTTTTCTTTCAGAAAAATTCCATTTATATACACATACACATGTACATACCCATCTACCTCTTTAAATACATTTTACCCTAAGATTGATAATCAAAATATGCAGGGTCTTATAAATAACATACAAAGACAAAAAATGATGAAAGAGTCACTTTTTATTTTTAAAACCATCTCTCCAAATAATCTTGGATGGTATCTTATAGCAAAAAATGTGACCTTCTTTTGCAGTGTAATCATCCAAATGACCCAAATCATTTCATTACTGTAAGTGAACAGGTTTTTATAATAGCCACAAAAAAAATTAAACTTCTAGAAAGTACAGGACTATCTGAAACCCCCAGGAAGACTAGCACATAATGAGAGTAGTTGGTTATCAATGTTATTCCTTAAAAAGACTTAGAAAGGAAATTGTGCAGTAGCTCTTGTTAATGACTTATTTTCAACTAAGATTTCTTGCAGATTTGATTTCAAGAGTGTTGTTTTGTTTTGTTTTTCCTAAGAGCATCCTAGTAAGTTTAAGACATTTTCTGATTTTTCCAGGCTCTTAGGGAATCAAGGACATTTGTTTACTATTTTACAATACCTAATAGTTGAACTCTTGCTATGCTACAGGCAATATGCTAAATTCTTTAAAACCCTTGTCTCATTTAATCGCGCAAAAAATCCTAGGTATTAGCACTTCATAGTATGGATGAAAACCCAGGCTCATAGGCTCAGTACCTTTACAACTTCAGAACAATTGAACCAAAGCCTTTTAAACTTTTCCCACTAGGCTATATCAAATAACAGTTTTAATGTAGATCAGCTAGCAATCACTTAAAATAAAGGACTGAAAGCTCACATTTATATACTTTATCAACAGTAAGAAAATAGTTTCTGTATTACAGAAAGCTTTGAAATTAGGAAAAATCAAGAATGTTAAACATTGTCTAACAGTTGATGAAACAGTTATCAAGTACTTGTTAGATTTTTTTTTCTTCTCTGTATTTTTGCCTCTGGGAACCTCATCTATTTTATTTGTAAGGCTTAGTGTTTCTGCAAAGTTCCAGTGCCACATTTCCAATGATTTGTTATATCTCTCTGTCTTAATGTCCTACTAACTCTTTAGGCCTCAAAATGCCCAATTTCTCTAGACTTTCTTTTCCCTTAAATGGAGTCAACATTTGTTCAGCACACCTGTCTCACAGCCCTGACCTGCTCTTCCTTCTCCTACACATGACAGTCCACATCCACCTAGACCTTGGAAACGCCCTTCATAGCTAGCCTGGCTCCTTTCTCTCATCCCCACAACCACAACCCTTGTGCAGTCTCCTTTATTTCTCATTTAGGACTCTGTATTAACTCCTCCTTGGTCTTCTAGCTTCCATCATATTCTATGTGTCTCTTCCAATTCCAATATAACATATATTCTATAGCCAAAATAATTTTCCTAATGTCTACTCTCTTCATGGGTTTTAGATAACCCATGATCTTCTATTGTCTATCACAATACACAATGAGCTCTTAATCCAGCTTTCAAGGTTCTAAAATGTGGCACTTTTCTTCTGGTCTTATCTCGGCTACTTTTCCACATGTAATCTATGCCCCATATGTAACCTTTACATAATTCACAATAATTGAATGTTCTCCCTTTTTCTCTGTCTATCAAAATTGCCCATTCGTCAAAGCTCATAAAGGTCTTCTCTGCTCCATTTGAAGACCTTTATGGGCTTTGAAGAACATACACTGGGGAAAAGAATCCCTATTCAATCAATGGTGCTGGGAAAATTGAATAGCCACACGTAGAAGATTGAAACAGGATCCATAGCTCTCTCCATTCACTAAAATTAAATCAAGATGGATAACAGACTTAAACCTAAGACAAGAAACCATAAGAATTCTAGAAGAAAATGTTGGAAAATTTCCTCTAGATATTGGACTAAGTAAAGAATTTATGAAGAAGACCTCAATGGCAATCACAGCAACAACAAAAATAAATGAATGGGACTTGATTAAATTAAAAAGCTTCTGCACAGCCAAGGAAATAATCAACAGAGAGAATAGATAATATACAGAATGGGAGAAAATATTCACATGCTATAATATACATCTGATAAAGGGCTTATAACCAGAATCTACAAAAACTCAAGCAAATCAGCAAGAATAAATCAAAGAACCCCGTTAAAACATGGGCAAAAGACATGAACAGAAACTTTTCAAAACAAGATAGACTAACGGCCCAATAAATATATGAAAAAAATGCTCAGCATCATTAATCATCAGGGAAATGAAAATCAAAAAAACAAAGAAATGTCACTTAATCCCAGTGAGAATGGCTTTTATCAAAAAGTCCCAAAACAATAGATGCTGGCATGGATGTGGAGAGAGAGGAACCCTTATGTACTGTTGGTGGTACTGAAAACTAGTACAACCTCTATGGAAAGTAGTATGGAGATTCCTCAATAAACTAAAAGTAGATGTACCATCTGATCCAGCAATCCCACTACTGGGTATTTACTCAAAGGAAAAAAAGTCATTTTATCAAAAAGATACTTACACTTGAATGTTTATTGCAGCACAATTCACAATTGCAAAGATGTGGAATCAACCCAATTGCCCAACAATTCATGGGTGGATTAATAAAATGTGGTATATGTATATCACAGGGTACTACTCAGCCATAAAAAAAAAATGAATTAATATCTTTTGTAACAATTTGGATGGAACTGGAGACCATTATCCTAAGTGAGGTGTCCCAAGAATGGAAAAACAAACACCACATGTACTCACTATTAAATTGGAACTAAACGAACAGCACTCAAGTGCACAGATGGAAGTAAAACTCAATGGAAATCAAGCAGGTAGGTGAGGGGAAGCAGTGATGGGTGAAATCATACCTAACGGGTACAATGTACACTATCTGGGTGATGGGCACACTTATAACTTTGTCTCAAGCAGTGCAAAATCAGTCCATGTAACCAAAAATTTATACTTCATAATATTCTGAAATAAAAAAATGAAAAAAAAATAAAAAGACTTTTTAGATCTTTTCTAAAAGTTTAAGTGTCTCCCTCTTCTGAGCTCTTTTGAACATTGTGTTTTTCTTTACAGATTCACCTTTGCTTGTCTTATAACCAGTCATGTACTTGTTTAAGGCATCTTGCTGTATTATCAGTGTTTTAGGGAAAGGAAATGCATTTTAATCATATTTGTATCCCCTGTGGCACTTAGCACAATGCCAGGTGTCAAAAGAGAACTCAAGAACCTTTATGAAATTGGATCATAAAAATTGTTAAACCTGGAGAAACTTGGAAAAAAGCACAACATTATTTCTGTGAGAAAAAATATCAGTAAAATATAATATGGCAGCCCTGTCATTTAAGTATTCAAATCCATGTGAAATGAATACTATTCTTTAAAAAAAAAAAAAAAAAAAGAAAGAGGTAGAGAGGGTGAGTAAAGAACCGAATTTTTGAATTGTTAGCCCAGTTGGGGAGACATTAGGACTGAAGAATTTCTTATTCTCGTAGTTTGACAAGAAGGAGAGAAACGGATTGGAAGCTATATTGAAAAGGGCTGAGAAGCTGCCATGGAGTGGAGCTCCTTTGGCTTGGAATGCTTTTTTTCCCTATTTCTTTATCTAACTTCTATTCATTTCCCCAAAGTATTCAGATGTTACTTCCTCTAGGTATCCTTCCCTAACCTCCTCTCTTCCCCGGGTCTACATCGCATAGTTATCCTCTGTAAACCCATCAATTTCCTATATCATTTTGAATGCTTCCCTGAAAGATTTCAATTTCTTGAGGGTAGGAGTTATTTTTTTAATCTTTATATATTTAACTCAACCCAGTGCCTGGCACAGACTAAGTGCTTAGTGAATATTTATGGATTCAGTTAATTGATTAATTACATAGTTTCCACCATCTGCTAGCTTGTGATCTGCAAACTGAAGATCAAGACTGCAAGGAGGTGAAGATGTAAAGAGGCTCAGGAGGGGCAATGCATATAAAACGTAGGGTACTACTATCACGTATATGTTACAAACCATTATTAACATAATATTAATAAAAATAATTAATTTTTAAATTAATTATGGCACTCTCATTTTATTCCTGCCCAGAATGCTTTGGGAATACTTCTCCTTACAAATTACTCAGCACTCAATGTTATAATCAGGAAGTAAATGCAATGCTTTTGCACATTTCTTGGTACAAATTTATTTTATAGACATAATTTTTTATGGTCCAACTCATTTCCCCACCCTATTATTACAGTTAATTAAAAACTAACACATGGACTTACACTTCCGCCACGAAGGATCAACTTTCAGGGTAATTCTTTACTCACCATCAACAACAAGACATGAGACATAAGGAAGCACAAGACTGTGGATGTGAGAGAAAGTAATCAAAGTAATCCCCACAATTACACCAGTTTACTGCCTGGAGGCAACTTCCAGGCTGCACCACAGGGTGAGAGGACCTGAGCATAACTCAGCAGTCTCAGTGAGTTGGGGATGCAGAGATCAGAGTTTATGAAGGCAGAGTCATCCAGATTGGCAGGTCAGAATACGAGAGAGGAGGGAGCTGCATGCAAAGATTGCTCTGGAGAGTTAGAGTGGGGAGATCTCCTTCCACCTTGAGCTGAAGGAGGATGTGGACACATAGGAGGAAACACCCACAAGGTTGAGAGGAGAGCCACTGGAAAGCAGTATGCCAAAGCATATCTAGATTTCATATGGAGCTGGGGATAGTTTACAGTTTATAGTTCTATCTGCCAGAAGAAAGAGAGCTCACCAAGACACCAGGTCGAGTCTTCAGCAGGGTATCAGTTTAAAAGTACTATTTGAAAGTATTATTAATAAAAGGATCCCAAATAACTTAACTGCTAGATATTTGATGAGAAACATATAAAAATACATTAATACATCCATACAAAGACAAGTACATGAATTGTCACAGCAGCTTTATTCATAATAGCCAAATTCTAGAAACAACCCAATGGCCATCGGTGGGTAAATAGATAAAATATTCACGGTATGTCTATACAATGAAATGCCATTTAGGAAGTAAAAGAGAAATAAACTACAGAGACACACAAAAGCACAGGTGAATCTCAGAAGCATTATGCTAAAGGTAAGAAGCTAGATCAAAGACTACATGCTATATGATTCCATTTATATGACATTCTAGAAAACAACTACAGTAAAGGAGAGCAGATCAACTTTTGACAGTGGTGAGGGATGAAGAAAGAAGTTTCTCTGCAGAGGGCATCAAGACATTTTTGGAGATGACTTAAATGTTCTGTATCTATGTGGTGCTGGTATTCACATGACTGTACATTTTTCAAAGCTCATCAAATTGTTAACCTAAATTAATAAAATTTATCATATAGTATTTATATCACAATAAAGCTTATTTTTTAAAAACTGAGCATATGTGCGTCTGTCACTGCCTCACACTAAATTTTAAATTAAGCCAAAATAATTCTTGATATAATGGGAGTACTGAGTTTGCTCAATACAGCCCATTAGTCAAAATAGTCAAAGCATGCTGCCTTCTAGTTAACCATATTTTCTGGTTAACCAGACAAGTCTTTTTAAAAAAAATTTATTAAAAATCTTTCCTAGGTACATAAGAGTCTTTCCCCTTCTTACTAAGTACATTATAGAGAATATGTTTTAATAACTTTTTATAAATATTGATTCTTGCAGTGTTCAGATTCATCACTATGAAAGTAAGATTTAGTTTGTAAGAGCAGGTAGAAATGGACAGAGTGACATGTTTCCACAGAATGGTGGTCCTGCATAGTCCCTTTTCCCTGTTCCTTGCAAATAAGGGTTCCATAATTAACTATGGTTGGGTAAGGTTGCCTATTATAGCCACCTTTTATAATATTATAAAGGATATTATTAAAATTTCTCAAGTGTCCTACCAAAAAGAACAACAGAAAACTCATTAATTCTGTTTAAACTAATATGTCTGAGAAGGTAAGTTATCTTTCTTGTAATGTACATCAGCTTCCTAAGGACTAGAGCTCCAATGGGGCATGCTGCTCTTGTTGTGGAGAGCACACAAGCTATGGAGTTAGATGGACCTGAGTTTGAACTCAAACTCAGTAATTTACCAATGACCATAAATAAGTTTTAAGCTCTTTGAATTTTAGTGTTCTCATCTATATAATTGGCATTATACTATAAAAGTGTTCTTGTAAGAATGAGGGATAATGTCTATAGCACATCTAACAGTGCCTCGTGGAGAGTGGAGTTCTCAGAATTCTGATTTAGCATCAATTTTTCATCATCATCCTGTAGCTTTCTTTCCAGGGCTTCTAGAACTTAGATTTGTTTACTTATTCACTTCATTTTCCCTTGAATTATTGCTTTTACTTTTTAGAAATAATTATGCATTTATTTTGCTCTAAGAGGCATTGGGTGAGTCCACTTAATTGAAATTTTAATTTTAGCTATTTTCTAGTTAATCCAAGTCTTACTATACTTTGGACAATGGCATCACATTGCTATTTCAGTAGGGTTATTAGAGTTTAACCAAGCTACCTAAGGCATCCTTGTCTGAAATCAAATTCATAGCTTCTATTTAATTGTCTTTTATTCTTTTGTGGATAAGAAGGTTCTTAGATATTATTCCCACATCTATCATAAGCACCTGTAGAGATTTCAGGACGGTCGAGGTAATGGGAGGACCATAATATTTGTTACGGCTCAGCTGGTTCATTATATTTTTGAAAATCCTATTCTTTCTACAACTGTGAGTCTTCCTTCACGTTTTTCCAGCAACAAGCATAATAATAATAATTGGCAAAAATAATAAAAAGTAGTCTTAATATTTTATGCTGTAAAACACTGGATGTTTAAAGTTGTCAAGGCATTTTCTAAATAAATGTTTTTATAAAGCAATACACAAGCTCTCTGAACCATTATGTAATGCTAGGGAGAAGGTCAGATAACTTTCCCATAAAAACTCCTTTTTTTGCATCAGGTAAAATGCTCCACAATAATTGTATTGGCTGTCCATCACAGCACCTCAGGGAAGCATGCTGTTAACAGGGTCATTTCTCCTTCACAGTTGAGGATACTGAAGCATAGACACATTAGTGGTAACTTGTCCAAATGAACACCGTGAACTAGTGAACCAAATCACAGTGTGACAACGACACTACTCAAAGGCAGGCGCCACACAGGAAATGGCATCGTGAAGGTTAATTTCAGATTAAACTGGGGCAGCATGAACATTAGGTCATCTTGGGAAGATGTGCTAAAATGCACAGAGACAAGGTTAGTCATGGTTCATAAACTTTACCTGTGAGTGTTCTCTGTTGTATGTTTAGGCATTCAACTTTATTTTCACAAAATATTTGTGGCAGGAAGACTCTGTCTTTCATCATCAAAGTGGAGATAGAAAGCAATGCTTTTTCTTTTCCCTAATAAACATGAAAATCTTCATCCACTTCAGGTTGAAAAAGTTAAGTCTACTCTGTTCATAAGAAATGGTTTTCAAAATTTCTGACTAAAATCATATGAAGTAATAAAATAACTTGTTGCATACACAAGAGCTTTTTCTAGTAGCACAGGTGTGCATCTGTTGGACTGACTTAGCCACGGAGCCTCTCTTAACAGACCCATCCAAAAAGCACCAAGATGGTAGCAGGCCCTTCTAAGCTATTGGCTCATAAACTCTTTTGAATACAAGTTCCTTTCTCTCTCACATACAAATTCTGATCCAGTACACACACCAAATTTAGTATAATATTCCAGAATGGTCACAGAACTTAATTAACCTAACAGACTCCCGAGAATTCCACAGATCCCAGATTAACCTCCCTTCCTGCCTCCCCTTCCCCTTCCTGTCCTCTTTCTCTTTCCTCTTATTCTTCTCCTCCTTCTCCCTCTGCCTTCCCTCTTCCCCTTGTGTCTTTCTTGGTTTCTAAGAGGAAAACTAGAGTCCAGCAAGGATAAATCCTTTCACAATTGGAGGAGATTCTTATCTCTTAGATTTTCACATCTCCAGACTTCTTACAACATCTAAGAAATTGAAGAAAACAAATATTAGACAATGATGGGGTTTTTCAGCCTCTGTATTAATTCCAAATACATTTATAGGTCAGCATTCTAAAACAGTTGTTATTCATCTTAGCAAGCTAATAGCAATTCATGATATTTCATTGAGGTAATGGGAAAATATACACTGACTTATCGAAAGAAGGTAAGGATGAGTGCCATGAAATCATTTCACTGCCTGATGAATACTAATGTTTTAGGGAAGGCCTCCAATTTATTATAGCTTATAAAAATGCTTTGACTTCTATTAGCACAGTGTGAATATTTGTACATAATTCTAATGTTTGAATTATTTCTGCCTCAAGTTGTTTCTAATTTAATTTAAAATGTTATCATTTTAACTGACAATACCGAGTGTTGGTGAGGATGTGAAGCAAGCAGAACTATCATTCATTGTTGCTGAAGATGTAAAATGGTAAGCTCACAGTGGGAAGTAGTTTGGCACTTTCTTATAAAGTTAAATGTACACTTGTCCAGCAATTCTACTCCTAGGTATTTATCCAAGAGAAATTTTAAAAACATATGTCCACATGAAGATCTGTCTATTAATGTTCATAGCAGCTTTGTTCATAATAACAAAATATAAAGTTCAAAACATAACAAAAGTAAAATATGGTGATAGAAAGTAAAACATTGGCTGTTATAGTGGGAGTGATTTTGTTTGGAAAGAGGTACAGAAAAGTTTTTACGGTGATGTCAATGTTAGGATTAAATTGTTCTAAGGTTGTTTTAAATCTGGGTTAGATGGCATGTATTTGTCAACATTTATTGAACTTTGCTTTTAAGACTTGCGAATTTTACTGTATATAAATTACCTCTCTCCTCCAAATACAGCTTCAGCTCCGTGCTGCATTCTCTTATTATTGGAGTCTCCTCGATAGCCTTTCACACCTCACCACAACCTATGGGGCCTTCCCCTGGATTTCCACAGGCCGAGCCTCGCATGAACTCACCACATAGCTGTTTGTTGCCAAATACCTCTTTCCCATCTCGCCACATCTACCTATACTTCTCCTATAACTTCAATGATCCCTCTGTAGGATTCTGATTTTTTTTTTTGCCATCATAAATAAATCAATAATAAAAATTTTCTCCTTCAATCAATAATAAAAATCTTCTTCTTCTTTTTAACTTGTGCTTCAGACCCTGCCATCTGTGACAAGTCTGTCTCCAGAAGAGTTAATCTCAGTACAGTAGTTAGCACATTACCAATTCCCTGGCAAACTTTAAATAGAAAAAGATCATTATATAGTACAGATTATAAAGTAATGTGTGAGAATTAGGGACTGAACTAATGACTAATGATGTTATTTTGAAGGTAACACTAAGATGGATAGATATTAATTATAGGTGGCTCTTTCACACAAAAGAATTCAGCATGTGGTAGCCCAGGACACTATCTGCCAGGGCACCAGGGGAGCCAACAGCCAGGAGTTCACTCTCCACTGTTTCAACACTGAGAACCTCATCTGTAGCCAACTTTGTCACTTTTGAGGTTACCACAGTGAGTGTGGTGGGAGTTCTCATTGCTAGGACCACGCTTCATCTATCTACATTAATGTTTCACCCAATACTACCATGGTTTGAGAACATAGTGATAACTTTTATGGAAACAAAACAAATAAGGGAAAAATTGCCAGGTGCTTTACAAATGCTAAATTATATGGATCTTTATATAATAGTATTGTTGGGCAATTACTGTACATACAGTTCCAGGTCATGCCATGGTTTCTAACATGAGCTTTGATCTCCATAGAACGATTTCCCTGAGTCTAGAGACGTGGGGTAGCAAACTCCATTCCACACTTCATAAATTTGGGGCTACTATCACTTTAGTGTGACTTCTTTATATTCCACTTTATTATGACTATATCCATATAAATGCAAACACTGTTTCTGTGGGTATAATTTCATAAAGAAAAACTATCTTCTATCTTTAGCAGTGAAATTCAAGTGGCAACTATGACAAGCAAAGAAAAATGAATGCAGTTAACTTCAACCATCCCTGCTCATCTGAAAGCTTATGTCAGTTTCTAAATAAGCTTTTCATTTTTCTATTCAGTCTGCTGATCTTTGTTGATTTACAGCATGAATGAGCATGGCACATTGCAACTTGTATAGTGTATTTTTCCTAAATAATAAAACATTTATTGCAGACACATCAAGCTAGCTAGTGGCTCTAAATTATTGTGGCAATGAAGTGCCATGTTAACAACTCATTTACATCCTTCCGGTGACTCTTCATTACCAAGGTAAGTAATTTAATTCCATCTAGGAAGAATGACTTCTCAAAGTGTATTTACTATAATTTGGAAAAAAAATATTTAAATCATATTAGAAATTATGATGAGGATCACTCTGAACCAAATAAAAACATATTTAGTCAAGATAGACTGAATTATCCAGTATAATTTTAGTGAAGATGTGCTAAAATACCTTCAGAAAGCATTATAATATCATGTATACTCAACTATGCTCAGTGTATGCTTGTTGTGAATGTCTGAGCTTTATAAATTCAATCTGACAGTCTCTCTTTCATCTGTTTTCTATTCTCACTTTGAGCAAGTTACAAAAAGTTGAATTAGTTGTGTTCCTCGTCATCGGGGCTACACTAAGCCCTAACCATATGGGGTGCATTCACCTTCCTGCCTACTCAGGACACTTGTGTGTGTAAGCCCAGCTGCTACGTTGAAGCAAGGCCTTTACCTTGTTTTGCTCTTTTCCCCCTTCACCCTACATCCTCATTCCTGTTCAATTCCTGTATCCCACTAAGGACTTAACGTAATGTATTTAGATATATCCTTAAACATACGTGTATCCTTTTAAAATAGGGAGTGTTATTATGTGTGTGTGTTTGAATTTATATAGACGACAGTATTGTTGTTTATTATTTTTTCCCTCAGAAAATTTTTTCAGTAGCCATTTATCTATAATACCATTAGTTTGTACCGTCTGATTACAGCGCTGTATTCTGAATTCTGCATTGACATCTGTATTGTGAGTCTTCCACATTTACTTATCTATTCCCCAACTAGATTTCCTCCAACTCCCTGCTATTAATATAACACGTGATGATACAGTATCCTCCTACATGTCTTCTTGTGAACCTATGAAAGAATTTCTCTACAAGTGGGTTTCCTGAGTCACATTCAAAAAGCATGCACACATACTCAGCAAGGATGAACACATGGCAGTAAGGATGAATATGTACTCATAAACATGTATGCATACACAGCAAGGATATAAAGAGGAACACGTACTCAGAAAGGATGAAAATGCATACAGTACACATGGAAAAGTACTCATTAAGGATGTACTCAGAGTGGGCAGTGATGAATGCATAATCTCTAATCAAGACATTTACATACACAATATATATGTACATATACTCAGTACAGATATACTCATAATTAAGTTTGCAGATGTACTTAATTTCATAAGTACTGCAAATTATTTTTTAGAATAGCTGCAATCTTACTTCAAGTGCCTGAGTGTTTCTATGTACCCATAATCTCTACAAATTTGGTTTTATTAATGTCTTTGCTTATCATTGAATTATTATCTCATTTTTATTTGATTCATTCAATTACTGGTGAGTTTGATTATCTCTTAAGATATTTATGATCACTTTGGATTTATCATTCTGTGTATTATAAACATAAAGCCTTCGCACATTCTAGGCCGGGCGCGGTGGCTCACGCCTGTAATCCTAGCACTCTGGGAGGC
>NW_012153062.1:3691762-3704937 GCF_000956105.1 Propithecus coquereli
AAAATTGTATGTGTTTGATCAAAACACAGGAAAGAAAAAAAAATAAATCATACAGTATGTTCACTTTTGTGGAAGACTTCACTTGCTGGATATACTTTTTATTGCTGAATAGTATTTCATTTTATGAATGTCGTAAAACTTTAATTTTCAATTTTGATGATATCTAATTTATCAATAGTTGGTTAGTAATTTCTAAGACATCTTTGTCAACCCCAAAGTCATGAAGATGTTCTGCTATATTCTAATGTTATTCTAGTTTTACATTTAAGTCTATGGTCCATTTTGACTTAATTTTATAGATTATATGGAATAAAAATCAGTCTACCACACTGCCCTGAACATGCCCAATCTTATCTGGAGTAAAAATCAAGATTCATTTTGTTGTACAAATATATAGTTATGTCAACATCCTTTGTGAGAAATATTATTTTCATATTGAATTATTTTGACTATTATAAAAAATCAGTTGAATATATTTATATGGGTTTATTGTTGAAATCTCTATTTTACTCCATTTATCTATATGTCTATTTTTGCACAAATACTATACTGACTTGATTCTGTAGTTTTATAATAAATATTGAGACACTACCAGGCAGGAGAAGTGTGCCAATTTTGTTCATTTAAAAATTGTTTTGTATATTATGTCTTTTATTTTTTTCCTTTTTCTTTTAATTAGTATGGATACATAATTGTGCATATCTGTGGGGCACATGTGATATTTTATTACAAGCAAACAATGTGTCATGATCAAATCAGGGTAATTGAGGTATCCATCACCTCAAGCATTTATTATTTCTTTGTGTTAAAAAAATTCCAATTCCATTCTTTTAGTTATTTTGAAATATGCAATAAATTATTGTTGACTATAATCACTCCATTGTACTACTGAACACTCGATGCTATTCTTCCTGTCATACTACATTTTTGTACCCAATAACCAACCCCTTTTCATCCTCCCCTTCCATTCCTTTCCATAACCTTCATTCTAGTTTTTATTTCCATGGGTTCAATTTTCTTTTAGTTCCCTCATATGAGTGAGAACATGTGACATTTGTCTTCCTGTGCCTGGCTTATTTCACTTAACATAATGACCTCCAGTTCCAGTCATGTTATTGCAGATGATAGGATTTCATTCTTTATTATGGCTGAATAATATTCCATTGTGTATATGTACCATATTTTCTTATCCATTCTTTCATTGATGGACACTTAGGTTGATTCCATATCTTGGCTATTGTGAATAGTGTTGCAAAAGACATGAAAATGTAGATATCTCTTCAATATACTGAATTCCTTTTTTCTGTATATATACCCAGCATTGGAATTTCTGCATTATATGGTAGTTCTATTTTTAATTTTTTGAGGAACCTCCATACTGTTCTCCATAGTGATTGCATTAATTTACATTCCCACCAACAATATATGAGGGTTCCCCCTTTCTCCACATCCTCACCAGCATTTATTATTGCCTATCTTGTGGATAGAAATCATTTTAAGTGGGGTGAGATTATATCTCATTGCGGTTTTAATTTGCATTTCTCTGATTAGTGATGTTGAGCATTTTTTTCATATACCTGCTGGCCATTTAGATGTCTTCATTTGATAAATGTCTATTGAGATCTTTTGCCCATTATATCATTTTCATTTCTTTGTATATATTAGCATCATCTTGTCAATATACACACCAAAAAAGTCTACTGGAATTTTGTATGGCAATGTATTGAATCTATAGGTCAATTTAGGAAGAATTGGCAACAATATTGAGTCTTACAACTGATCCTCATGGCATAATTTTTTATTTGTTTACGTCTTCTACAGTTTCTCCTCACAGTGTTTCATAGGTTTCAGTGAAGAATTCTTCAATATATTTGCTTTAACTTTGAAAACTATTATGAAGGGTATTATCTTTAAGTTTTAATTTTTTTAAATTGGAAATATATAAAAATGTAACATAAAGAAATAAAATTTATTTTTGTATATTGACCTTATATTCTGCAACTTTGCTAAATTCATTTATTAGTTCTAATAGATATGTGTATATGTATGTGTGCACGTGTGTGTGTGTGTGTATTCCTTAGCATTTAATATGAACCTGATTATGGCATCTGCACACAAAAACAAATTATTGCTTCCTTTCCAATCTATGTTTTATTCCTTTTTTGTCACTTTTACTTCTTTTTTATCTTAATACACTGGATGTGATATTCAGTACAATAATGAATACAAGTGATGGATGAGTGTGGACAGCATTACCTTGTTCATGATCTTAGGGCTGAAAGCTTTTAGCCTTTCACCTTTAAACGCTATGATAGTTGTAGTTTCATCGTTGCCCCTTATAGTGTTGTAAAACTATTTTGCAGAGAGTTTGTATTATAACTTTTATTGAATGCTTTACTTTGAAATGATTCTACTATCTGCAGTTTCCTTTTTAGGGAAAGTTATTAATTAAAAATTTAACTTATTTAATAGGTACAGAATGACTTAGGTTGTTATTTTTTGTGTCAATTGTCATGATTGATATATTTCAAGGAATTTGTCCATTTCATCCAAATTGTGGCAATACGGATGTGCATAATATTCCCTTAGCATCTGTCTGTAGAATCAATAGTGATGCCTACTATGTCATTCTTCATATTAGCAATTTATATATTTTTTTTAATTTTCTTAATCAGTCTAGCTAAAGATTTATTGATATTATTGATCCTTACAATAAACTAGCTTTTAGTTTCAATGATTTTTCTCTACTGTTTATCATGTTCTATTTCATTGATTTTCATTCATTATTATTGTCTTTCTACCACTTACTTTGGGCTTAATTTGCATTTTTTCCCTGAAATTTTTAAGGTGGAAGCTTAGATAATTGATTTTGAATTTTCTTATTCTCTAATACAGTATTTAAAGCCACTCATTTCCCTCTACCCATTGTTTTAGCTATATCCCACAAATTTGATATTGTGTTTGCATGATTATACAATTCAAAATACTTTTCAATTTCCCTTTTGATTTCCTTTTTCATCAGATAAGGTAGTTTGAAGTGATTATTTTTCAAACAATTGAGAACATTTTCTGATACCTTATTCCTATTAAGTTATAATTTACTTCTATTTTTGTCAAAGAATATATTATGCATAATCTCAATTATTTTAAATATGTTGAGAATTTCATCACCCATAATATGATTTATTTTGGTGTAAGTTCCATGTTCACTTGGAAAAAAATGTGTTTTCTTCTATTATTTATTGTCTTATTGAGGGTAGTGTTTAGGTGGTGTTCTATAAAAGTCAGATTAGTCAAATAGTGAATATCTATCTTTGCACTGATGTATATAACACTGTCTTGATTATAGATGCTTCACAAATGTCTTAAAATCAGCTGATGTATGTTCTTCAACTTGCATCTTTTCAAAAGTTATGTTACTTATTATAAATGCTTTACATTTCCATATATATTTTGAAACAGCCTATCTCTTAACAAAGTAAAAGTTTTATTGGGATTGCATTGGATATGTAAATCAATTAGCATAAAACTGGTATCTGAATAATATTACATCTTTTAATTCGTGAACACAGTGTGTCTCTCGCCTTATTAAGGCCTTTTTAAAAATTTCTCAGCAATATTTTTTAGATTTCAGTGTTCAGTCAGTCCTTGTGCACAATTTGTAAAATCTATTCCTCAGTATTTCATATTTGTAGCCTATTTATGTAAATAACATTAAAATGTTTATTGTTATTATATGGAATTATAATTGATTTCCTTGTTCGCTAATTCATTCCCTTATCTTTATTACTCCTTTTCTTTTCCTTAATTGAAGTTAAATAGGCTAATCTTTTTCTGGTTTCTTAAGGTAGGAGCTTAGAGTATTTATTTTAAACCTTTTTTTCTTTTCTAATATCAGCATTTGATGATATAATTTCCTCTCTAATCATTACTTTTGCTCAGTGATTCTCACTTGGGGGAAATTTTGCCTCCTAGGGGATATTTGGCCAAGTCTGGAGACATTTTGCTTGTCAGAACTGAGGAAGAGAGAATGCTACCAGCATTTAGCATGTAGGGGTGATGATGCTACAAAACATTTTACAATACACAAAATAGCTTGAAAAACCTTGCATTAGCTGCTCCCCATAAATCGTAATATATTTTTCATTTTCAATTAAACCAATATATTTCTATTGTGATACCTTTTTTAACCCATGAGTTATTTAAAAGTATCTTGTTTACTTTTCCTATGTTGAGTTACTTTCTAGATATTTTTGTCTTGCTGACTCCTCTTTTAAATCTGCTGTGGTTAGAGAATGAACATTGTATGATTTCAATAATTTTAAATTTATTCAGATATTTTTATGCTAGAATATATACCTCGAATGTTCTGTGTGTACTTTAAAGACGTATCTATTTTGCTGCTGTTTTGTCGAGTAGTCTATAAATGTCACTTGTGTATATTTGTTTGTGGTGCTGCTGCTTCAGGTCTTTATCCTTACTAATTTTCTTTTTTTTTTTTTATTTCAGCAAATTATGGGTGTACATACGTTTAGGTTACGTAATTTTCCATATGTTTTTGTAAGGTTTTTGGATGGGCAGCGGCAGAGAAAGAAAGATCTGCGCAGGGGTTAAGGTTTGACCGAGGGAGGGGCGGAAGCGCAAGTAGAACGTGCGCGAGTCAGGGACTCCCAGGAAAGCTGCCGTGGCGCAATGAAGGTGAAGGCCGGCACGACTCGTCTGCCGAGGTGGGATCCCAAGTCCTCTCTAATCCACCGGGGGCGCACCACCGACCCATCTCGCCCGTAGCACCGGGGAGGTGGAGCAGCAGCACATGTAGAAGAAAGCCTGGAGGGTGCAAATAGCCTGGGTACGGCGGGGGCCGTGCAGGGAGATCTTAAGGAGTTAAGGGAAACAGAGAGAGCTGAGGAGGCATCTGGAGAGACAGGAAGAGACGGTGCCGGGTGATGAGAGGACAGTGTCAGGGAGAGAGAGAGAGAGAGGGAAGAAAAAGACAGAGAGAAATAATGGGAGCGTGAACAGAAAAAGGCTTGGACATATGGGATCTCTGACCATTTGCCGTTTCTGTGATAAAAATTGTTAAGGTCTTGTAAGACATTGAAATTGAAAGTCCCATTTTTAGGCCATTGAGAGTCATTGTCCAATTTATATATTGGCCAGGCAGTAAAAAATGAGGTGCTTGGGCTGGATGTCTAAATCCAGGGCCTTTAAATTGGCCCGTAGACACCCCAGGGGTGTCTGGCCAGGAATTTGAGAAGATTGGCTACCCATGTTGCCCCAACCCGAATGGGGAAAACAAACAGGAGCAGTTTCCTGACTACGGAGGCCACAGAAATGTGGGACGTCTCCCGAGACTAGTGCGCCGGAATGGAAAGGGGGAGAGAGGAAATCAGGCGTCCCCGAATGACCTCAAGCCCTGGAAGGGGAGAGCCTGTGACGTGGGCCCATGGTTTAACGGACCGGAACAGTATCCGGTGGGCGGAACAGAGACTCCCGGTGGGGGATTCAGGTCGAGATAACACAGGGTGACTCACCCAGGCCAAGAGAGAATCAGGGACCTGAGGCGTGGCCGAAGATCCTTGTCTGGAGGGTCCGTGGAAGGGGGGTGCCGCCCCGAGACCACGGTCCGGCGGCGCCACTCGCCCTTCCCTGATTTCGGCACCAAATGTAAGGTTTTTGGCTGGGCAGCAGCAGAGAAAGAAAGATGAGCAGAGTGTAAAGGGCAAGCAACGAGGCTTTACTGGGGGAGGGGGAAAAAGAGTGCTCCCGGGCAAGGTTCACTGCTCCTGAGAGAGGGGGCCAGAGAAGTCGCGAGCACAAAAGTGTTGAGTGGGTTTATAAAGGTTTTAGAGTTGGGGGATGGGGGTTTTTCTTCCGTTCGAAGTTTTGGCACGCAAAGTAGAGAGTTCTTTGTTACAGTCTTTAGGACGGGACTCATGGGCTTCTTTTTTTTCTTTAGGGAGGGGAGGGGTGCCCACCACCAGCCTTACAGTTTTCTTGATTACTGAGAGAGAAGTTTTGATGTTAATTATAGTTGTGGATTTGCCTATTTCTCTTTTTTGTTCTGTCAGTTTTGACTTCAGGTAGTTTTTAGTTGTGTTGTAAAATGCATACATATTCATGATTATGTCTTCCTGATGTATTAATTTTTTTATCATCCTGAAATGTCTCTCTATATTTTTTATAATATTCCTTATTCTAAAATCTATTTTGTCTGATAGTAATATACCCATCCCAGCTTTCTTTTGATTGAGGTCCATGGTAGATAGTTGTTCCATCATTTTCATTTTAATCTATCTGCATATTTATATTTGAATCAGTTTGTTAGAGATAGCATGTATTATAGTTGCCTTACTTTTTTAACCAGTCTGGCAATCTTTGTCTTTCAGTTGGAATGTTCAGACCATTTATATTTAATGTAATTATCAATGTGGTTGAGTTTAAGTCTAAGACCTTGCTTTCTTTTTTCCTCTTCATCTGTTTTTATTTCTTTTTTTCTCTTTTCCTGGCTTCATTTAAATTTAGTGCTTTTTTATGTCTCTCTTCTATCTTGAGTATTGTCTTATTACCTATATATATTTGTTTTATATTTAGTGGTTATTCTAAGATATGCAATATACATCTTTAACTTATCAAAGTCATCTTGAAATTATATCATACTACTTTGTATTTAGTGTATAAACCTTACAACAGCATAGGTCTATTTTCCCTCCTATTCTTTTTTTCTTTTTTTTTTAAGACAGGATCTGACTCTGTTACCTGGGCTAGAGTGCAGTGGTATCATCACAGCTCACTGCAACCTCAAACTCTTGGGCTCAAGTGATCCTCCTGCCCCAGCCTCCCAAGCAGCTAGGACCACAGATATGTGCCACCATACCTGGCTAATTTTTCTATTTTTTGTAGAGACAGGGTCTCAGTCTGTTGCTCAGGCTGCTCTCGAACTCCTAGCCTCAAGCAATCCTTCTGCCTCAGCCTCTCAAAGTGCTAAGATTACAGGTGTGAATCACCACACCTGGGCCCCTCCCCTATTCTCTGTGCTACTGTTGTCATATATTTTACTTCTACATATTTTATAAACCACATTTAATGTTTCTATTATTTTATTTAAATTGTCAATTATCTTTTTAAGAGATTAAAAATAACTTATCCACATAACTATGTTTTGAAGATCTTCATTTCATTATGTAGATTCAAGTTTTTATCTAAAATTTCTTTTTATCTGATAAGGTTCCTTTCTATTTTTTATAGTGCAGTTCTGCTGCTTGTGTATTCCCTCAGCTTTTGACTAAAAAGTTTTTATCTTATTTTTTGTAAGATATTTTATCTGGGCATTAAATTCAAGATTTATAGGCACTTCCCCTACACTTTTTATCTTTTCAATACTTTTTTTTTTTTCCTTTATCTTCTGGCTTACATAGATTCACATTAGGAATCTAATGGGATTCTTACCTTTGTTCCTCTGTAAGTAATATTCCTTTTTTCTCTGGTTCCTTTAAGAAATTTCTTCGTATCACTGTTTATGGCAATGTAATTTTAAAATACCATAGTGTGATTTCCTTTAATTATTTTCCAAGTAGTGAATCTATGATTTTATACTTTCCTTCAAATTAGGAAAAATTTTGGCCATAGTTTCTTCAGATAATTTTTGACTGGCCCTTCTCTGTCTCTCATCTCCTATTCTGCAAATCTAATGACATTTATATTAGGTTGCTTGACATTTTTCTACTGGTCACTAAAGCTTTGGGTTTTTTTTTTCCAAAATATTTTCATTTGTGCTTAATTTGTGCAAAGTTTCTGATGCTGTATCTTCTGGTTAACCATGTGTTTTCTATAGTCTAATTTGTTGTTAATCCCATCTGGTATATATTTCATTTAAATGCTGTTTTTTTTTATCTCTCTAAATTCCATTAGGTCTTTTATCCATGTTCTGTTTCTCTCTTCATCATGTTCTACTTTTACCTCAGTTTTGAGCATGTGGAAGCTATAAAGTTGCCTACGGATTTAATTCTTTTTCTCATTCCCATGTCTTTTTCTATTGATTGATATTTCTCCCATTTATGGGTCATGGTTCCTTCCTTCTTTGTATATCTGATAATATTATTTGAATGCTGAATATGGTTGATTTTATATCATTACCTGTCATATTTCTTTTAATGAATGTTAAATATTGTTCCGGATGCATTTAATTTAGTAGAAATCAGTTAAATCTTTGCGGTGCTTGTTTTCGTGTTAATTTGGGTCAGTCCAAAGGAGCAATAGGGTTAATTGAACCGCATTACTAAAGGAATCTACCTATTCCCCATAATTTTTTGAGATAACTTTGCAGTAACTAATGGGAGGACAGATTTTCTTAGCACTGTGTGAACTCTGATCATTGTTTGGTTTCTACTGGTTCTTTCTCGTCTTGAGGAGTTTCATTGCAGACATATACCCATAAATATTCAGTCCACGACACTAAGGGACCGCTCTGCAGATCTCATGAGCTTTGTGGAGTTCTCTTCTCTCAGAGACTAAAGTCATATGCAACAAGTTTTCCAGTGTCTGAAAACAGTCGCTTCATATATTTTATCCATTCCCTTAATTGTTTAAGATGGTGGTGTAAATCCAATCCTTGCTCTTCCATCATTAAGAGAAGCAGAAATCTTAGAGATATACCGTTTTTAATTATCTTAGTCTCTTTAAACTCTGATCTCTTTCTCCTTAATTCAAAGAAACCTGTGTTTTCTGCTTGAGTTTACTCTCCCTGCACCATACTCTGGAAAATGCCTCTAGAAAGAAAGAGGATGAGAGACAGTTGGGCTTATTAGTTTACTTTCTTTCAGAGACCATAATGCTGTGCTGTCTGTTGCTAAATGTCTGAGAAAAAAATTGTTTCATATTTTTACTCTAGTACCACTTATCCCATCATGGCTGAATGGATGTCTGATATATTCTTAGGAAGTGCACTATTGTATTAGATTAACTAATGTTTTATTTGGGGTTTTCACATCAGTTGCCTTTCTATGAAATGGAACTTTTCTCTACTTGAATTATTCTACTTTGCTGTATAATCAATTTTATTCTTAATTTTTTTGCACTTTTCAGTGTAGAGTTCCTGGACATTTTTAAAAAATATTTATCTCTAAGTATCTGATATTTGGCTACTAGCAATGGTTTTATTTGGAAATTTCACTGAGTAATTCTATTTTGCTTAATATGAAAATACAAGTGATTTTGGATACACCTTATTTCCAGACATGTTATTGAATTCACACATTAATTCTAATTAACCCTAATTAGAATAAATGTATAGTACCATTTGATTTCCAGACACATAATTCATGACATCTATGATGATATTTTCAATCTTTATGCCTTTTTATTTCTTTTTCTTACATTATTGCATTGGCCAAGATATCTGGTAAGTGTTTAAGTAGAATCAGATATTAAGATAATCATATGATTTAATTCTTTACCAGGTTAATGGATGTATTAAAATGTATTAATTTTTGAATGATAAACCAACAGTGCACTCCTATAATAAATGCAATCTAGTTTTGTTTTATAAACACACACATATATAGGATATAGCAATAATTTACTAATAGTTTACTTATATATTTGGGAATTTTCTAAATTTTTGTTATTTTTTATAGCTTAAATGCACTCTAATATTTAGAGTGATTTCAATACCTTAAATTTTGTTGAGAATTGTTTTAAAGTTTAGCATACAGTCACTTTTGATACATTGTTTATATGCAATTGAAAATAATATGTATTCTGCAGCTGTGTGCAGCAGTAATATATATTAATTAGGTTGTTTATTAACCATGTTGTTTAAATATTCTGCAACTTAATTAATAATTTCAATTGGCTTGTTTTATTCATTGCGAGTTGAGGCAAGTTAAAACTTTACATTATGATTTTTGATTTGTCTATTTCCCTTTAAAGTTTTGCCAGTTTTAACTATATATTATATATCATATATTACATAATTAGATACATAGAAATTCAGAATTGTTGGTTTTTCTTGTGAAAACCATGACACATTCTTCATTTTTATCGAAAGTGTTTTTTACCTTAAAGTTGACATCGTCTGTTATGATATAAGAACACTAACTTTCTTTGTTTAGTATATGTGTTGTATATCTTTTTGCATACTTTTACTTCAACATTTTGTAATCTCACAATTAAGATGAAGCTCTTTTACTCAGCATATAGTGTTAGCATTTTTAAATACAGTCAGGCAAACTTTTAACTAGAATATTTAGTTATATGCATTTCATAAAATTAGAGACATATCTGATTTAAATATACTTTTACTGTTTGTTTTCTTTTTGTTCCACCCTTTCAATGATCCCTTTTTGTCATCCTTTGATTTCTTTTGGAAGAAAAATTTTTTATTTTTCCATTTTTTCACTGTTAGAAGCTCATTGTTTATACATTTTTAAAATTCTCTTTCATATAGTACACTAGATATTAAAACACATACCCTTGACAAATTAAAGATTAACATAAATTACTACTTTTCCCATTTCCAAGAGAATGCAAGAAAATTAAAACAATTTAACTCTATTCATATATTCCCTTCTCTCCTTTTATGATATTACTGAATATTTCAATGCTATATATCTTATATAGAATTATACAAATTATCATTATTTTTGTTGTTTTATATAGTCAATACCCACTTAGATTACCAACATATTTACTCTCCCAAATCACCCTTATTCTGTCCAGGATCCCCATGCTTTATCTAAGATCACTTTGCTTCTGTGTAAATAACACCCCTTAATGATTCCTTGGTATACTTCTGCTTGTGGAAAAATGCTCTCTGTTTTGATTGTCTAAAATGTCCTTAGTTTTTCTATTTATGAAGGATATTTTCAAAAAGTATTGAATTCTAGATTAGCAGTTGTTTTATTCATCACTTTTAATGTCATTCCAATGTCTTCTTGCTTCTTTACTTTTCTTTTTTTTTTTTTTTTTTAAGACAGAGTCTCACTGTGTTGCCCAGGCTAGAGTGCCATGGTGTCAGCCTAGCTCACAGCAACCTCAAACTCCTGGGCTCAAGCGATCCTCCTGCCTCAGCCTCCCGAGTAGCTGGGACTACAGGCATGTGCCACCATGCCCGGCTAATTTTTTCTATGTATTTTTAGTTGTCCAGATCATTTCTTTCTATTTTTTTAGTAGAGAGACAAGGTCTCGCTCTTGCTCAGGCTGGTCTCGAACTCCTGACCTTGAGCGATCCACCTGCCTCAGCCTCCCAGAGTGCTAGGATTACAGGCGTGAGCCACCGCGCCCGGCCTTCTTTACTTTTCTTAAGATATCAGAGGTCAGTTGCATTACTTCCCTAATAGAAGCAATGGTCTTTTCCTGGCTATTCAAGATTTTCTCTTTGTCTTTGACTTCTGCAGCTTGACCTTGTTGTGCTTTGGTATGGTTTTCTTTGTGTTTTATGGCTTGGATTGGGGGCAGTTATATTATTTCATCAATCTATAGCCTGAAATGTTTCATCATTTTTCAAATATTCTTGGCTGTGTCTTCTTAAAAATTGTGTCTATTCTATTATTTGTATAATCTCTTGAATCTTTGTATGAGATCTTATTTTCCATTATTGTGTTTTTCAGTCCTAGATTTACTTTTATTCATGTTAATAGTTCCATATTTATGGAGACAGAAAGTGAGATAAAGGATGGGGAGGAAGGGATAAGACAGTAACATTTCTAGTTGTTCTCAGTGAAAGAGTTAGTCCTCGATAAGCTTTTCTGCTGTTGTTGTAATCACAATCATCAACTTTTAAATGTAAGACAAAATGTCCAAGCTCACTTGTAATAAAAATTACAATTTGTAACTACAATGTAATATCACTCTTTACATATCAAATAGATAAAATTGAAGTTTAGTATTACTCTGTGCAGGGTAGAGTACAGGTGGTTCCCAGGTATGGACGAGATACATTCCTGAGAACATCTTTGGGTCAGATTTGTCTGTAAGTCAGATGCCTGATGAACAGCATACCTATGGTAATAATAATAATAATAGCAATATTATAATGGCTCATATGTGGTAATAATAATACAGGATAATGCTGTCATAAAAATAATAATAAAATAATACCCCATACTGAAATAATACCCTGTTACAGAAACAATTGTGCTCTTTTTTCAAATTCAAACAAACAGAATATAAAACCAAACTCATACAAAATGTTTAGATAGAAGATAGGAGAAATTTAAAAAAAGAATATTAAAAGTTAACATTCCCCTAAGGTTGCATCAAATGCTAGGCTAATGTTATATTTATTTTGATCTTCTAACCAAAACAATAATAACCTTTCCATTTCAATAATTAATCCACTACACTGCTTAGTAATAATTGATGCTTTCGTTGGAGCACTGTATTCCACATGTTTCATTATTCTCACTTTATCTTTCATAATTGTTCCAATAGTCAAGCAACTGAAGCCTGACGCTTTCCCAGTGAATGATGGCAGCTGGCCTTTCTCCGAATGGTTAATTATTTCTACTTTTGTTTCCATTGTAATCACCTTTCTCTTCGCTGCAGGCTCATCTGGACTTGCAGTGGACTTTCACTTTGGACGCATGGTCATAAGGGTAAACACGGACTCACAAAATCGAATAAAAAAGTTAAGACGAAAGCGTTACTGTGCATAAGCAATTTCATAAACAATGAAACTAGCGGCTAGGTAAAGATGCTGCACCAGCTAACCGCTTACGATATGTGGGTTTGTCTATATGCACAGAAGAAACTAGTTCCTGAATCATTAATTTAATTATTTAATTATAAATTAGGCTTATGGGGAGCCGTGGGAGCCTGTTCGTAAGTACAGAATGCTCTAAATTGGGGACTGCCTGTATAGGGAAACATGTAATCTCAAACATTCTTTGTGGGACTAAAGATTGATCATTATAGAGTATAATTTGATTATATCTATCTAAATTTAAATTAGATATGCACATCTAATGCACATAACTCATGACCTAGCAATTCTCCTGTATAGAAATTTATCTACACAAAGGCTTGTACCTGTGGTCAAGAACGTATGTGGCTACAATAATTATACAAACAATAACTTGAAATATTCTGAATTCTCCAAATGAGGGACTAGTAAATTAACTTTTTAACTAGTAAAAGAATAGAAAGACTCTAAGTGCTATTCATTTTCCACTAGT
>NW_012153062.1:3706182-3707939 GCF_000956105.1 Propithecus coquereli
GTAGTTAATACTTTAAAAGAGTAACATATCTGTCATAATATTCACCAGTATTACTACCTAGAGCTAATATCTCTTCATAAGAAATTCAGAAATAAATGTTACTTCATAAGGCAAAGGAAAACACAGAATAGAGCAGTTACTTTCCCCCAGCCTTAATAAAAAAATGCAAACACGAATAACAACACAATGACATTACAATAGTCTTCATTATGAAGTGTCAGTTCTGGGATCTGCCACTTAAACAGACCAAACAAAAATAAGAAATTATTCTCTTTACTGCCATTGGGTGAATTATGAACCAAAGAAATTAACAAAGGCAAATGAAATAAATGAAAGCAACTGACAATTTAAGGCTTGCTTACCTGTTGCCTTAGGGTGGTGAGTAATGTAATGATGTCAATTAAGGAAGAGTTCTTTATTCTCATTCAGGACTCCTGCTCATAAAATGATTAGACTTTTCCTCAATGCTATCTTTGCAATGATTACCTGAAGTTATCATGGCATGAGAGTTGCCATTAGAGTCATTTGTTTAAATTCTGCCTGCCATTTGCCACCCCGGAATACAAAACAAAACAAAACAAACCAGAGTCCTATTACCCTTCAAATGTTGCTGCATAATCAGGTCCCTTGGAGCAGAGGGATTTTCTTTCTTTTTCATCTTTACTCACTTACTCTACCTCTTACTCTTTCCTCACCTTATACTACCATAAGGGCACAGTAGCCTTTTCTAGTTGATTCCCACCCTTCATGAAGGAGTGCCACCAAAAAGCTTATAGTGGCCAAGATACTAAGATTTCAGTAAAATAGAGGCCATTACATCCTAGCTAATTCCTTCCTTATTACCTTTGAAGTTCAACCAAAAGAAGACTACGCAAAAAATTACACGCTATATAAATCACTGAGATAAATGCAATATTCTAGGACCTAAGATATCTTTACTGGCAAGCAAATTATTGGTGAATCTCTTTAGGGAGGGTGTTTGGGGAGTTGTAAACTGAGAATTATTATAACATGATCTAATTCTCTAAAATCACACAATATCTGACCTGGATGAACACAGATTTGTTCAACATGAAGTGAAATTCTTTAAAGCTTAGAGTAATAAAATTTGGAATAATAAAAGAATTCTTATAGTGTATCTACTACATGTCATAAATTGTTCTAGATGCTGGAGATATAAATATTTTTTAAAAAAAACTGTTCTCACCCTTAGAAAAATTATAGTCTAAGAAGACAAATATACACAATGGATAATTTCAATTCAACCTGATAAATGCCATGAAAGGAACACGCACGAGGCATTATGGATACAATGAAGTGAGGGTAGGGTCAGGGGAGCCTTATCCAGTAGGTCATGCATGAGCTGAGTCTTGAAGAATGAATAGGAATTAGCCAGTTGGAAATGGAGTGAAGGGTAAGAAAATCATTTCCGTGTAGAAATGTTATAACCAAGGACAGAGAGGCATGAAACACCTTTTTGTGAATAACCAGCAACTACTAGCAGTGTGTTGCTGGAGCATAAAATATGAGGAGGATAGGAGGTTTAAGTAGTAGGTAGGAATTGCTGAGTTATATCTCACAGTATAAAAAGTAATTAAAGAGTTTTAGTAAAAGGAGTGACATGAAGTTTTGCTTTTCATCAAAATCTCATTGGGAGTCATGTAAAAAAATGATATTAAATGTGACTGAGTGCACTATATTATAATTATCAATTATTCATTCATTCCCTGTGATAAAATTATACGCTCAATACCCTA
>NW_012153062.1:3708020-3711273 GCF_000956105.1 Propithecus coquereli
TTTATTTATTTTAAAGCCAGTCAAATTTAGCAGTGGGGGCTTGAATACCAACTTTAGTGACACTAATGTTAATAAGTTCTGATAACCCACTATCATCAGACCGGCCTGAGATATAATGTTAAGTTAGAAAAAACAAGGCACAGAAGAGAATGTATAGAATGTATAGTACAAATGCAGTACATTCTATTTTCATACTTGCATAGTCAGAAAAGATATATTCAAAAGGCTTTTTAACATAGAACAAAACAATTCTATTCTTGTACCTACCTCCACCAATCTAAATCCTATCTGGCTTCAGTTTCCAAATTTTTCACTAAGTATTCTTTGATCCTTCATTCGAAGGTAATTTCACATTCCTCTGAACCTCGAAGAACTTGTTTGTGCCAAAAATATTAATCCAGTCTACATTTAAAGGAAGAATTTATGTGCTTGGCTAAAACAACCATTAAACAATAAACTCCTTGATAACATATTTTTTTTACAAATCTTTAAATCCCTATAGCAACATACTCTGACTTATCACCTATCAGGAGAACAAATAATATCAGTTGAATTGAATGGAATTCTTATTAAGTCAATGAAATGAATAAACGAATATTTTACTGCATGTGAAAGATTTTCTACCTTACAGGCCATGAGAAACAGGCTCAATAGACAGCATTAAATGAGTTTCAAGCTTATGAACATCATTTACAATAACTGATTGCACCTAAGATTTGAGGAAATCATTGAAGCTTGGGTCTTTATGATAAGCATGTTTAGAATAAATTGCAATTGCTTCATAATATGGAAAGAGCTTCATATCTAAGTTCCCCAAGCCCCTTGTTAATAAAATTAAATACAGGTTTAGATTTTTCTGAAAAACAGTGTATTATCCTAAATTTAATTCTACTGCTTAATGGAGACTACTTCATCCAATTCTTTGAAGCAGTACAAAGAAGAGAAGCAGACAATTTAGGAATATCATTTCTTCAAATTTACAGCCATTCACCCTGAAAACACAATTAGGTGTACTAGGCCACAGAAAAACAATCCTTCTTACTAAAACTTAGCTGATAAAATGCATCATGTGGAAGTCCTGAGGCTTGTCTCTATTTTGAGCCTCTAGGACAGATTCTGAATAAGAGATAAGAGACAACCTCAGAATGATCTATCTCACCAGCTAAATTAAAATAAAAAGGAGGAGTTCTTCTTTAGGCCAGTGCAGTTAATTATATTTTTTAGGGTGAAAGTCCAAAAAACTAGGACAATATTTTATAATGCTTTTTGAATTTGAGACCCCTTCCCTTTTAAAAAGTTATATGCACACACAGAGTGCACAAACCAAATTTTTGCATAGTCCTCTTCAAAGGAAGCTCTCAAGTTTATCCTGTTGGGCTTGCTTCACCTCTAAAGAGGGAAAACATGAATGTGGATTAGAGCCAAGGCCAGGACACTAGCAGTACTTGGTTGTGTGACAAGGGAGATGTTTAAGAGCCAGGAGAGTATCTTTTGAGTCTGTGCCTTGGTTATCTCCTGGACCACATTGTTTTCTGAAATATCTCTTTGAAAACACCTGGGACTGGTCCTGTAAAAGAGACCAGGAGCTGCTCCTGTTTTTGAGGAGTAACTTGTTCTGGTAAAGACCGCAGACCAGAGTGGGGTCCAAGAGAAAGAAACATTGCCCTCCTCTGAAACCACCTTTAATCTGTCCAATCTGGGCTAAAGAAGGTCTGTGGCTCACATCTAGTCAGGATTTTCAGGAAATCACCTTATTGTTGGATTAATGGCTTATTAGGAACAGCAATTTTGCCTTGCATTATTCATCATTTTTATACTCTTCATAGATTACTTAATAGTTAGTCTGACTAAACACATTTAGGGCATGACTCGAAACAGGGGCATCAAAACAGTAGACTTTTTAAAAATACATATAGGATATTTCTTAAAAAGAAATAAATAGTCACGATTAAAAAATGAGAATTTTTTTAATTCCTTCGGTTTATTTCACAAATATTATTTGGAATTGATAATCATCTAAAGGAGATGAGTACAATAATGTCCTCAGTGCTTAGGTTCCCTAAAGATTTCAATCTGGGCCCTGATCTCCGGGATGTCTTAGCAGGATTTGGACATCATGATCTGACTCTACTCCACAGTTCTTGTCATTCTTTTAAAAAATACTTGTGCAATTAGACCAAGTTTGTCTTAGAAGCTGGCATATTTTCTCATTCATCTCCAAACTGAAGGACACATATTTGCCTTCCTGTCTCCCACATAAATACTCCGGGTAGTCCACATGATGTCTAAAAAATTTGGTTTTTCTGAATGTTCATTCCATGTATTCTGTTTGTAGTGATTATAAATAATATTGTTTTTGAAGTAAAGTTGTTCTTTCAGCTCCACCCTTTATCATGTGTCATTGGATGAGCTACGTAACCTCTTTGTGACTCAGTTTTGTCATTGCACAAGTGGAAATGATATAATGCACACTCCACAGGACTTTTGTGGGGATTAAATGAGATAATGCACTGAAATCAGTACCTGACACACAACAAAAGTTTAATAAATATTAGCCATTATTACTTTATTCTTCAATATCTTGTTGTATTTTCACAGGTAGAGCTTAATTAGGTTCTTTGTCAGATAGAAAGATTCAAAAGGCATGAATCCCAGAGGCTCTGCTCCTGAAAATAATAACACCCCAGTGCCAGGGGGAAGTAGAACTCAGGAGTCATTTGGAAGAGATCAAGAAGGGCAGATACATACGAGGAACTGTTCCACTCCTGAGAAGTGGCGAGAAATAAGAAACAAAGAGGAGAGCAAGAGACAATTGGGACATCGATAGAGTGTGGCAGGACCAGGAGAGAGGAGGATGAATAGAGGGCATCAAGCACAAGAACTGAAGGTGTCTGGTGACCTTGCAGGAATAAGGTTTGAATTTCACTAGGCAACATGGAAGAGTCTTAAGAAAACATCTCATAAGTGAGAAGAGGTGTTGGGCATAATGGGTTGGAGCAGGGCACATTTCCAGAAGCTGGCTTTAGAAAAAGCAAGAAAAATTGTCGTAAAAGAAACTGAAGTAACCTGAACACCAGGTAGCATCAGAATGAAAAAATCCTCACAAGCCAATGGGAAAACTGGAAAATATGGGGTAAAAATTTAAAAAATGGAAGAATTGAAAAAGGTATGTTATAAATAAAGAAATAATAAGTAGATAGGTAGTTAATACTTTAAAAGAGTAACATATCTGTCATAATATTCACCAGTATTA
>NW_012153062.1:3713943-3720277 GCF_000956105.1 Propithecus coquereli
TATTTTGTATGCCACTGTTTTTTCAAATGTGAAAAAGCATTCGCATACTTAGTTATTTTTTGGACAAGCTACACTTCAAGCTTAGTTTTAATGTTAATTTGATAGTGTGGTTTTTTTTGTTTTTTTTTAACAAGTCATGAAGCTGAAAAATTTTTAGGATTGTTGGTGCTTAGTAGACTTGATAACTATTTTAAAAATGCGTTAATTTAGTTAAATCCTTTTTTCTCACTATGCATGTGTAAATGTTACACATGATGGTCACGTAAGTAGATGAATGAATAAATATACATGCATCTAAGTACTATGAAGACGTATGATTTTCAAAATAGCTAATTAACTGAGTAGAGGGGGCTCCTTCACTCAGGTGGTCAGCAAAAGCCTCTTTTAGGAAGTCTCTTCTGAGCTGAGGCTTGCTGGGTGAGAGCGAGCTGCTTAAGAGGCAGATGCAGTGTACTCTAGGAACAAGGAATAGCAATGATAAAAAGCCTCCAGGCCATGACAGAACTTGGTGTTTTTTTCTGAGGTTGATTTTGTTAAAGTATGTCCCCCAGCCAACAGACAGAATGGACTTCTATGGCTGTGGCTGAGATGCTCAAAGTTAAAACAATCAGGTGGCCATGGCTAGGTGAGGGAGAGGTCATGGACACTGTGTTCTTGGAAAGATATTGTAAAAGTGTCACAGGACCTCTATTTCTACAATCAAGTCAAATCAGTTTCTGTTGTCTGCAGAGATAGACTGTAACTGGATATTCCCCAAATGACCACCAGCAGACCACCTGGCACCAACCAACCGACCAGGAGGCACCAACCAATTAAGAGAAACTGGTGATTTTGTGCTTAAAGGTCATCCAGTCAAGACTGTTCCTCACTCCCTTGACTCCTTCCCTGCCCTGCGGTTTTTGCCTTTATAATCTCTAACTCTCCACATCCTCCCCAGCATGCTTTCATTTTACATACCCCCAATCTGCAGATTGCTTTCAGAAAATGAAGTTCTTCTTTTTGCCTTTGCAAGTCCCACAGTCTTTCGTTAACAATTCCTAAAAAGGAGCAGATTTAAGAGTGAAAGGGGTGGGAATATGTGTTCATCTGTGGAAACCTTTAATTGAAGAAGCTCATAAATTAGCCAGGGGGAGATATCCAGCTACCAACACCAGCCCAGACTGGGAAGTCTCCAAGGATAGGATAAGTAAGTGCTAGTGATAAGAACTTTGACTCATGCTGTAGATGGCAGTTTTAAACATAAGAGCCATTGAGATTGTTGAAGAAATAAAAATATTTTACCCCCAAGTATATGTCTTTGACATATTTTGAGATGGCTGCTCAGAGAGCCAACAAAAAGAAGCAACCCTGCAAAGCTCTCTTTTGCAGGGGAGATTTGCACCTGTAGGGAATCTGCGTTGATACAGCCAGATTTTCCCTGACACTTTCCCTTGTCCAGATCTAGGAAAGATTATTAACTGAAAGTTTGACATCTTTAACGGTCTGAAAGAAACATTTAACATCTATTTGGAGGACTGCTAGCCCTGCGGTTTCATTTACATAATGAGACCACCTTCACCAGCCAGGCCTCCTTTTCTCCTGCTCCCATAACCTGTTTTCTCACAATCCAAGCCCCCACTCATCCTGTAATCTCAAAATGGTATATAAACTTCTGAGCCCCATTGAGGGGCTGGGACAATTTGTGATTCTTCCCTGTGTGCATGTTAATAAATTGGTAATCTTTTCATCGAATTAATCTTCTTTTGTGAGTTGATTTTTCAGCTAACCTTGTTAAATTAAGTTTAGCCTAAAGCTGCCTCCTTATGACATATTTTAAATTCAGATCAAAAAGTTTCTCTGTACATAGTGAACTACAACCTAAGTGGATGTGTAAACAGACTGTCATCTACTCTTCCACCAATCACCAAGTTTTGGCCAATCAAAAAGGCAGCCGACTGTTCAAACTGTATTTAAATAAGGCAAATGCCGGGCTGCAACCATTTCAGTTATTGCAATACCTCACTTCCGCTTTCCATATATCGCTTTCCTTTTTCTGTCCTTAAATCCTCTCCAACTATGTGGCAGTGCTAGAGTCTTTCTGAACCTATTCGGTTCTTGGGAGCTGTACAATCTGCAAATCATTCTTTGCTCAGTAAAACTCTGTTAAATTTATCTGAAGTTTTTCTTTTGACAAACTTCAGAGGGCAGAGGGGAAGATTTCCCTTGGTCCCATCATTGTCCTGAATAATTTAAAGAGTGAAAAGTACAATTGTCCTTGGAATAAATCCTTAGGGTCATGAATATTTTTAGAATTTGTGGAGGGAGACAAGTTCAAAAAACAAGATATGCATAATTATCAGAGTTGTTTGTTTTCTCAAAATCTTTCAACAAAACAAACTTATCTTTGTGGTAATGGGTCTGCAGGATGGATGTACTTCCAGCTGATCTAGGCTGCACCAGCCTGGCCCCAAGTTCTCTCACTGGTTTCAGAAGGGGTCCCCATGTCTTCATTCTGGAGTACAGGCTCTAGGGTCAGTAGCAGTCTCTAAAATGCTATTATTTTATTTTTATTTCAGAATATTACAGGGGTACAAATGTTTTGGTTACATGGATTTCTTCTGTATTGCTTGAGCCAAAGTTATAACTGTATCCATCACCCAGGTAGTGTCCATTGTCTCACTAGGTATGATTTCACCCATCCTCTCCTTCTCCCTCCCACCTGCATGATTTCTGTTGAGTTTTACTTCCATCTGTGCATGTGAATGCTGATCAGTTAGTTCCAACTTAACAGTGAATACATGTGGTGTCCATTCTTATGATACTTCGCTTAGGAAAATGGTCTCCAATTCCATCCAGATTGTTGTAAAAGGTATTAATTCATTTTTTGTGGCTGATTAGTACTCCACGCTACACATATACCACATTTTATTAATCCACTCATGAATTAATGGGCATTTGGGTTGATTCCACATCTTTGCAATTGTGAATTGTGCTGCAATAAATATTCAAGTGTATTTTTGATAAAATGACTTTTTTTTCTTTGGGTAAATACCCAGTAGTGGGATTGCTAGATCAAATGGTAGGTCTACTTTTAGTTCTTTGAGGAATCTCCATAATATTTTCCATAGAGGTTGTACTAGTTTGCAGTCCCACAAACAATGTATAAATGTTCCTTTCTCTCTGCATCCACGCCAGCATCTATTGTTTTGGGACTTTTTGATAAAAGCCATTCTCACTGAGGTAAGGTGATATCTTATTGTGGTTTTGATTTGCATTATCCTGATAATTAGTGACTTTGAGCATTTTTTCATATGTTTATTGGCCATTAGTCAAATGGAAAAACATATCATGCTCATGGACTGGCAGAATCAACATCATTAAAATGTCCATACTACCCAAAGTGATTTATAGATTTAATGCAATCTCCATCAAAATACCAATGTCGTTTTTTGCAGATTTAGAAAAAATACTTCTGTCCTTTGTCTAGAACCAGAAAAGAGCCCAAATAGCCAAAGTAACCTTAAGCAAAACAAACAAATCTGGAGGTATCACTTTATTAGACTTTATACTATAAGGCTATCATAACCAAAACAGCATGACACTAGCACAAAAATAGAGACATAGACCAATGGAACAGAAGAACAGAGGACCCAGATATAAAACCATCCACATATTGCCATCTGTTCTTTGACAAAGTAGACAGCAATATACACTAGGGAAAAGAAAACCTTTTCAATAAATGGTGCTAGGAAAATTAGATAGCCACATATAGAAGATTGAAACAAGATCCATATCTCTCACCACTCACTAAAATTAATTCAAGATGGTTAAGAGGCTTAAATCTAAGACATGAAACCATAAGAATTATAGAAGAAATGTTAGAAAAACTCTTCTGAATATCAGTCTAGGCAAGGAATTATGAAGAAGAGCCCAATGGCAATCATAGCAACAAGAAAAATAAATGAATGGGACTTGATTAAATTAAAAAGTGTCTGCAAAGCCAAGGAAACAATCAACAGAACACATAGACAACCTACAGAATGGGAGAAAATATTCTCATGCTATACATCTGATAAAGGGCTTATAACCAGAATCTACAAAGAAGTCAAGCAAATCAGCAAGAAAAATATCAAACATCCCCATTAAAAAGTGGGCAAAAGACATGAAGAGAAGCTTTTAAAATGCTTTTCTAATGGCAAATCACAGCAACTTAAGGATGTAAGTAGTAGCACACGTTGCCATGTAGGACATTAGCTTGAAACTGGCACACATTCACTCTGCCAACATTGCATTGGGCAAAGCAAGGCACATCACTCAGCCCAATAACAATGTGCCAGGGTAGTATATGTTGCCCATTCTAGAGAGAAACATAAAGTTTCATGGTAAGAGGCTCAGATACAACATTCTAATTCAAGAAAGGTGCGAAGAATTAGCAACAAGGTTCTAATCTACACTATCAAAGAAATAGTTTCTAAAAGAAGGGAAAGATCAGTAGGCCCTGTTATTGCAGGTGTCTAATCACACAAGGACTAAACAGATTCCACCACACTAATCTAAAAAATACATTGCTGGTATTACTGGTGGGAGCATATCTTAAGGAACAGTAGAGACAGAAGCTAAGGAATAAATAGCAGGTGAAGAAATGGTAATAAATTGTTTTCTTAAGGCTGCATAATAAAAGAAGAAAAAGCAAAATTAAGTAAGAGTATTTTGTTGGTTTGTGTGTATGCTTGTTGTTTTTTAGAATATGAGAAATGAGAACATTCTTTTTCATCATCATTATCATCAGTAATTTTCACTGAGGGTTTATTATGTGGCATACAAACCTTTGAGAGCTTTATATACATTGTTTTATTTACAATAATCCAGTGAGATAATGCTATTTTACCCATTTCACAGATGAGGTCACTGGGACACAGAGATTAAGCACATGGCCCAACATCAGCAAGCTGATAAATGGCTTAAAGCCTTACTACTCAAAGTGTGCTTATACACCCAAAGCCTTGATATCATAATCTGGGAGTTTGTTAGAAATTTAGAATCTCAAGTCTTACCTCAATCCTACTGAAACAGGATTTGCACTTGCACCCAGATTCCCTAGTAATCTTAACTCATTAAAATTTGAGAAATACTCTTTTAGAGGACATTTGTTGCTTTTGTTTACCTAAAATCTATTACCACATCTTCTGATAACTGTGCCTGGTTTTTACAGAAACTTGGAACTTTTAATTCTCCCTTCTCCACAATAATCCCTCCACAATACATCCAAAAAATCACCAAATACAGTTGACCCTCATTATTTGTGGATTCTGTTAACTATAAATAAATGCTAAACAGCCACCACCGATTGAATGAAAACCCTCTTGGCCAAGGGGACCCCAGAAAAATCCTAGAATTCAATTCCTAGCCATGAACGGAAGGGAGATCAGACACACCTCATTTTACCCCCTCCCTTTTGGAGTTTAGACATAATTGACCAGGATTAATGTTTAAATAGAGATCATAAGACTGACAAAACAGACTCTTTTTGACAATAAGATACTAAATTATAAACATGACCCAAGGCCATGCAAAGCAAAGGTTAAGTCACACCTGCATGCCATAAATTTGCTTAACATCACTTTGAGTGGTATTATATTGTGGCTTGCTCTATGACTACCAGTCTTCCTTAACTTAAGCATTCCTTTCTACTGACTCCAAATTTTTAGACAAAGCTTGACACTCTCAACCAATTGCCAGTCAAAGAATCTCTAAATCCACCTATGATTTGTAAGCCCCTATTTTGAGATGTCTTGCCTTTTCAGGCTGAATCAATATATACCTTCCATGTATTGGTTTATGATTTTACCAGAAGTTCCTATCTCCCCTATATATACAAAACTGAATTGTAACATGACTGCCTCTTGACTATTTACTCAAAGCTTCTTGGGTTGTGTATCCCCAAGCCATAGTCACTCATATTGGCTCAGCACAAATCTCCCAAAATTATTTTATAGAGTTTGTTTTTTTTTTCTGTTAACAATTCCATATTTGCAACTCTACCTACTCACTACAATTTATTTGTAATCCCCAAATCAATACTTGCTGCACTCTCCATGGATATTTGTAGATGTGTGTAGAGCACAAAAATATTTTAGTTTCCCTTGTACGCCTACCCAGCAAAAGTCAAACCAGGAGATGGTCTGCCTTGTTTTACCTCTTCTACCATAAACTGTGTTCCTTTTGTGTCTATTTAGTGCCATGTCCTTGCATTTTTGTGCTTTTTTTTATTGGCGTTTTTGGTGTTAAAATGACCTCTAAATGTAGTGTTAAAGTGCAGTCTTGTGTTAGTAAGTCACAGGAAGGCTGTGATTTG
>NW_012153062.1:3721072-3725357 GCF_000956105.1 Propithecus coquereli
ACTATGTATAGCAGAAGAGCTAGATAAGACCTCTTTAAGGATGGGACATTTGACAAGAGAACTAAATGAAGTGAGGGGGCAAGCCATGTGAATGTTTAGCATTCCAGAGGCTGAGGAAAGAGGGAAAGAAAGCCAAGTACAAATGCCTGGAGGTAAAACATGAATGAATCTTATTTATCTTTTGTTGTCAAAATACATAGCATGAGTCTTAGTATCCAGTAGACACTTAATCAATATCTTGATTGACTTGCTTATTCTTTTTGAGTACCATGGTGTAGTTATCAACAAGAAAGCTAAGGAAAAGGAGTGGGAAGGGGATCCTTTTGGTCTGCTGAGAAATGTCATAAAATCATAAATCTGAAAGTTTGAGGGATTCAAGAAATCATCTAGTAGATCAGGTGAATATGGTATTATTTCAGCTATTGTGGAGATAACCCCAAAGAGATTTATCTAAGTTTCAAAGCCAATAATTATAGGAGATGAGACTGAGTTTTCTGACTCCTAGTATAGGAGTTTTCTGACTAGATAGGAGTTTTCCAACTCCAAGAATAGTATATTTCTATAACTTATGCAAGTAATTAGATTTTATTTAGAAAAAGTTTCTTTTGGGTAAAATATACCTTGTAGAGTAGATTCTGTACTATACCTCAATAATTCTACCCTAAAAGATTTTTAATTTATTGTTTATTTTTTCCTCCTTCAGCATAAGCAAGAACTTCTCTTTCTAAAGAAATATGTTAATCAATAAGGCATATGGCCAATTATTTCTTTTTCTTTTTCTTTCATTTGTTTATTCATTCAGTCAATAAGAAATTACTATGTTCCTACTGTGGACCAAGCAGTGTGTCAGTTAATTAGGCTACAGAAACAATAAGTCTGGACAAAATCGAATGAAAGACTACACCCTGGAGCTACTTAAACACTAGAAGCAGAACAATAATATTTTAATTGTACTTGAAATATTACTTTATTTAAGAAGTGGGGGAAGAGAATGATGAATAGTGAAATAGATAAATAGAATCAGACAGACCTAGATTCCAACACAACTTTTCAATAGCCAGTTAACTTGGGAAAATCAATTCTGAGATTCAGTTTAATCCTATCAAAATATAATTTCAGAAAAGTTAAAAATATGACTTACCTACAAATAAAAGCAAGCAAATTTTAAAGATTTACATTATTAATGAAGAAAATTGCAGGCGGTACAACTGGCTGAAAGGAGAATTTGAGAAACAAAGAGTTATATATCCTATCAGGCAAAGCATGCTGAAATAAATTTACTAAATTAGAGACAAAACAATTTAATAATATACAGGACAACAAAACCTTACTCCTTTAGATTATATATATTCTCTGCTGGACAGAAATGATATTCATTTCTCCTGGACACTGGTCTACAAGTTAATATGTGTTTTTATAGAATTTGTTCTTTAATCAATAGTCAATAGTAAATTTATCAAAAGAATATTCTCTAGAACATAAATAATCCTTGATCTTATTGAACAATGCTATGGTGTGATTTTAAAAGTACAGGTAGTCATTCTTTGCCTTATTTGCAAGTTTTGGAAGATTTTCTCTAGAACTTCTCTATAAAATGAGGTTATATGAAAAAAAATCCAAAAAATATTATGGAAAGTAGAGGCAACTCAATGCCTGGTGCTTAACAAATGCTCAACAAGTGATGGTTAAGTGTCTGACTACTAGGCTTTCTCCATCTTCTACTGTATAACTCCTTATACTGTTACAAAGCCTTAAATGGAAGATATTATAGAAACAGTAGCAGAGGAAACGAGTCAGAATAATCCACAAAATGGGCATATTCCTCTACTTCTCAATGGTTGATAAGAAGAGCATGGAACACCAGCACGACATCCTGAACAATAAGAGGCCAGTTTGTCATGTGGTTTGAGATAAGTTGTTCCTAATAGAAAACAGTATTGAAAACTAACAAAGTAACATTGATTTAGTCATGCCTGTTAATGTTTTATTTGTTGGTCATATTCCTGCATTTCCAATTACTCTCCAGGTACTGCTAAAGCAGCTCCGTTGGAAAGCTCCATAAGTAGGCAGCAGCATCTTCAATTGGTTTTAATATGTAAATGTGACACAATTTAAACATTTCTGCTACACAGATACCTTTTTCTCCTTATTAAAATAAATTACTCAGCTCACAAAATTATCTGAACAGTAAGGCACAAATAAGAGAGCATTATTGTTTGCTGGTTGAAGAGATAAGCAGTTAAACATCTAGAGGTGAAGTGGAGGACAATTAACATCCCAGCCCACTCAATTATCATACAATGCCCACTTCTTAGGGAATTAGAGCTATTGCAATCGCTACTATGAATAAATGAGTATTTTAGATCTCAGAGGGTAATGCAATAGTCTTGAAAATAATCTTTTTATGAGACTGTGGCTTTATCAGTTATAGTTTAGAGTTAAGATAAACACTGACTATGTATTGAATTGTAATGACTGCTGGAGGGTGCTTGCATTTGTATTTTCAATATTATTAATTTTGCAGTTCTACTCTTTTTGTCTAATATGCTTTGTGAAGTAAGTCTTGGCAAAGAGACTCCAGCTCACTTTTAATGTTATCTTCCTTAGTGAATTTTAGCATCAAATAAATTAAGTTGTAAAAACTACTCAAAAGGAAATATTTTCTAAAGGACTTGTGGCACGATGTTTTTCAATGTACATGGATGCCTAGGACAGCATGGTCTCTCTGACACTTAACCTTGCTGAAAACACTTAAGAACAGCTTAGGCAGAGCTTCGAAGTGAAAGAAAAACAAAAGAGAACACTTGGTGTGTGTGTGTGCTCTCAATCTCATGAAATGTAGAGAGGCATTTTGTTTGTTTGCAGTGTTTAACAAAAATGTTCTTCCTGGGACATTTTGACCCAGTTCTTTGAATCTTTATCAACTGAGTTGCTGATTTCCTCTGCAGCTGCCAAGGTTCAGAGGTTTTTTTTCTCCATTTGACCAGCAGACAAAAGCAAAACTAAATACATGATGGCTTTAGAGAAGACTAACTACAAAAGAAAGCCTTAGAGGGCCCCAAATAGTGGACCATATGTGAAATCAAATGGGCCAGGCATTAGCATCAGCTGTGAACATATTGCACCAACTGGGAATGAAAATAAAACATTCAACTACCAACTGTTATAATCTGTAAATAGTCAAAGTAATTCCTGTAGGCTCCCAAAATACATGCAAAGGGTGCTCATCAGGACCCCATTGTCCTGTTCGCAGGTAAAGTGGCTTACTTGTTTCTTGAAAAACATATAAAGAGATGAATACAAAAAAAAAAAAAAAAATCCATGTGGTTTAAAAGACTCCAGGGATTTAGGAAACTGTATCCAAAGATTACAAACTCAGGATAATGAAAGGGTAGTGAATTTTGATGCAACTTTTCAATACAAATATCCCAAGCCTAAAATTCCCTACAGTTAAAACTGGCAATGAACCCTAGGAAATTTATAGAACATACCAAAGCTCCAAAGAATTTAGTTTGCAGCTGGCAAGGGTTTACCTACCTTCTAGTTGCCTCTCATTTAATAATGTATGTAAGGAACAGATGGATAGAGTGTTCCTAGGTGAACCAGGCTCTCTATAGTATCAGTTGCAATGAAAAACTGGACTTTGCATATTTAATGGCAGAAAAAAACAAAGTCTTCAGAAAAAATTAGATGCTATACATGCGATATATACCATTGATTTAACACATGTATTTTATGCAAAGCAAAGGTTTCATCCAACAAAATTTAGCAAGACTAATCAAATGTTTGAAAAGCATATATATATATATATACACACACGCATATGTCTTTACTTAAAGCAAACACTCTATATTTAGATCTATTAAAATTGCATGTATGTAGTAGAGATTAGTACTAACTACATTAATATATATCTTTTATTGGTAAAGTTTTTCAGAAGGCAATAAAAATCCTTTGTACCAATTAAAGACCAACTACTTCTTTAACTCTAAGCACAAAACATGAAAACTTGGCTTTGCCACTTTCTTGCTGTATGACCTTGAGCAAGTCTCAAATGGCTCAGTCTCATTTTCCTCATCCATAAATAAAGATGATAACACCACCCTGCATGCTCAGAGGGTTTCTGTAGGAACACAACAGATGCCATTTAAAGTGTTAAGCATCGCCCAATGTGCACTTATTATGACAGGCATCACCCTGGCAACATGGACATAGTTCTCTTCTTTAAGGACTTCTCAGACTAATGAAAGAAATAACACATAAATTTATAATTTATAACTTATAA
>NW_012153062.1:3725632-3727599 GCF_000956105.1 Propithecus coquereli
ATAAAAATAATGTAAAAACTTCAGTGAGGAATTTTGTTACATATTATATTGTATAGCTTACCATACTTAGGTATAAATATGACTTACGTTTAAGAGATAATAAGGATCTATTTCTGTTATAGCTGACTAACCTACCAGATATGACTTTCCCCCAACCAGATAAAAACTATAAACTCTAGAGAGAATACAAAAAAACACAATAATCTGAAGGCACTGGCCATTGGAGAAAAAAGCAAAACCTGGAGGGGAGTCAAAATGGAAGGAAGGGAACAGTACAAAATGAGTTATACATTTTTGTGACTTTTAACCTGAGGACAGTCTGAAAATAGTACTACTTGAGTGATTAAAACATCAATAGGAAATTCTCTGTTTTTCTGACCTATAAAATCAGATGTTAGAGACAATCAAACTGCTAGAAAATAGGTGATAAATACTGGAAAAGAGATAATCAAAGAAGGAGGGCCTTAAGTTAGACACACACACACATATTCTTGCCTAGTCTGTTGCTGACCTCTGGAGGGGGTAAGTATGGGATACATTCAGAACAGTCCAGCTAAAAATAAAAATCAAAACAGAAGCCTAAGCAACATAGCAAGACCTCATCTCTTAAAAAAAAAAAAAATGGCCCACTGTGGTAGCATGTGCCTGTAGTCCTAGTTACTCAGGGGGAGCTGAGGCAGGAGGATTGCTTGATCCCAGGAATTCAAGGCTGCAGTGAGCTATTCTTATACCGCTATACTCCAGCCTGGGTAACAGAGCAAGACCCTGTCTCAAAACAAAACAAAACAAAAAACACAAAGAGAGTTTTGAGCTGACACTCAAAAGACAAGTTTTCAAATTGAATCCAAATGCTAATTGCCTACTAAAACAAAGACATTAGCGCTCTACAGAGAAAAATAATGGAATCCAGGGTCTTCAAAGAAAAAAATATTACAATGTCCAGAATACTCTAAAATTACTCAGCCTATGAACAACTAGGAAAGTATGCCTCATTCTCCAGAAAAAGGACAATCGAGCAAAAGCAACCTGAAGATTACCCAGGTGATAAAACTAACAAATAAGGATTATGAAGGAGATATTATAACTACTACAATTTCAACAAATAAAAATATTGCAATAATTGAAAAAATAAGCATTTGAAATGGAAACTTCATAAAAATAGGAACTTCTGGAACTTAACATTATAATATCTGAAATAAAAATTTCAGTGGCTAAGCTTAACAGAAGAATGAAGATACCAGAGAAAAGAGTTGTAAACTGAAGATAAATCAATAGCAATTATCCAGTGTAAAGAAGGGAGAGGAAAAAAATAGAATAAAAAATGAACCAAACCTGAAAAATCTGTGGAATGATTCCAAAAGTTCTAACCTATTCGTAATTTAAGTATCAAAAGAGAAGAGACAGATGGGATAGAAACATAAATTTGTAGATTTGAGAAGTTCAACAAACATCAAAAAGGATAAATATGTATGGATCCACAGCACATTTAAACTGCTAAAAACCATAGAAAAAGAAAATTCTTGAAAGCAACAAAATTAAAAAGACATATTATATATAATTAGCTATGATTTGAATTTTACTGACTTCTTATCAGAAACTATGGAAGACAGAAGATGGTGGTACAACATTTTTTAAGTGTTTAAATTTAAAGAACTACCAATCCAGAATTCTATATTCAGTGAAAATATTCTTCTGTGGGTGTGCAATAAGGTAGATTAGTAAGAGAAAGAGCTTTATTTACCATGCACACAGGGACAATCAGAGAGTAACTACCCGATATCCTAATGGGGTCCAGAAATTTATATACCCTCATTTTAGAGGGGAGGCAGAGATGAGGAATACAGATAATTCTGTTTAGGGGAAAGAAATGGTTACTAGGAAGGATAAATAGATACCAGGGAGAACGAATGGATGGGGGGGGGGGAACATTGACTTGCAAATGATTCTCTTTGTAAATTAAATTAACC
>NW_012153062.1:3728464-3737573 GCF_000956105.1 Propithecus coquereli
TATAAAACCCAATTAAATACTGTCTAAAGGAAATGCACTTAAAATATAAAGACACCAATAAATGGAAAGAAAATAGTTAAAAATGACAATACCAAGAAAATAGCAATTGCAAAATAGCTCAAATAGGTGGACATTAATATTAGATAAAACATACAAAGATAAAAAAAAATCAGAGATCATTTCAAAATGATGAAAGGATCAATTCATCAGGAAGCCATGCATCATAAATCAAAATATATTGATGAAAAATTGACAGAATCAAAGAACAGAATTAAAAAACAGGCAATGCCAACATCGTATTTGGAGATTTTAACACCACTCTCTTGACAATTGAACAATCAGACAAATATTAAATAAACACATAAATGATCTGGAAAACACTATCAGCCACTCAGACTTAATTGATATAGAACATTATAATCTACAACAGAAGAATGCAAATTATTTTCAATTACACATTGTGTATTAATGTAATGTGGATTATGTTATCTTAGGGAGAAAATATGTGTATTACATAAATTTCATTCAGGCATAAATGAAACATTGCTGTTGGCAAAGCATTCAATATTTATGAATGATATATTAAACATGGTGTCTTTAAACAGAAACACATCACATAAAACATGATTATATATTGATAGATTGGTTGATTAAAATGTTCAGAGTCTCACAGGAACCTAATGCTTTATTTTTAGAAGTAATGATTTTGTATCCACAAATTCAGTGTTTGTCACGACTTTATAGAGCATAACTACTATGAATAACAAAAATGAACTGTATATGAATGCATGATCAGCACATGAAATGTATTTGATAACATTAGTCATTGGAAAAATAAAACCTAAAACTATAATGAGAAACCACTATAGACCCAACCAAAATGGCTAGAATTAAAAAGACTGACAACAAAAAATAATAGTGAGGTTGTAACTCACTAGAGAGTTCATACATTGTTAGTGGGGATATAAAACGTACAAACAAATCTTACGATTGTTATAAAGCTCATCATACTCCTATACAATGACCCAGCAATTCCACTCCTGGGTGTTTACTGAAGAGATGCGAAATTTTTCATAGCAGCTTTATTCATAATTGCCAAAATCTGGAAATAGCACAGGTCTCCATGAACGTGAGAGTGCGTAAGGAAACTGATATATTTATTGAATGCAATGATACTCAGCAATTTAAATGAAAAAAAATATTGTGCAAACAATGGATAACAGGAATTTCAAAAATATTATGGTAAGTGAAAGAAAATATATACAGAAAATACAACCATATTATTTTATTTGTATGAAATTCCAAAACTAAACTAATTTATGGTGGGGGGACTGGGGTTGAGTGTGCAAATTGACTGGGAAAGGACACTAGGAAGCTTTCTGGGGTTATGGTAATGTTCCTGAGAGGGATATGGTTTATGCAAGTATATACATGTGGCACTGACTTTACACTGTTAGACATATACTATTATGTATTTCACTGTATATAGATTTTATACCAAAAGAAAAAAATGCAAATATTGAATTCTAATTAATCATATGTATGTTGAAGTATGAGGAAAACATGTACTGATATTTACAATTTACCCCAAATGTGTCAAAAATAAAATTGAATAATAGATGGATAGATGTATGTTTAAATGAATAGATATTTGATAAGAAAATATATTAAATGTTAATCATGAATCTAGGTGGTACATGTACAGATATTCACAGTAACATTTCTTCAAATTTTTTGTAATGCTTGGAATTTTCCATAATAAAGTACTAAAAGTAAATAAGAAGAATGACATTAACATGCCAAAATTCATACCTATAAATGAGCACTTATCTCCTGTCAACTTAAAAATCATAAATTCTATAAATTTGGAAAGGAGAGTTTTATTTCTTAAAAAGGATTGCAACATGCAGGTTGCGATGCAGAGCCCCTGGCAAAACCAAAGCAGGCACTTTGAAGGAGGAAGGTCAGGGCAGGAGCTTTATGCTGAACAGGTTGGCTAAACATAAGTATTTAACAAGTTATGGGAGAAGCTATGAATATTCATGAACGAGGGTCACAGACATACCTGTTTAGCAAACATATGTGTTCCATATGACCCACGTTCACTTTGGAGTGGAGATAACATTAAAATGCAATAAAATTAGGCTCCATATGTCAAAAGGGGAAGCAGAGGACACGAAGGCGCTTTGTACACTGTCTCCATAAACCAATCAGAATCAATTCATGGTCTGTGGCCATTTTCCAGAAAGAAATGTATTGTGAAACATTAACTGTCATGTCCAACCACAAAAGAGAGGAAGGTCCACTGGGGTGTCAGGCCGTTGGTTGACGTCAGCGGAAAAATGGGTCTTCTGTTCCCATTTTTTCAGGGCTGGTTTCTGATTACTGTCACTGTAATCACTGCAACCCCATGCTTCAGGTAATATATATCTATATATATATATTTACTTCCCTCTACTTTACATCTCATATTTAATTAGTGAATAACTCTAAATAATTATTTTCATCACAATGTGACTTACAATTTTTATTATAAATTCTCAAAAATAAATAACACCAATTGATACTCATAGAGATTTTATAACAAATCAACAACAAAAATAACCAAACCTCCATGCATTTAGAAATTTACAAATATTCTGCCAAGCAATTAATATGTTAGAGAGGGAATTTTAAAACGGAAATTACAAGAGAAAGCAATGTTGGGAAAAAACAGATGGCAGCCAGAACTCTATCAATAGCAAGAAGCAGTTGAGTGAGTAAGGGCATCTGTGGCCATATCTATACCAAAAAGAAGAAAGCAGAAAGACAAAGAAAGAAACAAAGAAAGCAAGGAAGGAAGCGAGCAGTCACTCGAGTGATAGTTTGGATAATGCATTAAAAAAGGTAAGATGACTGAAAAAACATCAGTGGAACAATAAAAGTGAGAATAGATAAGCAAAAAAGAGAGAGAAAGAGGAGAAGGAAGAGAAGGAAAATGAGGAGGAAATGGAGGAGGAGGACGAGGAAGTGGAGAAGGAAGAGAAGAGAAGAAGGAGGACAGTGAGGAAGAAAGATCTAGAAACCTGTATGGACACAGTGGAAAGGAGGCGGGAGCGGGAGTAATTAGGCAGATTCAACGGAATTTGATGACAGTATGAGAGTGTAAAGAGAGTAAAGAGATTTTTGACTTAGCTATTGGTTCATGTGTTGTTGCCACTCATTCAGCATCTTGGGAAGACTGAAAAGAGGCGCCATCTGTGAGGACAAGAGAACGGCCCAGGTCGGTGTCGCGTGCTGCGCAGCCGCTGCGGGACGGCCAGGCGGAGCTGGGCGTCAGCCTTCGGAGCTAACGGCCGGAAGGTATAGAGAGGCACTAGGTTGCCATTATGAACACGGGAATTATCAGAAGTGGGGGTAGCTGAAGCCCTAACTGTGGATGAGATTTTGCAGAAATCCTGTTTAGAGAAGCGGTTCCTACGTTTAGTGGGATACATACATGTGGAGGAATAGGAAGGCAACTATAATCATGTGAAAACAAAATGATCTAGTGTGGTATAGCACGACCCTGGATCCATAGCGTTTGGGGTCAACTCCAAATTGTACCTGTTATTAGCCTCTGACCTCAGACATAAGTACCCTAATTTTGCCTCAGGCTAGTCTTGTCTACAGAGGGAAGTAATAATGATGCTAATATAGAACATTCTCAGAATGATTCGATGAGTCAATACATCCATGGCACTTACAACTCTGTCTTGCGTATAGTGAGCATTTAACATATATTATTAAATTTAGGGATCACAGATCCCTTTGAGCATCTGAAGGAAGTTATTCACTTTTTTCCTGAGAAAAATCTATATAAAAATGTAAGGCTATTGCAAGTTGTTGATAGATCTCCTGGGTCCATCCTAAAATCCAGGTGAAAAGTCTTGATGCAGAGTAAGAAGAAAATATGACCAAGGATGAAATCCCCACAGAACACCAATAGTAATGAATAGGCAGAAAAATTAGGGTGATTCTCCTAGATTATTATTATCTCTTCTGTAAAATAAAGGAGAGTTTGCCAACACCTAATATGACAAGTTAAATCTTCAGCCTGATTTTAAGGACCTTATCAGTTTACCTAAGTCCCTTCTTGTTCCCCCAGCATCCTGTCATATTCATCTTCCCTGTCTCTTCACTTCTGGAAAGTCCTATGTCTTGCCAATCACCTCACAATTAATTTTAGGAATTTTTACTGCCCATGTTTTTTACTCCACAGTCCAATTTTTCTGCTCTTGTAAGTCCAAAGCATTCTCCATAGCCCACCTGTTCCAAGAAGCATTTCCTAATTAACCTTAACCCTTCACTGATCATGCATTTATACCTCTGCAAATTGATGGACAGATCTGTCACCACTTTCTTTCATGTTCCCTATTAGTTCCTAGCAAAGAGCAATTCTCAGTGCACATCAGACACTTAACATGTCTATTTAAATATATTTAAAAAGACAATTAACATGTGTCTACTTAAACATATTTTAAAATATATTGAACAAACAAAGGGGTCATAGAAGAAAAGGAGCAATTTGATAAAATTATATACTGGGTCTTTCTAATATGAAGAGATAAAAATAAGGCAATAGAAAGGGTTTTTTTTCCAATTGTCTTAGCAAAAGCCCCTTTCTCCTTTAGTGTATGCCCTGCAGTCATGATACGGCACTATCAAAGATCTCATTTATTTCAAGTTCAAGATAGCCAACTGACCTAGATACTCAGTCCTTATAAAGGAGCTATATCAGAACTCCTTGCACAAAAGATACTTCCATTTTATATTTCATATGAAAAGCAAATTACCATAGGAGTGCACCTCAAAGAGTGCATAATGAATACAATGGTCAAAATCTAGCATAAGCAACGCATGCATTTTTTTGCTTCTACAGTGTCATTTTTGAAACTGGTCTTTATTTAAAATGGTTACTTAAAAAAAAGCCAATGAATGTAATAATAATGCATAGCATGTAGCATTTTGGAATTCACCTCCTGCAGTTTATCTCTGGTCATGGTAGAACAGAGCCTATATTCACAGAAATATAGAAAATTGTCTGAACTAATAGTGGCATAGAGGTGGTGATATTCCCAAAAGAAGAACCTCTTTTGCTATCTTCAAATACGTATATGTATATATAACTACATTTTTACCATAGGTGTGGAAGGGTTACTTATTGAGTTTACAGTTAACCAGATACCTGCAGTGTTAATGTTCAAGAAGGACTTTTAATTAAGCAGAGTAGGTGTTTGTGTAAACAGGAAATGAAAAGGAAGACTTGCCAAGGAAAGTTGAGAGCTTTCACATGTTTCCCATTGTAGACTGTCAATTTCTCATCCAATCAGTGAGCTACGTGCACACTTTTGGGGATATTTAATACATTGACTGCCACACAAAAAAATCAGAAACTTCCTTGGGGCCACAGTGTTTTATTAAAAAATAGAATTTTATTACAAAAATAGAATAAAAACTTTGATTGTAATTTAAAGGTAAACATAAATAGAAAGATGAAATTTATTGACTTCTATTCATTTAATCCACATCTTTAGAATTATATTGTCAATATTAATTGCAACAATAAGAACATCAACAAGTTAAGATTTTACATATGCTTCATGCAGCCCCAGGGTCACAACTAGAGTGAGTTAAATACAACTCTCACCACAGTTAACGTGTTAAGGAAATCACCAAGACTAACGAGTACAAGTCACCCAAGCAGTATCAGACGTCCACATTTTTCAGCATTTTTGGCTAGTTTTGAAACCGAGTGAAAGGAAATTAAGCCCAATTTAGACTTTTCTTTGCCTTCTTCTAGTCCCTCTATAAATCTGCAACAGTTATTAATACTAAGCCACACGCTTTTTAATTCCAATGATCTTCCTGGTGCCTTCTTGTTATTATTCCACATTTTTATCTCTGATCCTAGTGGCCTCTACCTCCACTTCTTACCAAATATCACATGCAATAAGGGAAGGCAGAGCTTTTTGTTGAGTTTTTCTGTGCCCTACTTCTGCAGCTGGGACCTCATCCCCCGCTGCACTAAATCGACACTTCTGGAAGTAGCAGCTTCGCAGTGACTGAGGAGAGCCACTGCTTGCCCAAGTGTCAATTTAGTGCAGCAGGGGATGGAGTAGCAGCTGCAGCAAGAGAGAGGCCTTATTTCATACTTAGAAAACAATTGCAAAAAATGCTAGAGGGAGGGAAACTGACTGAAGAATAGAAGGGATGAGGGAAAGTAAGAAAGGGAAGGAAAGGGAAGCAGAAATGATTGGGGGGTGAGCAGAAGACAGAGAAAAAAATTGATCAATAAAATCAAAAGAAGAGAAAGGAAAGGAAATTTCAAAGAAGAATGAATGAAGGGTATTTTGTCCTAGGATAATATTTCATTTCTCTAAATTTAGGAATATCTTTTACATAACAAGCATATTTCATATACAATATGAAGCTACCGTCTATTTATACCTTCCAAAGGGAAAACAAACAACCAAATAATTGAACCAACAAATTCTAAGCAAGTATTTACTATCACATTGGTTAAGTGCTTAATAAGGACTGATTCTGATCTGTATCTTGGCAAAAATATGACAAAAAGAGTGAAGAAAAGGTTCTGAGATTTATAACTTGTAGACAAATGTGTATTATCAACACAGGAAAAAGAGTAAAAAATAAATTAAAAGTTGAAAACAAGATATTTCAATATAAATAGATTTTCTTAAGATAATATCAATTCTCCTCTTTTACTCTTTCTTAAAAAATATCCTATAAACATTTCTAGTCATATTCACACACAGGGACATGTCTGGAACAGACATTTCACATAGACAAGGGACTCTGAGTAGTGGCTGCAGATGTGTCTAGACACGAAGGAAGATATTTTCAAAAACTCATTCAGAAGGGTTTAAAAGTTGCCACACACCTACACACACACAGAAGTGTGGACATACACATGTATTAATCCATGTGTTACTTCTAACTGTGTTGTTCTAGTTTCTCTATTGTATCATAGTGGTAGCCAGCCTCTAACTCCTCAAAACAACAGAGTAAATATTAGCAAACACTTTCTGAGATCTATACAGTCATCTTAAAGAAGTAGTCAAAAATAGTTCAAGCCAGCCCAATACAATACTTATGACTATTTGACTGAATCAACCATAATGGTGCTTTAACTAAGTTGGTTTACACATGTAACTGCAGATAATTCTAATGTAGTTCTTACTAGAGTAAGGGGGAATTGCTTAGATCAACGTTTCTAAATTGTATTCCACAAAGAAACTATTTCAGTGTCAAACCACTTTGAGAAATTCTGCACACTCTATAATCTGTTGGTGGCCAGAACACAAAGGAAAAATATCTGCAAACCTTTTCACTAAAAAAATGCAGTAACAAATTAATATTAAACACAGTTTAATATTAAACTGTTAATGAGGTTAAATATGTAAACTAAATATGTAAATCAAAATATGTGAATGGGCGGAAGCAACTATAGGTAGGAAGCTTGGAGGGACTAAAAGGTACAGTTTTATTATTGACCCTGATAATTAGAGAAATATATAAACTAAAACATGTTTTAAAAATCTAAATGCAAACACAAAAATTAAAAAGAAGGCAAATTACTAAAGTAAAAATAAGCAGCACATATTGCAAGAGATTTTGAAAAATGGAAAATGGCCATGATGCATTTTTTTCAGAAGCATTAAACTAAGTATCAAATATAGAACTAAATAAATTAGTAGAGGCAATAAATATAATTGGGTTGAATAACTATAAAAAAAGCAAAGTCTCCCTGGTGATGACAAAATCAAAATCCCACTCTGTCCTGTAAAAGGGACTCATAAAACAGAAATATAAAGGGAAAATATGAAAAAGCAGATATCAAGCATACAAATCAATGAAGGAAAACAAAATGAAAAAGAAAAGGAGGAGGAAGAACAGATGAGAAGATGGAGCAGAAAAATAATGTTAAGATTACAATAATAAACTGAAGAATTTAAGAGTTGCGGGCAAAAATGCATTAAATGGAAGCAAGAGGGTCAGTTATATGTCAAAAGCCCTCACCATTTTATTAATATTCAAGGCGCAATTAGAAACTTTAAAACGTGTTGGCAAAATTGGAGACAAAAATATATAAGCCATATAACCACACTACACTAGAGAACCATAATTGTACAACTAAAGTTAAATTTATCTCACTGTGTAAAACATCCACATGATCACACAATTACTTTGTTGCTCTTTAGTGCAGTGTCATTTAGAGCAGAACTGTGCTTTCTTACATACTCATGTAGCAACGTTTTTTATCTATTCCAGTAATTCACAAATCGACTTTTACTCACAGCAAATTGCACCCATAGTCTATTCTACAATTCTGTACAATCTCCTCAGCTCAATTTGCTAGTGTGATTAAGAACTAATAACTAATTGAATGCTTACTGTGTGCTAGGAACTGTTTGAAGAATTTTGTATGCATTAACTAATTGAATTCTCACTGGAATTCAATGAGTTAAATGCATGTATTTTTCGTCATGTTAGATACGATGATAACGTGGCACAGCAAATAAATTGTCCAAGACACATGTATAGTTAGTGGTGGAACAGTGTTTGAATCCAGATGATCTTGAGACTGCATCCTTATCACTACGTTGTATCACCTCCTCATACCGACTTATGTTTCTGTAGCAGTATAGATATTCACTTGTAGCAAAAGTAAATTTTACACATTGATGAAAAGATGGCAGAATGCCTGCAAGATTTTGTGTTAAACCCAGAGATATCATTAGCTATTAGAGAAACTGGAAAGATGCCCAACATCATTAGCCATTACTCAGCTGTAAGAAAGAATGAAATAATGTCTTTTGCAGAAACTTGGATGGAACTGGAAACTGTTATCCTAAAGTGAAGTATCTCAGGAATGGAAAAACAAACACCGCATGTACTCTCTAATAATTGGGAGCTAAATAATGGGTACACACAGGCAAAAGGAGATGTAGGGGACATTGGAAATCAAAAAGAGGGGAGGGCGAGAGAGGGTGAGGGGTAAAACCTTACCTATTGGGTACAATGAGCACTATTCTGGTGATGGGCACACTAAAAGCCCCAACTTAAG
>NW_012153062.1:3738566-3741505 GCF_000956105.1 Propithecus coquereli
TTAATGTATCCTTATTATGTGCCAAACACTGAATTTAGGAAAAAAGATAAAAGTGATAAAACATGATACTTCCTGAAAGATTTGGTAGAGAAGGGAAGACGTGAACACGACACAAGTTAGAAAGTGGTAAATGCCATATGCGAGATTAGTCTTATGTTAAAACTCAAGTTAAAAGTCAGCTTGGCCAGAGAGTAGTCAGGGAAAGCTTAAAGGAAGAGGTCAACACTGAGCAGAAACTTGTCATATGGCTAGGGTTCAGATATGTGGAAATGGTGGGGTGAGGAATATAGGATAAGTTAATAACTTCTAGTGCTTTACTTATATTTTACAACATTAAAGATAAGTAGATTGGTCCACAAAAGATATGCTGTGATAAACCTTCTCATTATATGAGATAAATGTAGGCTTTGCAAAGCTGTAGCAAAATTTTCCTATCTCCTTTTCTAATTTTGGTAAACTTACTGAAACAGTTTTTATATATGTTGTAACTCAGAAAAGAGATGATCCTGGTACTAGATAAAAGGAAATCAATAAACAGGTAAAGCAAAGTGAAATCTAAGATTCAAAGGGAGAAAATAGAATTTTCGAGAGGACAATATTCATGCTAGATACTGTGTTAATATATTTCTGCTCAGTAGAAATTCAGATTTTCAACATGATAGCCAGTTTCTATGATCTCATAAAAGGCTAGAAATATTTATTCTTAAGGTTTCTTGACAATCTAGTATAATACATTGTTTTCTGAACATTGCTTGGCAGACATTGCTTTACTTCTTAAATCTTTCAAAGACTTAATAATAATTAAGTCTTTATTAAATCATGGTTGCATTTCATACAGAAGAAACCTCTGAGACTATTTAGCAGAGTTCAAAAGATTATTCTAGTGAAAAGTCCAATATTTAAAAGTGATGCTATCCACACTGCCTTCTTCCAGGGAAGTCACAGCTTTGCCTCTCATTTACCCAGTGGGGCAGGAGTGGTAAAATAGTCAGTGTGTTTGTTTTAGAAGCATAATCAAGCTAATTGATTCTCTTCATATAATGCAATTTGTCACAGGCCCATTCCTAGAACTTAGTCTTCTAACTTAAAGTTCAGTGGGTTTTCCACCAGACACTGCTAACTGTGGTTTGCACATTTATATAGAACAATTCTAAGAAAAAACTTCTTGGAGCACTGAACTATTTATCCTTGTCCACTGTCATTATCTAAATACTTGAGCCCCACTTGCCTCTCCTGCTGCCTTTCCTCCTCTCATCTGGGTTTAAGATTTCCCCTTTGAAACTTAAATTCACTCCACTCCACTCTGGAAATGAAACTTTGCTTCTTTGCGTTCTCTTTTTCTATATATTAAGGGAACTAATACCTTCCCCAATGAGCTATGCTTACATCAAAGGGAAGCTGGACCCTTTTATTTGACAGTAGACTTCAGCATCACATCATGAGTTTCTGTCTGCAAGAGTGAGAAAGACACTATCATCTTAAATTCTCTAGCTTTTAAAGGAAAGCAAATAAACAAAAAAACCTATAGTGTCCAAGCCCATTGCCTTGCAAAATGATAGGACCAAGGACTTACTAAACATTAACCTGGAATTCCATAATTGTAACATGCACTGCATTGCTGACTTCAAAATAAGAGGTCGTCTTGATCCTACTCAACAAATAAATGTCTGAAAAATGAACATCTCCTTAGTAAGTCATTACAACTGGCTCCATAAGCAAAAATGTTTTTTATAGTTCTCTTATGGTTTAAGATCCCAGGCCAGTAAGATTTGCTGACCAGAACTTTGTAACTTTCTGTTGCACTGATGCATTCACTTTTTTTTTCCCCACAAATGGTGGAACCTCCTTGCAGCCACATAATAACTACAAAGTCTTGCACCACCTATTCGTCGAGAAGGCAAGATGAGTGACACTCCATCACAGATTGTGCCCAAGGCCCTGCCGAGCAACCTACACCCCACAATCTACCTGTACACAGGCTGAAAGAATGACCAATAATAGCCTCTAGCTCATTATATTACTAAAAGCCCTACTCTGGGAGGAACTTACATGCCATTTTTGATCATGGAATGTATGTACTAGCATAATTCTCACTGCGGATTGTATACCCTGCACTCCACCCCAAACATGTAATGATGGTCACTCACTTCATGCATTATTCATTTCACCTCCAGAAAAACCCCTGACCTTGTTGGCTGGGGAGGCAGATTTGAGCCAGTCCATATCTCATCTCCTTGGTCCAGCGTATTCAGTACATTATTTTCTTTGTGGCTATTGTGAACGGTATTGAGTCTCTGATTTCACTCTCAGCTTGGCCATTATTCATATACATAAATACTACCAATTTGTGTACATTGACTTTGTAACCAGAGAATTTGCTGACTTTATTTTTTTCTATTTTTAAAACTTCAGAATATTACAGGGGTATAAATGTTTTGGTTATATGGATTGCTTTTCTACTGCCTGAGTCAAAGTTATAAATGTGCCCATCACCCAGATAGTGGGTGATGGACATTATACCCATGAGGGTGATTTCAACCATCACCACCTTCCCCCTCCCACGTGCATGATTTCCACTGAGTTTTACTTCCATCTGTGCACATAAGCGCTGTTCAGTTAGTTCCAATTTAATAGTACATGTGGTATTTGTTTTTTTATTCTTGTGATACTTCACTTAGGAGAGTGGTCTCTAATTCTATGCAGATTGTTACAAAAGGTATTAATACATTTTTTATGGGTGAGTGGTGCTCCATGGTGTGCAAATACCACATTTTATTAATCCATTCATGAACTGACAGGTACCAGAGTTGACTCCTCATCTTTATGGTTATGAATTTTGCTGCAGTAAACATTCTATTGTGTCTTTTTGAAAAAATGACTTTGATAGACCTCTTACTAGATTAACCAGAAGTAGAAAAGAAAGGAACAAAATAAGCTCA
>NW_012153062.1:3745664-3782649 GCF_000956105.1 Propithecus coquereli
AAATTACAGAAGCTATATATAAAACAAATAGCAGAAAGGCAGACATAAATTCTTATTAGTAATTATGTTAAACATAAATGAATTAAACATTCCAATTAAAAACAGGGATTTGTAAAATAGATTTTTTAAAAAAGTTGATCCAACTATATTGTATCTATAAAACCTACATTTTAGTTTCAAAGACATCAAAGATTAAACATAAAATGATTAATAAAGATATATCATGCAAATAGAAAATTAAGAATGCTAGTATAGCTATATGAATAACAGAAAAAGCATACTTTAAAATAAGATATCTTACCAGGGATAAAGATAGATATTTCTTAAGGATAAAAGGATCATTTCATCAGGAAAATAAAGCAAGCCTACATTTATAAGCAGCAAATAACAAAATTTCAAAATATATGAAGTCACAGTCTGACATGTAAGGAGCTTAGAAGTAGCCACTTCATTCTACCAACAAGTAAAAAGCTAACAAGCTGAAAAATCAACAGCTCTTCTTAGATCCACCAGAGAAGGCAAATCATAGGGCAAACTGATGCCTCCCCAAATTGGAGACACAGAGAAGCATATATAGAGAATCACAGTTTACCAGAGCCAGAAATTCACAAGCAGAAACCTCCATGGAAACCATTAGTGGGGTAAGAAAACCTGGGCTGTAATTGATGAATTGCTGGAGGCTCAATGTGGACAAGACTGACAAGTAAAAATCCCTGGTGACCTAGTCATGAAGGTAGGGATGGGGCACACACTGCTGTGAGTTTTACCCCCAGCAGCCTTACGAGGGTCTCACAGTAAAGACCAGAGAAAAAAATCCCCTTGGGCTTCTGGCAGTGGGACGGGGGAAAGTAACCACTTTGCAATATGCCAGAGCATTCTGTTTGTTATACCTAATAAAGCCCATCCTCAGAGAAGGTATTTCACCAGCACATAACTGATTTGGGGTTTTATCAGATCCTAACTAGACTGGAGGAAGGGAAATATTCCACTCCAACCCCTTATAGCTGTCCTATATCACTTAAGGGGTGGGGAAAAAAAACTGAGAAAAATTTGTGGAGTTCATAGCTCAGGGACACAGGTTCATGAGGCAACTGAGACCTGCTCAAGACCTACAGAAGACTTCCCCTCACCCACACCTTATCACTACATCACTAAAGGTCTCTTTGCCTATTTATTCCTTTCACTCAGTGCATCATGTCTGCCTTTCAACAAAAAATTATGAGGAATATTAGAAGGCCATAAAACAAAATTTGAAGACACAGGGCAAGCATCAGAACCAGAATCAGATATGGCAGAGATGTTATCAGACTGTGAAATTAATCAATTATGATTTATATGCTATGGGTTCTAATGGATAAAATAGACAATATGTAAGAACAAATGAACAATGTAAGCAGAGACATGGAAATTCTAAGAAACAATCCAAAAGATATGCTAGAGATCAAAAATACTGTAACAGAAATGAAGATTGCCTTTGATGGGCTAATTAGTAGATTGGACATGGCTGAGGAAAGAATCTCTGAACTTGAAGATATATCAATAGAAACTTCCCATACTGAAATGCAAAGAGCAAAAAGGCTGAAAAAAAGAACAATACCCCAGAACTGCTAAAGGTACAGCATATGTGTAATAAGAATACCAGAAGGAAAAGAAAGAAAGAAAGAGAGGAAGAAAGGAAGGAAGGAAGGAAGGAAGGAAGGAAGGAAGGAAGGAAGGAAGGAAGGAAGGAAGAAAGGAAGGAAGGAAGAAACAGAAAAAATATTTGAAGAAATAATGACTGAGAATTACCCCCAATTACTGGCAGACACCAAACCACAGATCCAGGAAGCTCAGAAAATACCAAGTAGGAAAAATGTGTGAAAAACTATATCAAGGCATGTGTATATTCAAACTCAAGAAAATGAAAAAGAAATAAAAAATCCTTAAAAAACCCGGAGCGGGGGGGAGACTTTACCTGTAGAGGAGCAAAGACAAGAATTACATCTGACTTCCGCTCAGAAACCATGCAAGCAGGAAGAGAGTGAAGTGAGATATTTGGTTTTGAGAGAAAAACCCACCAACCTAAAGTTCTGTACCCTTTAAAATTATCCTTAAAAATTGAAGAAGAAATAAAGACTTTCTTGGACAAAATTTGAAGGAATGCTGCCAGTAGATATGCCTTGCAAGAAATGTTAAGAGAAGTCTTCGGAGAGAAAGAAAATAATACAGGTCAGGAATTCAGATCTACGTAAAGAAAGGAAGGGTATCAGAAAAGAAAGGGAAAATAAATTTTTTTTTTGCTATTCTTAATTGAACAGATAATTTGTTCAAAATAAAAATGTGTTCAATTGTGTATGCACTTTTTTTGTGTGTGTGTATATGTTTATATATGCTTATGTCTAAGTGAAATGAATGCAGCAATGACAAGAGACAGGAGGTAAGAATTAGGAATAGTCCTTATTAACAGGTACTTGCATTACCTGTGAAGCAGGAAAGTATTATTTGAAAGTGGGCTTGGATTAGTTATAAATGTAAAACAGAAAGTATAAATAATATGGCATTCTGGAAAAGGCAAAACTATGGAGACAGTAAAAAAGACCAGTGATTACCAGGGGTTAGGAGAAGGAAGGGATAAATAAGCAGAGTATAGAATATTTTTAGGACAGTGAAACTATTCTCCATGATAGTAAAATGGCAGACACATGCCGTTATACATTGTCAAAATCCACAGAATGTATAACACCCAGAGTGAATCCTAATATATACTATGGACTTTGGGTAATAATGATGTGTCACTGTAGGTTTGATTATAATACAGGTATGTGCCACTCTGGTGGTGGATGTTGAGACTGGGGATGGGCATGGGGGGATGTTGAGGGTATGAAGGAGTAGAAGGGTATCTGGGAACCCTCTGTACTTTCCATTCAATTTTGACATGAACCTAAAGTCATATATATATATGTGTGTGTGTGTGTGTGTGTGTGTGTGTGTGTGTGTGTGTGTGTATTTGACTTCCACATATCTTTGTGTGTGTGTATATATACGCACATAAAATTGTCAAAAATAAAATGAGAAATTAAAAAATTAACAGTCATGGTTTAAGATTTCAAAACTTTCTGTCAGTTATTGACATAAAAAGTAGACAGAAAATCATTAAGGACATAAATGACATAATGAGCACTTTAAACCAACTTAACTGACATAAATAGAGCACTCCACCCAACAATAACAAGTATACATGGATAATTCATCAAGATAAATCATATATTGCATACCAAAATAAGTTCTAACACATTGAAAACAGTAAAGTCCTTCAGAGTGTTTTCTGATCACAGGGAATTAAATTACAAATCAACAACAGGAAAATAGGCAGGGAAAAACCACGCATATTTGAAAATTAAGAAACATACTTCTAAACAATTAGTGAGTCAAAAAAGAAATCATAAAAGAAAAGATAAAATATTTTGGACTGAATTAAAATGAGAATATATCAAAATTTGTGGATGCATCTAAAGTCATGCTTAGAGGGAAATTGTGAGCTTCAAACATTTACAGTAGAATAAAAGTAAGGTTCAAAATCAATAATTTAGGGTTCCATCTTCAGAAGTTATGGAACAAAAAAATCAAATTAAATAGAAAGGAAGAAAATAATGGAGATAACAGTAGGAATAAATTAAATGAAAAACAAACAATGAAAAAAATTAATGAAATCAAAAGTTGGTACTTTGGAAGGGTCCATAAAATGATAATCCTCTAGCTAGACTGAATGGGAAAAAAGAAAAACTCAAATTGCTAATTGCATTAGTCATGTCAGGCTACCATAACAAGATATCATAGACTGGTTGGCTTAAACAACAGAAATTTATCTCTCACAGTTCTAGAGCCTGGGAAGTCAAAGATTAAAGTGCCAGCTGATTTGGTTCCCTGGTGAAGTCTCTATTCCTGGCTTGCAGATGGCAGAGAGAGAGTGTAAACAAGCTCTGTGGTGTCTCTTCCTATTAGGAACGAAATGGCAGTTGACAGAAGCAAATGGAAAAACATATCATGCTCATGGATCGTTAGAATCAACATTGTGAAAATGTCCATACTACCCAAAGTGATTTAAGATTCAATACAATCCCCATCAAAATACCAATGTCATATTTCATGGGTCTAGAAAAAATAATTCTATGGTTCATTTAGAACCAGAAAACAATCCAAATAGCCAAAGCAACTTAAGCAAAAAGAATTAATTTTAAGAATATATATGTAGGACCTGCATGTTGAAAACGACAAAACACTGCTGAGAGAAATTAACAAAGAATTAAATAAATGGAACAATATACTATGTTAGTGAATTAAAGGACTCAATATTGTTGACATTGTTGACATGTCAGTTCTCCCCACATTTGACCACAGTTTTACAGTTTCGAAGCAATTGGAATCAAAATCTTAGCAGGTTTTTTTTGTGTGTATGTGTAAACCAACAAACTGATCATAAAATTTATATAGCAACTCAAAGAATGAGGAATAGCCAAAATGATTTTGAAAAAGGGAAAAGTTGAAAGAATTGTTTTGCTTTATTTCAAGAGTTACTACAAATCTATAATTATGTCAATGTGATATGATATTTGCCTAAGGATACACATATGTATCAATAGGATAGTAAGCAGCAGTCATGCCCAAGAGAACTTTCTGTGATAAAACAAATATTCTATTTTTATGCTGCTCAATGAAGCAGTCATTAGTCACATGTGACTATTGAGCACTTTACATGTGGCTCTTAGGACTAAGGAACTTAGGAGGAGATGGAAGTAAGGGAGCCAACAAAGAATGACAAAGCACTCAGGAACAGCCACAGCAGGGACTTATTATCATCTCTAGGGGTAAAAGGGAAAACCTGAGGAGCACAGCCTCACGGGGCAGCAATAGAGGATGGGGCCGTGGTTCGGAAAAGAGAAGCAAAGGGAACATGAGATCTCCTCCCTTCTTCTGATCTTCCAATGCCTTTCACAAGCCAAACCCTAGAAAGGCAACTGGTGCAATCAGCAGAGGTCAGCTTGCCAGGGCACTGAGGAAAGAACAGAGCATGTGCAAGGGACACAGGGCACAAGAGTGTAGAATCATCAGCCCAGATGCCACTCTGTAAAAACACAAAAATAGCAAAGCAAAGCAAAAAAAACCAAAACAAAACAAAAAAAGAAAAACCAGAAATCTTTCTCGCACATGCTCTTTCTCTCTCATCTATTAATGTTTTTATGAACCTGGTGAAATGAGTAGAAAAACATGAGATTATTAATAGTGACTTAAAAAAGAAACATCAGAATTTAAGAGAATTGGGGAGGGAAGTATCTTAACTTTTTATTCGTATCATTTGTTTCAATGTGCATATATATCAGTTTTGTATTTTATAAATATACGCTGAGATAATTAGGCATTATACAAATTACTAATGGAAAAACATGCATGTAAAGTTAAATTTCATAAGAACTATAAATGTTCATTATTGTAGTTAAATTAAACTGACAATAAAACTGTCTCAAATAGAGCAGACATGCTGTAGACTAACAAATCGCATCATATCAAGTTAATTTTGATGGAAAAAAAAACCCAAGATAAAAATACTTTTTTAAAAAAATTGATAACTATTATAAAGAAGCAAGACAAGTCAGAACCACAACAATAGACATTTATAGTTCTGGTGAAATTTAACTTTACATGCGTGTTTTTCCATTGGTAAACCTAGGCAGGGCTGGCCAGAGTTGATGTGCCAGTATTCTTAAGAATTATGGTTACTATCTTTGAAATTGGCACATTTAAAATTCATAGGTATAGAAGCATGTGAGTGAGTGTGGGTGTCTGTATGTGTATATACCTGCATGTATGTGTGTAATATACATACATATTTTTATATAAAATTTTATATTTTTATATAAAAATGAAGAAAGAAATTCTTCTATTAAATCCTGATTCCTCTCTCTGGACATTTTTCTCCACTATTCTCAATAGTTCCTGGCTCTAACATCTTCCTTGTCTATTATTCTCTTTGGTTATATCTCAAGTGAGGTTGGGAGTGTGCCCTCTCTGAGGACAGAATAGCTTGTATGACCCGCTTTCTGCTGGAGCAAGCTTGGGAGCCAGAAGGAAGTTTGTTTTAGTCTAGGCTTGTGAGTATATTCTTTGAATTTAATTTAATCACAAACTTAGTAATTTTCTCATCTATTTGCTTTCAGTCAATTTCATATGTCAGTAAGCATACTCAAAGTTTGTTCTTAGACACAATTCTTGAGACAAATTGATTTATTTTCTTCTAGTTTCCTTGCCCCTCTCTTTTAGTATTACGATGAATGCCTTTAGGCCATCTGAAATAAAAGGTGGAAAGATCACATTCTTTATCTGATCTCTTTTGTAGGGCTAAATCTCTTTGTTCTCTAAGAAGTTTTACTGAGCCTTTGATGCTCAAAGTGTTTTTCAAACTTATCTCTTACTCTCTGAGGTCTAGGAACAATTCACCTTTTCCAAGCTTTGGAACCTCTAAATGTATAGTGTCTCTGTTTCTTCTCATTTCTGCCTATAAACTGGTTAATTCTTTTTTGAATTAGTCTCTTTATTTTAATACTTCATCAAAGGTAGCCAAAAATGGCCAATATAAATAGCCTTAGATTATATCCAATTACTTCCTCTAGAGCAGTGGTTCTCAGCTGGGAGCAATTTCATTCTTCGGCGGACATTTGGCAATGTCTTGGAGACATTTTTGATTGTCATGATTAGGAAAGTATGACTGGTATCTAGTGGATAGAAACCAGGGATGCTGCTCAACATCCCACAATGAACAGGACAGCCCCTACAACGAAGAATTATCTGGTCCAAAATGTCAATTGTGCTTTTGTTGAAAAACCCTAATCCGGAGATGCAGGCTCAGGAGGTACAGGTTGTGTATCTCTTATGTGAAATGTGTGGAACCAGAAGTGTTTTGCATTTTGAATTTTTTTCAGATTTTGGAATATTTGTATGTACATAATGACATATCTTGGGGATGGTACCCAAGTCAAGCATGTAATTCATTTATGTTTCATATATGCCTTATGCACATAGCCTGAAGGTAATTTTATACTATATTTTTAATAAGTTTTGCATGAAACAAAGTTTTGACTGCATTTTGATGGCAACCCTTCACATGAGGTGAAGTGTTGAATTTTTCACAAGTAGTGTCATGTCGATGCTCAAAAAGTTTTGGATTTTGGATTTTTGGATTAGGGATGCACAACCTGTACATGGTCTGTCTTCCAACTTATGGATAATAGTAGTAGGAAATGTTTAGCTATTTCATAACATGAGTTGGCATCTTTCCAACTTTTTCCAACTTTTGTTGCTGCCTAGTGCTAAGTTAACATCATAAGTCTTAGGACTTTTGCTACATTAATACCTCACTTCAAGGTAACAATTTATGTGTCCAGGATAGTCCAAAAGGTGTAAAAAAATTTCAAAAATTCACTCATTTACCATGATACACATTAACATAAGAGTATAATGCAGCTGTTTGTGGACATTTCTTTCAAGGCATGACTCAAAGACTGAAATTTTTTACCTTCCTCAGTATTTCAGTGCCCTCTACAGCTGCAGTCTCCAATCCCTGGGCTGCACACTGGTACCGGTCCCTGGCCTGTTAGCAACCAGGCCACAGGAGGTGAGCGGCGGGTGAGCAAGCAAAGCTCCATCTGTACTTACAGCCGCTCCCCATCACTCACATCACTACATAAGCTCCGCCTCCTGTCAGATCAGCTATGGCATTAGATTCTCACAGGAGCATGAACCCCACTGTAAACTGCACATGCGAAGGATCTGTGAGAATCTAATGCCTGATGATCTGAGGTGGAGCTGAGGCAGTGATGCTAGTGCTGGGGAGTGGCTGCAAATATAGATTATCATTAGCAGAGAGGTTTAACTGTGCAATAAATGTAATGTGCTTGAATCATCCTGAAACTATCCCCACCACCATCCCAGTCCACAGAAAAATTGTCTTCCATGAAACCCCAACTATTGCCAAAAATGCTGGAGACCACTGCTCTACAGGGAAGGCAGATGAGGGAAAAAGTGAAGGAGAACATGAGAGGATTTTTAGACCTTAAATGGCACATACTAAGATTTTCATTTACTTTCTTTGACCTGCCACACAGCCTATCCTTGTTTTGTTTCTGATATTAATAGAACTGTCTCTTGTTTTAAGCTCTTTGACTTTTTAAAAAGAAATTACGTTTTCTTTATTTCAGAGGTATCGAAACTTTCGAGACAAAATATCCCTTAACCAAAGAAGAAAATAAAATTGCCCATTCTTACATGATTATTGTCAAATTTTGCATGTGACTCTTCCTATATTTTCATTCTTATAATCTTAGTATAGTATTTTTTAAAATATGTTAATACCTTCAATCACCGTTCTGTGAGTTGTATCTCTTTAGGTGACTCTGATTATCTCTACTCTGATTCATTTGTAGATTTAAAAACTGAATATTTAGAAGACAGATACTCATAATTTCTGAGTTCTAGTGATCAAGTATCTTTTCCATGTAGTCTTTATTACAGCAAAATTATTTTTTCCCTACTGATTAGGATGAGGTGGGTACAAGGGTTTATGAATTCCCACACCTGGAAAGAAGCCAGAGCTATCATGAAAATACTTTGCCCAATTCACCAGACAATTCATTGTCGCATCTGTTAATGGTGAAGTGTCAAGGTTTCTAGTGGTGGGGACTGTAAAGAACCTGCAAAATCATCCCATGAGAGAACGAGCCAGCAGGTGGATGTCTGCCGCTCAGAGGGCATTGGTCGGGAAAGGGAGACAGTGACAGCATCAGTGACTTAAACAGACCACTTTCTCCTTCACATTTGCTTATTCAATAAATTTGGTTTTAGCATCATATGTGCCAGGCACCTCTCTAAAATCTGAGGATACATCAGTGAGCAAAACAGATAAAGATACTTCCCTTCTTGGAGCTTATCTTCTAATGGGAGTAAAACAGACAATAAATATAGCAAAAAGGCAAGTTATACAGAATGTGAAAAGACGGATTTAGCAAACAGGAAATTAACAATGATCTTGACTGGAACAAACAGGCAGTTTTTGCTAGATGAAAACATGGCAGCAGAGAACAAACTCTTTTCAAGAGTAACTCTGAAAAGAGGGGAGATGGGAGTCATGATGTCAGCGGCAGTCTTCTTTTAATATACTTCTTTAAAATAAGAGACTATTTTTGTTTATATACTAATGGAAAAGAGTTTGATTATACAGAAGAAAATAGGTCAATTAGTGGAATGTGAGTCCACAAGAAGTGAGAAGGGCTGCAGAATTCATGTCAGAAAGTTAAACTGTCTTTCACTCGGGGTTTACAATGAAGCAAGGATTTCTATACTAGTCACTTCCCAAATATTACATGTATATTTTTTAATCCGCAAGTATACTCTATTAAATGACACCATGGGGACAATAGTTTCTGAATTAAATATTCAGAAGGATTATTCGTGAGGATTTCAGGATGTTTTAATTTTCAAATTGTTTCTCAAAAGTTCAGAAGTTCACTTCCTTCTTGGTTTTATTTTTTATTTATTTATTTTTTTGCATCTTAATATGACTAACTTTAAAATGATAGCAAGCGAGAATAAAAATTTAAACAACCCATCTGAATATCTTTTTGAATCTTGAGCATATGGTTTATCTGATCCTGCTTTTAGAAATCCAGCCCGCTGTTAAGCCTTTGTATACGCTCGCACTACCTCATTTTCTTTTCTTTGCAAATGGCACTGATCATGTGAAAGGAAAATAGCAAAGGTTATCCCACTCTGCAAATAAGGTAACTCATCTAATTCTAATAACTATGGTCTAATCTTGGCTCTTCCAATAATACTAAAGTAATTGGAAACCACACCATGAACAAGTCTAAAAGCATCAAAGTGACATAAAACTAATTAATCACTATCAATTTAATATGTGCCCTATCCGTTCAAGCAGCTCACTCCTCTTGACTTTATGGCTGATATTCACTCAGCTCACTGTGCACATCAATTCTCCAGAAAACAGAGTTCTGTCTCTCCTCCACTTACAAAAGTAGTTTAATATTGTGAACTCCTTCTATCATAATTTGACAGGTCAATCCCATCATCTTTCAGAGACCACCTCCTCCTCAAACAAGTGCATGAATCAGAGCTGTGAATTTGCATAGCAGAGTTTTGAAGGAATTTCTGGGCTGCATTTCTTTTCTAAAATTGTTCATCTTCTCTCAAGATCACATTGGGACCTCTTTAATGGCATTTCTGTTTCTCATGAAGCACCAAAGGTGAATGATAATTTTTCCTTTTATTTGTGTGTTGTGGGTGGTATTATGTATAAAAATTTAGCTAATCTATTTGTAATACAGGACCTGTCCATCATCCTTAATGCTAATTTTTTTTAATTTCACACACAGTTAAGTGAATTAATTTTCTTTCTATATTGAACTTAAAAACTTTAGACTTCTTTTTAGTGTTTAAGTAAATAAACCCACTATGTGATTTTAGGCAAATTGCTTAAATGTTCAAAGCAGCTATTTCTTTATCTATTACAAGAGAAAAACAATCCATTTACCTCATGTAGTAAAGTGCCTGAAGTGTTTGGTAAATGTTATCTATTATTCTTATTACTCAGGTATAAGACCTGAAATGTGTCACCAAGCACACCTGACCTACTCTGCTGGAGAAAACAATAAGAAGGATCTAGACCAGATGCTCCAGGGTCATTGTAGCTGCAATAAGGCAGTATGGGCTATGGGAGGGGCTGACAATTACAGCAGAGGAAAATTTTAAAGTACAATGATAGAGCTTTTCATGAAGGGGATCACCCAGGTCATGAAATACCATAAATCACATCAGCAGAGTAAGCATGATGCTTCAGGGTCATTCTCTCTTTTGGCATGTGCACTACTCTTAGAAAAGAAGAACTCTTCATGACATTTGCACATTTATATAATATTGAGCTTATTTTCCCAGCCAGATCTTCTCTGCATGAAGATTTTGAAATGCATACCTGTCTTGAAAGTGGCAACTCGAGGACTCCCACCTTAAAATGTCTAGGACTCTGACAATTTCCATTGTAATCAGTATATGATGACAAGTTTTCATTGAAGTTTTACAGTGACCCTGAGCAGGACAGCAGGTTTTATTTTTCTCCCTCTGTTTTAAAAATATAATATTTATTAAAAATACAAGGTAAAAATCTGAGACAATCCTTTTACCATTGTTTTTAAAACATATGGTAAAAATAGTGCTATCTCATTGTCGATATGCCCAAGCAATCACTATTTTTCAGTTATTATGTCCAAAGCTGGTGGGATGATGGAAGATTAGGTTATTCTTCAAAAATATTCACACTCCATGAGTGGATTTATTTCTCCACCCCCTTGATTCTGAACTTGGTTGTAGGACTTGCTTTGGCTAGTGAGATATTAGTAGACATGATGCAAACAGAGGCTTAGAAGGTGCTTATGGGGGACTCACTCTCTAGCACTGCACCCATCCCCTGGGAAGAATCTGCCTAGGAGTGACGGCTGGTCCCAGCAGGAGGAGGAGAGACAGGTAGGGCACAGCAGAGCTCCTCAGATAGCCCAGACTAATCAGCTATCTACAGATACCCAAGAATAAGTGATTATTGTTTTAATCCACTGAGTTTTGATGCTGCACTTTTTGGCATACAGCAGTAGTTGACTTAATAGTCAGAACATGTCACATTGTACCATGTAGCATAATTCGTGCTTGTTTCCATACTTAATTTATTGAACATTTAGTTAAGCTTAATCAGTATAGCAAAGGACCATCATAAGAAGTTATAAAAAATGTAGCAAATAAAAGAGAAATATATGAAAAATCAGCTCAATGGCTCCCATTTCCTTTTCCTATTATATAACTCCTGTTTAAGACATTATTAAAAATAAATCACAGGCCGGGCGCAGTGGCTCACGCCTGTATTCCTAGCACTCTGGGAGGCCGAGGCGGGTGGATCGCTCAAGGTCAGGAGTTCGAGACCAGCCTGAGCAAGAGTGAGACCCCGTCTCTACTAAAAAAATAGAAAGAAATGATCTGGACAACTAAAAAAATATATATAAAAAATTAGCCGGGCATGGTGGCGCATGCCTGTAGTCCCAGCTACTCGGGAGGCTGAGGCAAAAGGATCGCTTGAGCCCAGGACTTTGAGGTTGCTGTGAGCTAGGCTGACGCCACGGCACTCTAGCCCAGGCAACAGAGCAAGATTCTGTCTCAAAAAAATAAAAAATAAAAAATAAATCACACGGCCGTGATTGTGTTTAGCACTTTCTTTGGCAGATGCTATTGGTACTATGTTCCAGTGCCCACTCCATCTCCCAAGTCCATTTCAGTACTGTTCTAGGGGTGTCCATGAGACCCAGTTCTGGCCAATAAAATGCAAAAACAGAAATATCTGTGTAGGGCTTCCAGGATCACTTTTATAAATACAAAGACTCTGGTACCATACCCCTTCAGCTATCCCCATCCTTCCTAGAATGCAATATAAATATCATCATGATATAAAAAGTACAGAGCCATTTTTGTGACCCTGAGTTGGCACATGAGAAAAAGACTAAGAGACATACAGAAACAGTGAATTTACCATTACTGAGCTTCTGACCCAGTGCTGCCAATACCCTGTTTTGCATGCTTCTGGTTATATGTCAAAAATAACCTCCTCCTTAAATCAGTACTGGTTAGGGCCCTATTACCTGCAGTATTGGTAGGTCTCTCAACTGCATTTTATAGCAAGCAAAAAAAGAAAGTCAAGATATAACATAGCATGGAGTCCCCATGTTAAGCTTATTAATCTAGTTATTCTCTGCAACAAAAATCATTATATAATATCTATCACTATTAAATTTCTCACCATCTTTATTACCTGAAAATAAAGGCATTAATACTTGAATTAAATGGATTAATTTCCAAGTTTTTATTGTATTCAAAGAAACAAAAGGTGCTTTAAGATCAAGGTCTATGCCCTCCATGAATGAACAAAAGAAATGTGATTAAAGACAAAATGATTTTGAAAAGGTTATCCATATATGAAAAATTCAAAACATCAATATGAAATAGTCAGTAAAATTTAGGTGTACTGTAAGATACAATTAACTTGTCTTCAGAGTATTACAGGTTCTCCTGTAAGCCTAATTGCGTGCTCCTTCCATGGCTTTCTTGTATTCACAGCAAAGATTAGGAAATCATTAGCTTAGCCATTAATTGGTAAAGATTTCTTTCCACCAGTGAATTTTCATTGAATATTAACACATGATTAACCCCACCTCACATAGCAAGAGAAATGATGTGAAACCATGTGAAACCCTGGAAATATTCTGTGTCTATTGAAACCTACTAAATAATTCCAGATCATGGATCCTATGCCTTTGTTCAAATATGAAAATTATGTCCTTCCACTTCATGACAGAAACATGAAAGATGCAATTGTAGGGTTTATAAACTTCACTCCAGGAATAGGTCAGTAAAAAAAAAGCAACTTGATCCTTGATTTCTTTTCTCTAAGTCCTTGAAACAGCTGAGAATTTAAGTCACATATGTCATGTGTGGTTGATTGACACCATAAGGTTTTCATCTAAATTTGAAACCTAAATCTGGATATATATGAAAATATTTATGGCATTTAGTCAGGAGACTTGAATTCTGATAGAGAGAAACTAGAATATATGATGTGACTAGGTCATTACCAAACAAGTTACTTCTGAAATTAGTTGGAATCAATAATACCAAAAAAGGACAGTAAAACCAATTTCAGCTTTACTTCTGTTGTGAAATAAAATCAAAATCATCAAAATGAAAGCTCTTTCCATCAGAAATGTAATTTGCTATCTATGCTAGATATACAGGAGGAGTAGACAGCAGCTAAAATAGACAGATAAAGCCCAATGAAGGCGCTGAAGGCAAAAGGAAACCAGTGATAGAAACAGAATGCAGGACAGCAGGCAGCCCAGCCAGCACCGTGAAAATGTGAATATGCACATTCAGTAACCAACCTCCAGTCACCCAGGCCCGCTGAACAGGATGCTTTCTCTTCATTAATCTGCTAGAAAAGGGAATGTTTACTTCTCTCATGTCGGAGAGATATGGGCTCAGTACCTAGCCAAAGAAGTCATTTCTTTTCCTTTAAAGAGGGGAGGATTGGATAACGGTGAAGAAAGGGGAGGGAAGAGAGGTACTCTAGTTCTCATTCTTACTTGAGCTGCTTCCCAAATGGCAGTCAGATAACAAGTGGGAAAAAAATGCAAGAACTTATTTTGTCTGGAATCTGTGCCTTTACTAAATCCCACAGTGGTAAAAACACCAAGGCAAGGGAAGGTGATACTGGTGTTGATAACAGGAATAGAGAATTACCCAGGACTTTTTTTATTGATTGTGGAAAGCTGTTACTATTGCATTCCTAAAACATGGTCTCTCCATGACCTCCCTTTCTGTGGATTCACACCCTCAAGGACATTGGTTCAAAAGATCCTACTCTCCTTCTCCCCAGTCGTAGTAGCTGTATATTGAAGCTCTACTTTAAAATCACAGCTTTCAACTGCCATTCAGGATTAATTCTCAAGGGGAAGGTAGTCAGAAGAAGAAAAACAGGGAATTGCAGTATAGCTCTCCTTTCCTTTCTGCTTTCCTTTCAATCTGAGCTTGTCGAATGAAGAAAAAAGCCACAGGCTCAAGGAGTGTATAGTCAGGCAGACCAGAATCTCCACAAGGAGACATGTCTCTAAGGGCCAGTATGATGTGGGCACTGAACACCTCTATTCAGTTTTACCTTTCTCCCCATCATTAGCTGCCCAAATTCTAGATGACCAAACTCTCTGCTTTTCCTGGAAATCCACTTGATCCCTTCTGTTTTGGTACTTACTTGTCCCTAAGCAGCCCCACCTCTCTTGCTCTCCACCCTGACGCACTATAGTTCCAGTCCCATGACAAGACCCAGCACCCTTTCCTCCCAGAAAACTTCTAGCCCAGGCCAACTTCGGTGCTCCCTTCTTTCTTCTTCTTTAGTATCTTTAGCATGCATCCATTAGAGCAACTTTGCAGGTTGGTTTACTAGGCTTTTTGAAAGATCATAAGCAACTTAAAAATAAAAACTTTATCTTGTTTGTTTTTTCTTCCAGAACAACATGCACATAATAGGTGCCCCAAAACATCTATTTTTCAGTAGACTAGGAGCTGCTTTTTCCTCTTTTTACGTTATACAGGATATCAGTTCCTTTTTGGATGGAAAAAAAAAATGCTTGTTGATTAAATTCAATTGAAAGAGCTCATTCTTCGTCCTTGACATTAGTTCTTCACTGGTGTTAAGATTATAGGAACAGATTTTTGATGACAGTTCAGTATAATTTTCCAGATGATGGGTTGTTGGGGACAGACTCTGACTTATCTATTTGTTTTTTTGTATTTAAATTGTATTTTTCCTCAGTAAAAGAGCTGTGGGTTGGGCTCAGGAATGTAACTAAAATCCTGTTCCTACGGAAGAAGAAGAAGGCTAAGAAAGTTTCCAAGTGAAGAAGGGACAGAGCAGTGTCCAGGCACCACAGGGGGTGGCCCTGTGATTTCTCAGAGGTGTTGCTGATGTCATCAGCTATCCTTTTGCAAAGGCGAGTCTAGAGCAGTGGATCTGACTGCCCAGAGAGGACATCCTGAAAATGGCCTTGCTTCAACCTGGGTTCATTCAAATCAGTCAGTTCTCAGTCTCCTAGATACTGAGCCCCTGGGGAAAACTGAGGCAGCTTGGTAGCCTCCCCTTGGGGAAACTGAGGCAGCTTGGTAGCCATCTGACTATTTCTTACTTCCTTCTTACCAGGAAGTCCAGTAAGAGTCACTTGGATTTTGCCTCCACTAATGTTTCCCTGTTGCGAAAAACAAAAGGAAAAATGGAATCATGCCTCCATTTATATTCTACAATATCTTGCTGGAAAGGTACAATTCTCCCCTCACCCCTCTTTCCTCTCTCATTGAGTATCTGTTCTATTTCTTCATCTGGATCAAGAATTAGTACAGGAGAATGAGGATTTTCATTGAATCAAATGCATTAAGTTGAAACAACTAATATTAAGCCAATGCTTGGAGAAAACAATTTCAGGAAAAGCTGAGTATTTTCTGACCAAAAATCTTCATTATTATTGTTGAGAGCAATGCTATAGCTCCATTGAATGAGTACAGATTTTCCATAGGAAGAAGTTACTGAGAAGAAGTGGTCACTCTGGTGGCATCTGGCAGCAGTCCCCAGAATTTCCGTCCCCAAACAGAAACTAATGAAGATAGCTCTGCAGTAGGACGGGTTCGAAAGTCTTAGTTATAACTTTTCTCAGATCATCCAGCTCCAGTAGAAGTATAGGAAAAGCAGCACCTCTCCCTAATGGCATGGCTAACTGACACATTTTTTAGCTGAAATATATTGCTAACTAGCACTCAGCATCCCTCCTTCTTCCACCACCAACATGAGAACAATGACATACTTTCTGTTATATGAAGTAACGACCTAATAAATATTGATCTGAGTGTAAGTTACTGAAATGGGGTCGAAGTGGAGGGAAGAGCTTTCAATAAATAGCAACAGCGGTGCCCCCAAGCCCGTTACCCAAGTTCCTTGGTAGTTAACGCCTTAAAAATCCACATTATGATTTCACAGATTCCTTTCCTCCCGCGTGTCAGCAGAGCAGTGTGTGTGGGGGACAGATGGTCTCCCTGTACACAACCCATACTTAGTGCTGTGCCAAGCTTATGCTTCCTTCACTTTCTTCATGAAAACAGGCATGCTGAAAATATGTTTGCGGATGGCACAGAAATGCTGTGCACATTTTAGCCGTCATGTCAAAGCAGGAAAAATTCAGAGCCATAACAAGTAAAAACAAAAACCACTGAAAAGTATTTTTTCCTCTATCAAGCAGTAGTCATTTCCATGCCCAAACATGGCGAGTCACAAATGCATTGTGTTAAGAGCCATCCAAAGAAAAGAGGGGTGGTTGTTATGGGCATCGAGACAGAAAATCTTGGAACAGGATCAGGCATCTCACGCTGTAACAAAGGGTTGTCAATTCTTGTCAATTTCAGAAGGCAAAGCCTCTGCTTCCATGGTGAGGGAAGCAGTAAAGGAAAAAGAAAACGAGTTGGCTTATTAAATGTCACCTAGTTTTCCATGTCAGTGTCTGTACAGAAAATTATAATTTGCCTCCTTTTTGTTCTAATATTTTAAATCATGTGAAGTACAATCCCATTAGGCAGTTTAAGTCCATGGATTAAGGAAAAATTATAGTTAACTACTGCAAATATTAAAAATAATAATAGCCATTGAGCCCTCAAGCTATTATTTAGCTTGCCACACCACATCACTTCTAAGTCCACTTGTAGGCTACCTCCATGTATTTTGGATTATTTTGAAGTTAACAATGAGAGCCTTTGAAAAAATCATGCATCTATATTCTCACATTCCCACACAGTAAATGCTCACTCGTGCAGGAAGCATTGTGCAAGACGTTGTATCAGCAAAGTACACAAGGCGAGCTCCTTCTTACAGGTCATTCAATCCCACGGGTAACTAACCTATGATAATAGTTAGAGTGAAAGTGATTTTAGAAATCAATTGATTCACTTCCTCCCAAATATGAGAACTCCTCCCACAGAATCACAAGCAGCTGGCTGTTCACCTATGCCTTTATGCATAATGCTTCCAGCGACAGCCAACTCCCTACAAATTTCTATGCTTTACGAATACAGGTTATTTCATTACTTCAAGAAACAGCCACTCATCCCCTTCTGGGGCTGAAATTCTTTCTGAGCACTGCAAATCTAGAGAGGAATAATTTAGAAATCCCTGCCTTCAAGAAGCACACAGACTAGTGGGGCTTTTGACAAAAAATTTCAGTGCAACATGGTAATTACTGTAAGAGAGGGAGTCCTACTTTGTTAATTTTTCAGCATATCCTTTACTTTTTATTACTTTTGCCCAAGCTTGTCATTACATATTTGTTAGTATAATTATTAGCTTAGTTACTGTCTCCCCTGCTAACATCTAAGTTTCGTGAGAGAAAGGACTAAATTTTTTCTGTTCAACAATTATCTCCGGAGCCCAGAGAGTATCTGAAATACATAATAAATATTTGTTGAATAAATGTGAACAATTGATTAACTTAAGGAGGGCACTTTGCCAAGTTAAACACACGTGGGGTAATGATGTTTCAAGGGGACAAGTAGCATATTAAAGGCTGAAAATGAGAAGACAGAGCACTTTAAAGAGCCATGAATGTTTTGGCTTGGAGGGAACTTAGAGTAAGACATGAGGAAGCCAAGAAGTGAGGCTGGACAGGAAGAAGTCGAAGTGATGAAGAGCCTTTTATGTTCTGCTAAGCAGCCTGGATTTCTTTATTATTACAATGGAGATCTATTGGCAGATTTCAAGCAGGACAGTGGCATGGTCAGCTTACATTTTAGAGGGATGGGTCAGGCAAGACTGTGGGGACTGACTAGGACAAGGGTGACTAGAGGCTATGTAGTGCCCCCAGGAGAAGGATGTGAAGGTTAAGAGTAGTGGGCGGGTACAACAGGTAAGAATGATCCTACAAGAGAGGTGCAAGGATTCATCACCACCTCCCAGATTTCTGGCTGGGATGACTGGCGGAACCCAATTGTGGTATAAAATACTGTAGAAAAATAAATTTTTTTTCTGTTTCTTGGGGAGGATATTACTTTGAACTTCACTTTGAACATCTAGATGGATGGAAATTACATAGTTCTGAGTTTAATCGGAAGATTTCAGCTACAGATGGGGATCTGGGAGTGATCAATACAGAGATAATAATCAACACCCAAGCAGGAATGACTGCCCAATCAAAGCATGTATCAAATGAGAAAATAAGAGTGCCGAAAAATGAAACACAGCAAGAAGACAGTTACGAGGAACTAAGAAGGAGCAGCCTGAGAACTAAAGAAAACCAGAATCCTTCAGATTTCATGAAAGGAAAGGATTTCTGAAGACCGAAAGCAGGAGAGTGAGCAGGTACTGTGCCAATATGGCAGGGGGAAAAGACACAACCATACCTGAGAAGTCTTTACCATTGCATTTAGAATCTGGGTCGTAGATGATCTTGACAAGAGCCATTGAGAGGAGTGAGACAAGTGGAAGTCTGAAAGGTGCCTTTTATTTTAGGGCCAGCTCTAGTTAAATAAATATTTTCTATTTATTATTCTGAATCAAGTTTTCCCTTCGCATTGATGGTTAAGCGTCTGGGGAGGAAAGAAGTGCAAATTTTATGAGTTTCAATGAAAAACTATAGTAAATATTTTATTTTGTTTCAACAAATACTTACCAAGCATCTGCTATGTGTCAAATTCTGTGCTAGGTGTTAGAGATACAAAGATGAATAAGCCGTGATCCCTGTCCCCAAGGGGGATCAAAATATATTTAGGGAGACACAGAAATGCACACTTCAATATGGAAAGTGTCACAGTAAAGGAATGTATAGATGCTATCATAACACAAGATGAAATAGCTAGTTTTGCCTAAGTTCGTCAGAAATGGAGGTTACAGAGAAGAAAGGGCATTTTGACTGGGACCTGGAAGAACTGATAAGATAATGTGGGCATAGCTCCATTTAGTGAGGGGTATGTGTTTCTGAAAATAAATGACCTTCTGAATGATTAAGCAATATAAGCTGTGTTTATGGCATGGTCCCCAGTGGAACTTCCTACTAAGCACCATACACTAGACCAGCTGTGGAATTCTCAGGCCATGACACGTTGCAAGACACAGTTTTGTTCGCATGCTGTTCATACAGTAGCAGGTCAATCCACTCGGGCTACAGTGATTTATATGATGCCCTTCATAGAGTAAAAGCACTTCTTCCCATCCTTAACTGTTTGCTGGTCTTTGGTTTCTAATTCATTGACTATTACCTTGAATGTGCTGCTAAATATATAAAATTTTATGGTATACTTTCTTGGCAGTTTTTCAGTGCCTTCAATAGCACTGCTTGTATTTATTTTGGTAAAGGGTCAAAGCCATTTGTCAAAAGATAAATTAATGAAAAAAGAGAGACTAAGGAGGAGTAAAGATAGGACTAAAACCAAAGCAACATGCAGCACCATTTATATGGAGGCCTCCTGTGAAAGTCTTAGTGCTCTTCCTGATCTTAGTGCTCACTGGCTGAGAGCCTCAGCTAACCATCAGTCGACTGAAATGGCTAACGCATCATACACATTAATACATTACAGAAAGCATAAATGTATAATATATTTCTGATATAAAGGGCCCTATAATGAATCTGTGCTATCTAGGATAGCAGTAAGTACAGAATGCAGAAAAGAGAAAAAAAGTAAATTCCAGCATGTATAAGCATATGGAGTTATAAAAGCACACGTGTAAGTTTAGTGTGTCTGGAGTGGAGTGTGCATGGCATGGGGGATAAAAGATAAGATTAGAAAGGTTAAATTCTGTGCAGATTGCGAATGCCACCTTATGTTGGACAAAGGAGTGTGGACTACATTATACAGCAAGAAACTGCCTTCAAATGTTAAATAGAAAAGTGGAACAATCACTAACACTGATGGAAATATGGAGAAAGTAATGAAAGCCAGAGAGGCTGAAGGCAGAGAGACCAATTCAGAGGCTATTACAATGATCCAGATGGGAGCCCTGAGAGCCTGAACAAAGCTAATGACGGCAGCAACAAAAGAGGCTGGGTGAGTACCCCCAGATCCCCAGGAGAAAAGAGAGTTCCTCTACACAAGGTAGTTATTAATACAAGTCAAAGATTCCCTTGCAGTAGTGCGAGGGGGCAGTCTTGCTCCCCAACAAAACCACGGAAGGACCAGAGAGAAGCTCAGTCATGGATCGAACCTAGGGAGCAGCAACACTGGATAACAATGACAGTCCCAATCAAGTAAACTATTGCTTCTTCCCTCTCCTCCCGCACCTCCCATCCACAAGCAGGATTCCACTCTGGAGAATCCAGATGCAACTTAGAGAGACCAGGAGGAAAAGAGTAACCTCTAGATTTTGTTCTAAAGAGAAAAGAGCTCTCCAGTGTAGATTTAGATGAGCTGTGGGAGAAAGATGAAGTTGTTTTAGGAGTAATCTTCCAGGCCCTCTTTGTTCATATAAAGCAAGTGTCATCGGGCTTAAGAAATAAATTATTAATAATATAGTTCAAGCCCCCTGAGTTCCCTTCCTCTTCTCAATTTCTTCCCTCCACCAGATACAATCACCCTCCTAATTCGGTGTTTATCATTCACATACATTTCTTTTCATTTTACTCTCTATGTGTTAATTAAAATATATATAAATGTAGCCATTTGATTAAGTTCTGGCCAATGGGTGTGAGTGTAACTGAAGTATATAACTTCCCCTTTTTGTCTTTAAAAGGAGAAGATGCTCTCATTCTAACTTGTAACTTTCTGACATACTTTCTGACTACTGCTGTCTGAAAGGTGGATTGGCAGCTAATAGCTTTGGACCACAGGTAGAGCAACAAGAAGGGAGGAGCTTGGATTTCTGTACATCTCTGCGGAACAAAGCTGCCTTATCAGCCCTGGATTTCCCTCCTCTGGGTTTTCGCGAGAGAGAGTGAAATGTACTTCCTCCACGTTTCCACAATACTGTGATTTTGGATCCCCATTTTCTAGCCAACTCCTCCTAAAAGTTACAAAATTTGATATTTGATTCTTCCATTTCTCTAATTTGGACTCAATGAAATTGCCACTTTTTTCTGAAGCCCTGCAAACATATCTGGCAATATTCAAACTCCAGGTGAAAAATATCTGTCAGACTGCCACTGCCTACTTCCACTTTAACTGAAGAGGCTTCAAATTTAACATCTGGACACCTCAGCTGGATGCCCTACAGTCTCTAAGGAAACTGCTTTATGAACTGTTCCAAATATTGACCTTTGTTTTTCTTCTGTTTGAATGCTCATCTGTGATGCCAGCTCCTGGAATGTGACACAGATGTTTAAATGAACTGATCTATTCACAGGACTAAGAAACTGACTAAAGGAGATACGATGTTTAAATTTGCTCTCTTCCATTTATCCCGCTTGGGTTCCCCGCCCCGACTCCTTTCATTAGGTAGATAATATGGGATCCCCAGCTCTCCAAGGGACAAAAGTGGGTGCCCCACCTTGGTGCTTCCTTGAGTAATTGCCACACCTGGGGAAGAAAGACAAAGATGGGCACCCTGTCTTGGTCTTGGTGCTGCCCCGCCTTGGTCCTGCCCTGAGTAATTGCCACACTTGGGGGAAGGAGGAATGCCCTGACAATCTACAAAAGAATGCAGGGAAATTCCCAGCCCATGGGCCAGAAAGCCCAGGTGCAATAGGGTTTGGAAAATGACCTAGAGTAACCTAAGACTAATTATCGTGTCATTAACTGTCCATCAAAGTGGTTCAACAGTGACATTTGAACCATGGAGAGGGCCCAATCCACACAATATAAAACAGAGTCCCAGACCATAATCAGGGCCTCTTGTTATGACACAGGACCTATTCGTCATCTGTGGCATATGTATCTTCTTTTTGCTCTATAAACATATCTTGCTCTTCCTCAATAAAATGTGTTTCATGCTTACCATGCTTTTGGTGTGTCTGGTCATTTTTCGGCCAAGAGCACACCAAGAACAAACAATAGACTATTAATCTGACACTTTATCTATCTCTATCTAACAACCTCTAACCCAAATTTCTCCAAAGCTATAAGCTTGTCTTTCAATATATGAAATGTTTGAGTTTCAAAGTGGGGACTGAAGGAAATTAGAAATATTGTACCCTAACGTGGCGTTTTGACAGGCTAGACTAACCGAAGAAGCTTCAAGTTTTCTCTGACCTTCCCCCCACCATGGGCACTCTCCTTAAAAAATTGCAGTTTCTTTATCATCCTAAGATCCACCTAGGAACATAATTGTTCTTTTCCCCCCTTCCTTGTAAAACTAGGAATGTGACCACACCTGAACGGGCTCTTTAAGAAGATAATGTCCGCCAGGTGTAGGGGCTCACGCCTGTAATCCTATCACTCTGGAAGTCTGAGGTGGGAGGATAACTTAAGCTCAGGAGTTTGAGACCAGCCTGAGCAAAAGTGAGACCCCGTGTCTACCGAAAATAGAAAAAATTAGCTGGGCTTGGTGGCCTGCGCCTGTAGTCTCAACTACTTGGGAGGCTGAGGCCGGAGGATTTCTTGAACCCAGGAGTTTGAAGTTGTTGTAAGCTACAATGATGCCAATGCACTCTACCCAGGGTGACGGAGTGAAACTCTGTCTCGAAATGTCTCGAAAAAAAAAAAAAGAAAAGAGAAGAACATAACAGATAACGTCCTGGTCTCTCAGTCTCATTCAAATTCCAAAGAGAAATATTTACCAGTTAATCTTTGTTCCCCACCCTCTCATCCTCACTAGCAATCCTTTATTGCCCCTCAATAGAATTCCTCTTTTCCCACCCCCCATAACCCATTTTACCAGAAATGCACATAAGCTTTTAAACAAGAGGAATTGACTCTTCATTCTGAGTGTTCCCATGAATACAGATTAAATAAATAAATTTGTATCCTTTTCCTCCTATTAATCAGTCTGCCTCATGTAGTGATTTTTTAGCTGACCACAGGGGGGTAAGAGCCTTGCTCCCTACACCTTCAACATTTTCATTCTAACTAGATTGTACATATCCACAAATAAACAAATGCAAATTCGAGTTCTCAACAGTCTTCATAAATCTTTTTCTCTCCTTTCACTTTCTTTGTGATTTAACTTAGAATATGACTTTTCTGTTTCTGAATCAACTAGTGTTTCATCAACACATGTCGTTTACTAATGATTAGTCAGGCTTGCTCTTTCAGTTTGCCACAGTATTACAATAGTTACTACCAATTCTTTTTTCATCAATGGACACTGCCTTTAAATCTAAGAAGATTTTCTCAAGGCAGAATTTGTAGCCAAGTGGAAAAAGATCTGGAGGCTAATTTTGTCCCATGGGAGAAAAAAAGGAGGAAAAAAAGTAAAACTAAAACTTTTACTTAAAATTCTAGACTTTTATGCTACTGAATTTAAGAACATAGGAAATACATCTTGTGTCTGAATGAATTAAAAGCTGCACCATTCCAAATTGTTTTGAACCAAGTCTTCACAATGTTAATTTATTTAAGCTGTTCAGACCTCATCTCAGATCACATCCATCATAATAATGGTAACACTTTTAGATCTAGGACACAATTTGTCATTTAGAAGAAATGCATAGAATGCTATATTTAAGACACCTTATTTGAAATTACAACAAATCTCTAAAGCAAATATCCCTTGCCCTGGAGCTCCATTTGTTAATTCTCCATTAAAATGCATCCTCTTCTCACTTACTGTTCTAATGAGCATATACACCCACTTACCATGAAATCATTATTAAATATTGATCAGAACCCTAGCTTCATCCAGAGGTATAGTATGTAGTTAATCATAGCTTCAAAGAGAAGCTTTTGTATTTTAAACACATTTTGGAACTCTCTAAAGCAAATCATGTAAAGATTAGGCCTTAGATTTGAAACTATGCCATTAGTAAAATGACACATATTTAAGCATGATTTGTATCAACATATAAAAATGGGACTATTCCAAGAATGTATAAAAATTAATACAGGACTGAAAAATTTTCTCTTTTAAATAAAAATAAAATCTAAAAACATTTGAGATAAAAATTACTGTATTCTTTTTCTATTTCCCCTTATTTTTTCATCTCTCTTTCCTTGTATGACACTCCATCCTTATGAATTGCTGAATTAGTCATTTTTTTGTTAGCCCAATTGTAAAATCCTTCACCATCATTAAAAGAATAAAATAATTCCAAGAATCATTTGCCTGGACTCTGTAGGTGATCAAAAAATGTCACCCCAGGCCGGGCGCGGTGGCTCACGCCTGTAATCCTAGCACTCTGGGAGGTCGAGGCCGGCGGACTGTTTGAGCTCAGGAGTTCGAGACCAGCCTGAGCAAGAGCGAGACCCCATCTCTACTAAAAATACAAAGAAATTAATCAGACAACTAAAAATATATAGAAAAAATTAGCCGGGCATGGTGGCATGTGCCTGTAGTCCCAGCTACTCGGGAGGCTGAGGCAGAAGGATTGCTTGAGCCCAGGAGTTTGAGGTTGCTGTGAGCTAGGCTGATGCCACTGCACTCTAGCCCAGGCAAAAAGAGTGAGACTCTGTCTCAAAAAAAAAAAAAAAAAAATGTCACCCCAAAATATGCCACTTTGACATAAGAATTATTTTGAGTTGAAGGCAAGTAAGAAAGACCAGACACAGAACAAAACTCCCTGCCCTTCCCCATCTGTCTAAAAGCAGGATATAAATTCCACTTGTAAAAGTATCTCTCTCTCCCATACCAGGTAGAGGAGATAATTCTTAGACTTTTAATCACCAGAAATGACCATTAGCCCACAAATGGCACTGAGAGGAAGCTAACTAACCTTATTAAACAACCCTTATCTTCCACTAATTTCTCCATATATTTACCTTTCCAATGTTTCCCACCCCTAAAAAAGCTTAAATCCCTTTTCCTCTGTTTCATTACTTTTCTACAAATTAATTGTTCTTTGTTGAGATACCATATAAGACCAAGTTCTAACCACCCCTTTGAGTTACACATCATTGAATTTCTCCCAGCTATATACATGCTGTGTGTGTTAATAAACTGTGCTTTTCTCTTGTTAATTTGTCCTTTGTCAGTTTAATTTCTAGGGCCCCAACCCTAGAAGAACCTTGGAGGGTAGAAAAAAAGTTTATTATTCCTCCTTTACAACTCTAAATTGATCTTGTTAACTGGGACAGAGAGAGGGAACAAAGTAGCACATGAGGGTTGTGTGTGAAGGAAATCAAAATATTTTACCTCAAAATGTATTTCTTTGACATATTTTGGCATGGCTGCCAAGGGCCAGCAAACAGAAGTGGCCCTATAAGGCTATCTTTCTAGGAGAAATCTGTAGATCTGTGGAGAATCTGCATTAATGCAGGCAGCCCTTCCCTTGTCTGGATCTAGGAAAGATTAACTAAGAATCTGACACATTTAAAGGTCTACAAAGAGACATCTACCATCTATTCTTTCTGAGGGCTGCTACTTGGTTTCATCTATACCACAAGACCACCTTTGCTAGCCAAGCCCTTCCTTTCTCCCTCCTCTCACCTGTCTTGCTGGGAAAATGTGATTTACCACCTTAACCTGATTTCGGCCAGGCTTTGGGCCCAAATTCTCTCTAGAACCTCAAAATGGCATAGAGGCTTCTGAACCCCATTGAGGGGTTAGGTCTTCATTCTGAGGTCTCCTGTGCATATACATTTAATAAATATGCATGTTTTTGTCCTGTTAATCAATCTGCCTCATGTCGGTGATTCCAGTGAACCTCCATGGGGTCAAGAGCCTGTGCAAATTTCCTTTATGGTTCCCATTTCCCCGAGCCACGCAACCAAGCAAAAGGGCACGGCAAAGAGTGTAACGATTTGAAAACTTATTTCTTTCTCCTATTTTTTATCATGCTTCCTACCACAAACAAACATGACACATAAAAGCACTATTTAAAAGGTCCCCTAAAATAAAGCAAAACACACTCAGTTCTCCTCTGCTCTGTCCTCCATGGGCCACAAAGAAAACTTTCTAGAATACAAATTGATAGGGAAAAACTTTTACACCAATGAAAAACTGCACATTGTTTACAGAACATCTTTTTTCTTCTTTGATGTTGCTGAGGAGGTATTTTACAACTCTGTAAATCTTAAGTAACTGAGAGCAATGCAAAATTTTTGTCTAAAGTCATGCAGATTCCGACCTGTCTGATAGAAATTTAACTGTCCTTCCTTCCACCCTGTTGAAAAACCAGTTTTACCTCCATTTGTAAATGCATTTCAATATTCCTGATCTATAAATGAGACTGTTCTTTGAATCCTATTTTGAACCAGTTATTACATTTGCCTGGTTCCTAAGTAAATTAAGTAAATAAAATGCTTAACACATATTTATTTTTATATCTGTACCAGAGTCAGGATTTTACCTCTTTTCTGAAAATTTTCTTTTAACATATCTCAACATGCCTCTACCCTGCTTAAACCCACTGGCTAGAGTCTCAGAGTAATAGCAGTTCAATATCAAAGCTCCTCCAAAGTTCTATTCCCGTTTCCACCAGTTCTTGCTCAGCTAACACTGGCCTGCTTGCAGTTGTTTTAAGCCCTTCATGCTGAGTCACATCCTCATGCCCTTGCACAGGCTGTTTGTTTATTTAAAATGCCCTTCCTTCCCTTCTCTCTTTTTCTTTTCATTTTTATTTTTTTTAAATAAAGAGACAGAGTCTCTCTCTTGCTCAGGCTGGTCTCAGATTCCTGACCTCAAGCAATTCTGCCTCCTCAGCTTCCCAGAGCGCTAGGATTACAGGTATGAGCCACCATGCATGGCCCCTTCCTCCCTTCTCATACACAATTGTCTGTCCCCAGAATTTTATATACATCTTTCAAAACCCTGATTTTCCATGATCTCTCCTAGGAAACATTTCTTGATTCCTGCTTCCATGGCCACCTCACCCACATCAACAGGACACATTTAAGGAGCTGTTGAAGAAAATTAGAGCCAGGCAGAAGTTAAAGCTGCAAAGATAATATAATATATATAGCATTGCAGTAGGGGAAAAGCGACTCCAGATTAGAACTGAGCTCAATTCCAAATACAGCATGGACAAGTGAGCCAAGGAGCAGGGTCAGTGGATGGAAAGTTACAAGAGGAAACATGAGGGGTGAGGGGAGGATTCTGGCAAAACCAACTTGACAGGATTCTTGCTGAAGGCAGGCCAGTACGATAAAATACCAAGGGCAGGGGATACAGAATTTGACCAGATATCAAGGGTGGTCAGGTGTGGAGGGTGGGGATTCTTGCTACACTGACTCAGCAGGATTTTGCTAAGACTGGATGATGCAAAGTCAGACGTGGAAGTCTGAAGACAGGGATCCAGTCAGGAAGAGAGCTCAGAGGAGCCTGACCAAAGTGCGGTCAGGGAGAGAGTTCTTTTCAGAATTACAGTTCACTCTAGACAGCTTATGCAAAGGGATGGAGAGGGTAGGAGGCACTGGGAGATGAGGCTGAAAAGTAACAGGAGCTGCGATGATGAACATAGCAAATCCACATGCATAGAAGCGAGAGTTCCACTCTGCTCCAAGTAGATCAGGAAACAACTGGATATTCTTTTCTCCATTGGGAACACACTTCAAGTTTCACTAAAGAAAAACCCTCTGATAGTAGCAATAGGATAATGATGGATTAAAAACATGTCATAGGAAAACCTAGGAAGATTTCTCTCAGAAAAGAGCTCAGAAGGGAGGGAGGCAGTGCTCTGGAACCCTGTGCCTGGCTTGAAACCTCAACCCCACCACTCACTGATGGAGCAATATTGGGCAATTCACTCAACTTCCTTATGCCTCCACGCCCTCATCTGTAAAATAAGAGTGACAATGTTTATTTCGGGTATTGTGAAAGTTAAATAAATTAACACGTATAAAGGATTTAACAATGTTTTCATATTAAATTGCTCAATTAATATTAGTTATATTATCATAACTATTGTCAAACACTTTGAGAATTGTCAGAAAGATAAGTTAGATTTAACCTTGGATGGATCCTATAAAATAAAGCAGGATCCACAGTGGAAATTTCAGGAAAACGGATTAGAGCTCTAAGACAGAAAATTGGAACAGGCTTTCTAGGGGAATAGAGAGTATTTCCTATCTCCTGTGATTTTTAAGGCGAGACTGTATAGCCACATGGCAAAGAGGTTAGGTGAGAGTGGATGAGCTAAATTTGAAATCCCTTCCAATACTGAATTTCTATATTCTACCTCAAGGAAACTGCTACCAACTAATAGGCTTTACTTCTCACAAAGTACATATCTTACAAATTAACAAATGTACCGCCTTCCTTCCCTGGACTGAGGGACCTTGGTGATGAGATCACAGTCAGATTCATCATGATTTATCTCATAATTGCCAGAAATTTAGCACCTTATAAACAGCAGGAGCTGAATGCTCTGTGTTTAAATAATTGAATACACACTTTTATATCCATGGGCAGGTTGTTTTCCAGAAAATTGTGCATGCTGCCTGTGCTTACCAGTGAAGTCCTCAGGGAATCATGAGGCTTATAGACTATGCCATTTAATTCTTACACTTATGAGTGGCCACTAGTAGTTAGCAGATAGATTTTACAGATTTTACGGATTCTAGAAAAATTAATTCAGAAACATAGATGTTCAACACAACCACTGTTGGATCCCAGGCTATTTAAACTCTAGATTCTCAGGGTCTAATTTTCTCATTTAGAACCATGACCAAATATTAGATAGATAATCAGTCAACATTATTAAATGCTAAGAGCTAAAATAAGAAAAAAAAAAAAACCCACTAGTTACTATACACTAAATGCAGAGAGAGAGAGAGAGAGAAAAGCATTGGTTCTCTTTCCTAGAAAAATAGATGTTTCCTAATATTGTGTGCTAAAACTGTCAAAACCAAAACTTAGTGAAATCAGTTAGAATAAGAAAGGCAGATTAAGAGTCTTAGATAAGAAGGAGAAGGAGACCATTAGAGAATTAATTTGGTCATCTGCATGGAGGTAGTAGTGCTAGGGAGTCCAAAAATATGCTTTAACAAGATGGCAGGGTAAATAGTGAGTAGAGTCTAGCCACCTGCAAAAATTATGCAAAGTTACAACTAAGAATAAAATTTCCATGTTACTAACAACTTCAAGACCGCTAGACACTCTAGTAAATGGTTTTTACAAAGTAAAGTGGATGCACAGACTTCCCTCATTATCCAAAATATAAGTCCTATAGTTTTACTATTTTCACCCTCTGGCTGGAAAGATGTCAAGGGAAGGAGAGAATTAAAGAGGCTACCTGCAGAGCAGAAGAAGTAGGAAAGAAAAAAAAATGGAAGGCATTGAACACACAGTAGTCATACTCACTAAAAGCATGGCCTAATTGATGTATTGGTGTTTGGGCATGCATTCATTCATTCATACAACACATGTTTCATTAAGCCCTTTCCTGTGTCAGATACTCCAGGATAAGACGACCACACAAAGTCCCCTGACCTCATCAAGTTTGCAATCTAGTGGGGGCAGTGAAAAAGGTAGGGTATAGAATTCACCTCCCACTGATATCCATCTGCGTGTTTAAAAGCCATCTAGTAGCCATGAGGTGATATGTTTGAACCAATAGATCAACATTAAGTAATTACTAAAGTTGGTCTGGCTCCTCTTTGTAACATTATTGATGCTTTAAAATTCACCAAACTATAACTAGGTCATCAAGGTATACTGAAACCATGCTCAAAACTTTCTGAAGCTTTGCTGAAATTGTTTAGGGCCTCTCCATGAGGCTGTAAGAAAAGTAGTAAAATCATAAGTAGTTTTTTACTATCTGTAACTAAATACAGACTGTAACAATGATTAATTTTTTTAATATTCTTAGTGTTTCAGGACTATTATATTAATAAGGCCATCATGCATCATTGTTGTATTCCAACAGAACTATTAGTCTCTGTAGCGTGTTAGTGTAATTACAGCCTAATGGTTTACAACATTATAAAAGCACTAAATATTTTACTAAACTGAGTGTAGTATATAAAAATTAATTTGAATGGTTCCAGGTTTGAAGTAATAGAATCAATGATGAAAAAATTGTTTCATTTTGAATAAGAAAGCAAAGGCATCAAAGGGGAATGCTTTAAAAAATAATCTGAATTGGAACAAAAATAGTTTTTTAAAATAAAAATCTAAATGACATCTTATATTTTTATTCCACTTTATAAAGCAATCTTCTTTATTAGTATGGGGAAAGTATAAAGTTTCTAAGATGTACAACTTAGGATCTTCTTTCTTTTATATGGACATGACAATTTGTCTATGAGAAATTAAGGAAACATCCATATAATAATTGTAAGATTAACTATACAATATATACCTCACAAAGAGACCACAAAACTGGTGAATTTTAATGATCTTAATGGACTTTAATGTCCATACCTAAATGAGAAATTTCTCAGTATGGGAGAATATAAGTATTCAGTAACTATGGGTTCATTGATTGGATGATATTTGTGAGGAGAGAAATCAGGGGAAGAAAATGTCTGCCTGTTGAATCAAATAAGGCCAATAATAAATTGCCATAACAATAAATATCTTAATTTTTACATGAAACATTTAACATGGCAAAAATATAATTAATGTTCCTTGCACTTACTCAAGTTCATTTAGTTGCCTTGAAAATTCTCTACGTTTTTATCAAACACTTAAAACGCTAAGATAGAAATCTTTATTTCTCTCCCCCAAGATTTTATCCTTAACTTCAGTTTTCTTACTACACAGCCTAACATCATTCAAAATCTGATTCTGTTATTTTGTATGATTTACAAGTCAGCCCAATATATTAATTTGCAAATGTGCAACCTGGATGGTTTACCTTTAATTATTTACTTGAACAGGATATTTTTATTAATGTTTCTGTGAATTTAAAATAACTCCCATAGTATAGATGGATGCCAGTTACTACTGACTGTGATTGCCTTTTTGCACCTAATTCAGTGGCTAACGCCCTCTGCAATGGCTCCCTAGCTCCTTGAGCACTGTATTTTTTGCAACGTTAACATGAAGTTAGTGCTTGTTCTTCAAAGAGCAGTTTCACACAGAAAATAGAAAGGTTACCAGGGGTGAGAGGGCAGGGGAAATCGGAAATGTTGGTCAGTGTACAGACTTGCTATTATAAGATGAATAAATTCTGGAGATCTAATGTATAGTATTATAGTAACTATTGTTAATAATAATAATAATGTATTTTATATTTTATATTTGCTAGGAGAATAGATCTTCAGTATTTTTACTACACATAAAAAGTAACTATGTGAGGCAATGGGTAAGTTAATTAACTTGATTGTGATAATCGTTTTGCAATATATACATACATCAAAACATATTGTACACTTTGAATATATATACTTTTTGTCCATTTAACTCCAATAAAGCTGAAAATAAATTAATTTTTAAAAAAGGAGTTTTATTTCCCCATGACATGAAGGTAGGAGGAAAATTCCAGGACATTCAGCCTCAAATTAGGCCCTATACCGGGCCCCTTGAGGAAAGCATCATCAAATCCTTTTAGAAGTTAATACTAAAGAGCAGTATGAACCACCTTGGTCAACTACAAAAATTCCTTCCCAGAATAGCAAGTTGAAGCACAGTATCCCTCATTTTCTTTGAAATCTAATGAGAAAAAATTACACAGTTTGCAGTCTCTAGTGGGGCAATAGTGTTAAGTTGTACGAAAAATAATGCCTAGTGAATTCCCACTACCTGAACTGTCATTCTGGCCAGCCCTGCTGCTAACTAGCTGCAAAGTGTTGAGTAAATTCTTTAACCTTACTGAGTCACTTGTTCAGATAGAGCTTTGATGGACTACTCACTTTGATGAAACGCTCACTATGATGGAGCACTCCCTTAGATGGGGCATTCACTTGATGGGGCACTCAGTTAGATGGGGCACACACTAGATGGGGCACTGAGTTAGGTGGGGCATTCTGTTAGATGGAGCACTCACTTAGATGGGGCATTCACTTAGGGCACACATTTGATGGAGGATTCACTAGGATGGGGAACTCACTTGGACGGGGTACTCACCAGATGGAGCACTCGCTTAAATGGAGCACTCACTTAGATGGGGCACTCACTTAGATGGGGCACTCACTTAGAACAGGCCCTCACTTAGATAAGGCACTCCATCTATGAAAAGATGACTTGTAGCTAAGATCTAAGTAAGCTTTTGATTGTAATTTTCCATGTTTATTGTTTTCACTGGAAATCAGTAAACAAAAACTTGCCATTGTATTTATCATATATTTCCTTCTTTCACATTGCTAAAGTTCTGGATGAATTAAAATGTTAATTAAAAAGTTATTTAATTATCTGAGATTTCATTGAATTTTCTTGTTCTTTAAAAGTAAATCATAATAGACTCATACAAAATGAGTGTCTATTCAAGATGGCTGAAAATTTATATTTTTACCATGGAACTAATATTACAAAGTATTATTTATTCATGAACCTTTTAAGAAAATATTCTAATAGGTCTTAAGATGCCTTACACTACCTCCAACTTCATTCTTGCTAGCATCTTATAAGGTTAGTAGGCTCCCTTCTGAACAGAGCTGACTGAGAGAGGAATTTGAAGCACACCCCTCCAAAGCCAACTAGAATGCACTTGAGGACAGACGATGAACCACTCAAGACCAGTATTTGTTAATCGGATTTGAAGAAAACTCATACAATAGTCTAGGGAGAGGTGTTTAAACACCTGAATTCACCTCGGACCTTTAAAGCAATATTCTACTTTTTAGCAACAGTAGCTTTTTCACAGGTGTAGGAAGAATGTTTACTTCCATTAAACTAATTTGTTCTAAATTGAGAAAACATTTAGGAACTGAAAAAATAAAGAGGCTCCCATTTTCCCAGGACAGGAATAAAAAGGAAAAGGAGAACAAGACTAACTATAACGTGCAGCTTAGCACTTCACCTTTTTTTCCATTGACTTGACTAAGTGATGTCTATTTTATTTTGTTTTTCAAAAACCATAATTTCCAGGTGTAACCAAAATAATAAATATATACACTTACTTTGCTGGGAAGTAATTAAAGATGTCATTTGTTGAAAAAAACAAATTTACACATACTATATAAAGCTTGTTATTTTGGGTTAAGTAAATATTTTTTCATGTCATATTTTGGGAAGTAATTCTCTCCTTAATACATGAGGAGAAAACTATCTCTGAATTAAGAGGTAACTCATCTTTTCTCCTAAAGAATTTAAAAGCCTCTGCTTCAGTTGATTTTAATAAGTTCTTTAAAAAAATCCATTTTTTGGTAATTGCAACAGTAATGTGATAAAATAAATCACTACTTTGACATTTCAAAGTATATTTCTCCACATGTCTCTGAGGGGAAAAAGGCATCTATCTGCATTGTAAACAGCATGCACTTTACAGGAGGAGGCCTTTGATAAAAATTGCATTAGAAGGTGTACTTTTTGTACCTAATAATTTAAATTGAAATTTAAATAAAATGCACTGTCTACATTTTCCTACCACTCTCCTCAACTCCCGTGATTCTTTTCTTTATGCTTAATAACCTAAATCTCTTTAGTTTTTCCTCAAAGGACCCATTTTCTAAGCTAATCATTTTTAGTCACTCTCTTCTGAGCTCTCTCCAAGGTTTCTACATCTTGCTTCAAACAAAGGGCCCCCAATTGGAGCTTGTACTCCCATGAAAACATGATGAATGCTGATCACAGAAGGAGCTCCTCATGGTGGCACCTTCTCATATAAGAAAACAGTCTTGATCGCACAACTTCCTTAGCCATTAGCAAGCTGCTACCGTTTGAATGCTCCTACCAAAACTCATGTTGAAACTTAATTGCCATTGTAACAGTATTAAGATGTATGGCCTTAAGAGGTGATTAGGCCAGAAGGGCCCTTCCTCATGACCGGATTAATGTCATTATCATGGGAATGGGTTAGTTATCATGGGAGTGGGTTCCTGATGAAAAGGATGAGTTTGGCTCAATTTCTCTCTCTGTCTGGCATGCTTGCTTCTAACGTATAGTCATGAGCTGCATAATGATGTTTTGGTCAACGACAGACCACATATACAACGATGGTCCCACAAGATTATAATGCCTTATTTTCACTGTAACTTTTCTATGTTTAGATACACAAGTACTTACCATTGTGTTATAACTGCCAACAATATTCAGTCCAGTAACAGGCTGTACAGGTTTGTAGCCGAGGAGCAAAAAGTCTGTACCATATAGCCTAGGTGTGTGACAGGCATCTAGATTTGTGTAAGTACACTCTATGAAATTTGCACAATGAAATTGCCCAAGACTGCATTTCTCAGAACAAATCTATCCCTGTTGTTAATTGGTGCATGACAGTCATTGTTCTGGGGTACTGCCTAGGCATTGGGATTTTTCAAAGTTCCCTGAGTGATTTTAATGTCTAGCCAGGGTTACAAACCACTAGTCATCCTTTCTCCTCCTCTTTCCAGTGCAAATCTTCTATCTTCTCCCTTTCTTCCCACACTGAGGCTCATGATGAAGTTAAGAAGCTGAGAGTGAAGAAATGTCAAGTGTTCAATGCCAGAATTTTCCTTAGGGGAAATGAGAAGAGAAACATAATCTGGGTATTCACTCGGCTGTGATTTTTGTCACTGTTATACTTTCCTTCTCTTTGCTCCTGGAAGACCTAGGCCCTTTCTCCCCTTATCTCTGCCACCTCTGTTCACTGGCTGGAGCTCTCATACAAACATTGATTAGCAGAAGCATTGTTTGATTCCCTTAGGGAACCTTATCCTGGTTGTGACCCACATTCACAGTGATGTATAGATTTTGTAAAAGTCTTAATATAAAACCAAAGTGTGTGTTTTGAAAAGCAGTAACTGTGCAAAGGTGAATTCTCTGTGCTAGGGTGTGACCAGGATCAGGACTGTCTCCCACTCATTACCCATGTGACCTTGGGCACCGTCTGTAAAATAGCGTTGAGGACATTTTATCTGCTACACCACTGTACGGTAAGAGGTAAGTAAAATCATCACTTCATGTCTTTTTCAGTTTTATTATGTATTACTTCATGTCTTCCATAATAATTTACTGCAAATTTAGATTGGCATTTACAGTAAATTCACAGATTTGAATTTGCATCAGGTAAACTTTTTTTTAAAAGACTCTTTTGCACAGGACTGTAATTTTATAACACATTTCTTAAAGAGAATATGGACACCACATGGGATTCTGTGCTATTTTAGTTCCTAAGCACTAAGAACAGAGCCAGACGAGGGAATCAGGGAAATGGCATGAAGTTCTAGAAACATCTTTGTCATGTCTGTGTCATGCTGCCATAACACCCCCTCACTCCTTCAACCCTCATAGTCTTTCTTCTTCTCCAGGAAATGTTGGGCATACATAGTTGGACTAAATGTCATCTCCTTGAAGAGAACTCTTATAGCCATCTATCTAAAACAAAGGCTCCTTTCATTATTCCCTATCCCCTGCACCTACTTCATTTTTCTTCGTGGGCCATGTTACTACCTGAGTGCATATACGGTATCGATTAATGTTTTCTCCCCTACAATAAAAGGGCCAAGAGGGCAAGCTCTTTTGTGGTCCTCATTCATTGCTACATCCCAACATTAGAGCAATGTCTAGTGGTTGGTAAGCCCTCAATAAATATTTTATTGAGTAAAAGAAATAGCTTCAAATTATATATGTAACTATCATTCTAATAGTCTGAGTATTTACCTTTCATTTTAAGCACAAGAACTAAGGCCCAGAGAAGGTTAAATGATTTTTCCAAAGCTTCCACTAAGAAGTGGTGGAGCTGTAATTGGATCCCTGATTACCTACTTCTAAATCTACTGCTCTTGCAATATAGAAGGCTGTCACCTATACCCCTTAACCCTATCCTCCATTAAAGTTTCTGTTTTTATCTCTTCTTCCTATAGACTTAATCCTATGAGCTATGCAAGGGTGTATAAACATATTTGAGCCTGGAAAATATGCATTGATTGCAAACTTTTGCTAAAAAAAAAAACCCTGATGAACAAAATGAAATTAATCTAATTAAATGTCTATGAAATATAACATGTAAACTACTTAGTCAACTCATTGTTCAACTGCTCCTAAACTCAATTTTTATTTTGTTATACAGAAATTAAATTGAGCATGCGATATAAGTACATTAAAAGGCATATATAATTTGGCGTGAGGAGACCTTCAAAAGTAAAAATGCCTAAAACCATCCTTACCTGTTAAGATATCCAAAGGTTGGGAGGATCACAACTATTGTCAGATTTTACATAAAAAAAATGCTGAGGAAACATTTGTGTTTTTATTTTTTGTTGTTGTTTTCTTTTTGTTTGTTTGTTT